>NW_006408523.1:12792260-12810201 GCF_000296735.1 Chrysochloris asiatica | reverse complement strand
AGTGTATGTATGCACATGTGTGGCAGAAGAACCCACCAGTGGTGAGGGTGAGGGGGTGTCCCTCTAGTCACCAGAATGGAGGTACTCAAACAGTGGGGGTGGGGGGCAGTGAATAGATACAAAGAAAAAAAAAAAAAATCAGAGCAAAACAAAACAGACAAAGCGGGTTGTCCACCTTTGCTCTGAGGTTCCCAGGGCATTTTTCCAGGTGTGTCTGCTACCCCGCTTGGTCTTGCCGCGTGGTTTCGCCCAAGTTGTCGGCTCCCGTCCGCCGAGCCAAGCCCGGCAGATTCTAAAGTATGCGATTTCTTACTTTTGCTATAAGTTCCAATAGCTATAAGCCTTCGAACCTTTTAAATATTCCTATCTCTGTGGTTCTGAGTTTTGGAGCTCTGCCCTGGATCTGTTTTACCTGGTATTCTGTGGTATTGTTTACCACAATGGTTATTCTTAAACTATGTTTTCCAGGTTTTGTGGACTTGAGTGTAGTTATAAAACACAGGTTATTTTTAAATGTCCCACCTTCTAACACACAAAGAAAATCACCGCCATCGAGTCTATTCTGACTTGTAGCAGCTCTATCGGGTTCCTGAGGCTGTACATCTTTATGGGAGCGGATGGCCTCATTTCACTCCTGTGACTCATCTGGTGCATTTTAACCGCCAGCGTTGAAGCCCAACCTCTAATCCACAGTGCCAGTAGCTACCTACCAGTTTTTCATTAACTTGGAAAAATGCAAAACCAACATCCAACCAATGGGGTTCTACAAACCCAATTTTGTTATATTTTCATCATCATAGTCTTCTTTTGGGGTCCTGAATGGGGTGTTGTGGGACAATACATTGAACCACAGTGTGGTTGAATCTCAAGGTCGGCAGTTCAAATTCACCATCGCTCCTTGGAAGCCCTATACAGGGTCTCTATGAATTGGAATGGACTTGACCGCACTCAACAACAACAGTCTTCTTTAACCCCTCTGATTTTCCTGAGTCGAGTCCGTGTGTTTCATTATTACATAATGTAGTGATGGAGGCCTCAGGACCATCTCCCATTATTTCTCAATCTGCTGTTCCACAAAGGTGACATCACATCCATTTGTAAAGTGTTTGATGGCTTACTTGCAAAGTTTGCTCACAGATGTCACCTCATTTGATGATGTTGATTGTCTCACATGCTGACCCAAAGCTTCACTGTCATTGCCCCACAGAATCAGAGAGTTTCTGAGGGAGAAAGTTTGTTGAAAAACAGAATTAAGAAAAAATGGAGTATTTCCTATGAACTTTTTGAAGCCTCCTTATATTTAGTAATGTTGTTGTTGTTAAGTGCCATCGAGTCGGTTCTGAGTCAGAGATGCCAAATATGGTTTCCCAGGAGTGGCTGGTGAGTTTGAACTGCTGACCTTGTGGTTTAACCCAACTTTGTGTTCCAGTGTTTTATCTTACAGTAGCATACCGTTGCTATAAAGTAAGTTGATCGTTAAAATTTAAGCTCAGAAATGCACATTTTTGGATTTATACTAAATTATTTTCCAGTTACAATTTAAAAATGAATACTTCATAGCATTTCATTCTAGCTGTTGTGTATAATTTAAAATATTTATCTTATGATAAGTACAAAGGGGTCCTGCTAGTCTAGCAGATTATGAGCTGGGTTTCCAACCCAAGGTCAGTAGTTCGAATCTACCAGTTTCTCCGTGGGATTTACAGCATCAGAAATCCTATACACGGTCGCTGTGAATTGGGACCGACTAGAAGGCACTTAAATACAACAACAACAACAACATAAGTTGGAATCTTCTCAGTGGAATACAACCACCACCACCCCCATAGTAAATACAATCCTAAAAAATGTTTTATAGTCAGTTTTGTGTTATCTTAGTGAGAATACAGTTTCTTACTATAATAAACAAAACTTTAAAAATTAGCCTTTGTGCTTTGTAGGAATTTTTTTTAATGGAAGACTTGAGCGGTTATTTTCTGGAAAACATAAATGTAGTTTTCGTTTTGTGTGCATATAAATATTTTGCTTAAAATTGGAATATAACAAATAAGCCATATAAAATAAATACAGTAAATTTTCTAAAGAAGAAACCTAAGCAGTTTTGAACTTTGATTTATTGTTTTTTTTTTAAATCCCATCTAGATTTGGAGGTTGATATGTGGAAGAGTAATCTGCCTTGATTTGAAAGATACTTTCTGCAGTAGTCTGCTTATTTATAATTTTAGAATATTTGAAAGAAGATATGGGAGCAGAAAATTTGCAGTAAGTTTTTAATGTGTTCTGCCTTTCCTGTGTAGGTTATAGAAAAAAAAACTCTTAAAAATTTATTTTAAAATAGACTTATTTTTGTTAGAGCTAGTGTTCTTATTTATGATTCTTTTAAAGTATATGATCCTAGATCTGATTTGGAGCATGGATATTAGCAAAAAAAAAAAGAAAAAAAAGAAAAATTTAAACCATTTTCATAGCAAAATAATATGATAATAATTGAATAATATTGAATGTGAATGAGTAGTAACATTTTTAACCAGGACTGATTTTAATAAACTTCGAATCACTTATTTTGCTTAGTGATTTTTGTTTAACTTGTTAAAAATGATGGCACTGTAAATGTTATATCTTCAACACACTTAGAAACTATGGAAATTAATGTACTTGAACGATAAGTTATTATTCCCTCATTCTGACAAACTTGTTCTAATAGCAACAAACTTTTTTAAAAAAAATATATGTAGCTGGTTCAAACTATATAAATAAGTTTCCTTTTTTGGAGCCTCGTTTATATAAATGTCTCCTGTTTTATTGTCTAGTCCTTTTTGCTGGGTTCCTGGGTTCTGTCAGCCTTGTTTGACTTCATCCTGGTTGAAGCTATGCAGGTCTCATTGGGTATCACCGCAGCCAGTAGTTTGCCTTCTGGATTGTAAGTAGCTCTTAAAGATTGGCTTCATTTAAAACGACTTAAAGCGTCTAAGGCATCATTGCACATGAGGATCAGTAAAAGAGTAATTTAAAATTTCAGGTCTAGTAAAATTGATCTTGTGTGTAAAAAAGTCCAGGTTATGCTTATGTTTTCATTATGTTCTTGATACAAAATCAATTTTACTTTGACTCGTCTTCCTGATCTGAAATCCATATTTTAGACAGTTTCTTAATGACCTCATATTATGGTCCTGATGATAAAATTAATTTCATTTGTTTTTATAGTAAACTTTTGTTTTGTAATTTTTAAATTAACACAGTACAGCACAGTACATAAGGTCATTATGTTAGTTTAGGAAACAAAATAATTTGAAGTTAAACTTCTAAAGAAGGCTTTTAAAAAAAGAATGATATTGTTTGTGTACTGTCACCAAAGGTAACACAAAGTAAGTATATAAGTTAAAATTTTATAGCCAACCTAATTCAGAATATATGTTCTCAAATTGTGTTGTATTCTTAGGGGAAAAGCAAAACAAAAGAGAATGGATGTATATTACCTGAAATAACTACTATCTCAGAGCAGAGTTGTTAGCACAAATCAATAACCTTAAATAATTTCTGAATTAAGAATATAGGGCTGTATTTAGGAGATGAGATAGTATGAAATATAGGTTTTTAAAGTTCTGTGTACTATAGTGTTATTTGAATTTTAATGATAGTTTTTGAGAACTATTGGTTGATTGTATTTATCTTAATTCAAATTCTCTTTGGACCCCTACTTAACAAATATAATTTATGTCCTAATTTCATAGTTGAATTGGTAATATTTATGATGTTATAGATGCCTTTAAAGGGATCAACCAAATTATAGTTGGCATGAGTGCTGACCCTTAGCTGCTTTAATAAGGAATGGTTCTGAATAATATTGAAATGGAGACTGATCAAGTTATGTGACATAATTGCCTTGAAATTGTTGCTGACTTAGATTCATGGTAATTATGCACCACTTAACCGACATGGTTCGGTTCCAAAGACCAAGTCATTATACAAAGATTGACATTATATGAAAATGGAGGCTGATCACATCGGATCAGTTTATTGGGTTGGTTTGCTGAAGCTTGGTTTAAGTGATGATCTCTGTGACGTTGAAATGCCTTGGTGGACCTGCCTTGATATGCCATCGAAGAAGGTATCTCAAAACTTAGAGAGATCGACATGTTGAAGTGGGTATATCATGTTGGATTCACAGACAAGGTGGACATAGTTACTATAATGGACAGTAAAGTCAAAGCAGTAATCAGAAAAGTCTGATTTGTATGGACCTATGGCATTGAGTACAATCCTGGTGGGGTGCTGTGGGCTAATGTGTCAGACTGTAAAGTCTTTTGAGCTACAAGGTTGGTGGTTCGAGCTCATCAGCTGCTCCTTGAAAACCCTATACAGGGTTGCTATGGTCAGAATCGACTCGACGGCACTTAACAACAACAACAATGGCATTGACTACTTAGTTATGGTGTCTCTAGGAGTAAAATAGATAGGAAGTCTAAATATTTATTTGCTCTGTAAAGTGGAAGAATTCTAGGTCAAATGAACAGCAGTGTAATTTTAATTGCCAGAGGCTAGCCATGGCACCTTAATCAATCACTGGACTTGAGCCAGTTTATAGAATGAATGAAGGGAAGGCTGAGTCTCCTTGAGAAAAGATCCCATTATACTGCCGCAAATGTATACTCTTGCTCCTTTCCCAGAGGGATCTAGGGCCTTTTATGAGAGTGATTGTTCATTGGGGAAAAGGAAATAATCAGACCTTTTTGGGCTCTGAACTGACATTACTTCAGAGATTCCAAAACCCTAACTGTGGCACCAGTCAGAGTAGGAGTATGTACAGTTCAGAATATTAACTTAGGTCTGTCTCACAGTGGGGCCAGTGGGGCCCTGAACCCCTCCCTCCTCTAGTGACTTCCCCAGTTCTAGCTGATCCAGTGGTGCTTGAAGTATCAGTGGCAGATAGAGATGATGGTTAGCAGACCCATTTTAATGAATCACAGCGTAGACCCTTAGAAATTTGGAGTACAGCTCTGCCATTCTCTACAGATGACTTGTCTGCTTTTGAAGAACAGCTTTGGGTTTGTTACTGGGCCTTAGTAGAGGTTTAACCATGGCCTTCAAGTCACAATGCAGCCAGAGCTGCTCATCATGAACTCAGTATTGTCTGACCCTCAGAGTCATAAACTTAGTTGTGTACAGCAGCGCTTCATCGTGAAATGGAAGTGATGTACACAAGATTAGGTTCAAACAGGACCTCAACGCACAAATAAGTTGCACGAGGAAGTGGCCCAAATGCCTGGCCCCCGTTCTTGCCATACTGCCTTCCATCTCCCAGTCTTCACCTTTGGCCTCATAGGGAGTTCATTGGACTCAGTTGACTGAGGAAGAGACAGCTCGTGCCTGGTTTACAGATGACTCTTTCTGGGACCTCCCTGAAGGGAAATCCTCCTTGTGGGGAGAATTTGGAATAGTGTACCTGATTGTTCATTTTGCCTGGAAGAAGAGTTGTCCAGATATGTGATTATATACTGTTTCATGGACTGTGGCCAATGGTTTGGCTCTGATCAGGGACTTGGAAGGAATCTGATTGGAAAATCGGTGACAAGGCGGTATGGGGAAGAGGAATGTGGAGTGATCTTTCTGAATTAGACAAAGAAGTGAAGATATTCAGATGTCATGTGAATGTTCTCTTCTCGACAGAAGAGGATTTTAGCCATCATTTGGATTGGATGGCATATTCTGTGGATTCCATCAGCCTCTTTTCTCAGCTACTCCTGTCATTGCTCAGTGGGCTTATGAACAGAATGGCTGTGGTCTATGGTAGCAGGGATGGCGGTTGTGCATGGGCTCAGTAACACAGACTTCCACCCAGTCCAGGCTGACTTGGCTACAGCCACTGCTGAGTGCTCAATTGGCGAACAGCAGAGACTAACATGACGTCCCATGATCCCATTTCTTGAGGTGATCAGCCAGTAACTTGGTGGCATGATAATTGTATTTGACTAATTTCCACCATGGAAAGGGCAGCATGTTGTTCTGGAGACACTTAAGCTAAATATGAATTGGCTTTCCTTGCACACAGTGTTTCTGCCCAAACTACCATTCATGGGCTTAGAGAATGTTCTATCCATCTTCATGCTGCCACCCTACATAGCTTTACCTCAGATCAAGGGACCCAGCAAGTGAGGTGTCAGTGGGCCCATGCTCATGAAATTCACCTCACCGATCTTACCATATTCTCCATCATCCTGAAGCAATTGGCTTGATAGAATGATAGGCTGACCTCTAAAGGTATAATTATGGCACCAGCTGGGTGACAATATCTTGCAGGGTTGGAGCAGTGTTCTCCCTGAAGTTGTAAGAGGAGGCTTTAAAAAGTTCTTGGAAAAATTCTGTTATCTTTTAATACCATTTTCCACTAACTTTTTGATGCTCCCTTGTGTATGCTGTAAACTACATCCAGTACGTGGTGCTGTTTCTCCCATAACCCAGATTTATGGGTCCAGGAATCAAGGGTGGAAATGGGAAGGGTATCTCTCACTATTACCCCTTGTGACCCACTTGGCAAAGCTTTACTTCCTGTTCCATGACGCTGTGCTCTGTGGATTTGGAGGTGTTAGTTCCAAAGGGAGGAGTGACCTGGACACAAAACACTGATGCAATTGAAATTAAGGGTGGCACCCAGCCACTTTGGGCTCTTCATGCCTCTGTATTAAAAGGCAGATTAAGGAGTTATCATATTAACTGGTGTGATTAATCTTGATCACCAAGGAAAATCAGATTGATATCACATGATGGAGGTAAAGAAGTGTCTGTGTAGAATACAGGCAGTCCCTTCGGGCAGCTCTTAGTGTTAGTACTACCTTACCTTGTGGTTTAAGTTAATGGAACACTATGGCAACCCAATTCCGACATGACTATGAATTGCCTACACTTCAGGAATGAAGGTTTGGATAAGCCCACCTAGCAAAGAACCATGATCATTTGAGATACTTGCTGAGAGCGAAGGAAAAACAGAATGTATGGTAGACAAAGGTGGTTCTAAATACCAGCTACAATCGCGTGACCAGTTACAGAAACAAGGACTGTAATTGTTATGAGTATTTCTTCCTTGTTTTATGTGTATATTTAAAATAATAACAAATATTTTTGTTCTCTTTCTTCCCCTGTTGCACTGTTTATCGTATTTGTTGTTGTATAAGAATTCTGAGAAATGGCTAGTGAGTTTGAACCGCCGACCTTGCAGTTCAAAGTGACCTTGCGGCCTAGTGCTTTATCCTGTAGCACCACACCAAGACTCCAGAGTTATCAAATTAAGTGCCTAGAATGTGGCACTCACTCAGCTGCCATTTGTTATCTGAAGGTATTTGTTGTCAGAAGTCCTGTGTCTTTGTCTGTAGCACAGGATGAAGTGGCACACGACGAGCACACACCCTGAGACTCTGTCTAGAGGTAGGCTAGCTTCCACCTTCCCGGACTGGAGTCAACCACATGTATTTCTGTCCTGTCTGACCCAGCACCTGATCAGAGCAGTGATGCAGGCTGGGCTCTCAGGAGCCTCACAGAGCAGCACATGGCTCCAGGTGGCCACCTGTGGTCCCATGGATGCACTCCTCAGAAAGACTGGCAGGTGGAGAGATAGAGGGATGGATGGAGGACAGAGGATGGAGGCTGACATGCACATCCAGGCTTGTCTTCTTAACATGACCTGGGTTCTTTTGTTCTAGAACTGGACCCTCCCCTTCCTACTACCCATTTCCACCATTCTTCCTCCCTCCCAAAACTCCCAACATGAACTTTAAAACAAAATCCTTTTATGGGGGATGTGGTAGGTGGGAACTTCTGGAAATTTCAGATAACCACTTCTATGAGAAAATGTCTCAGTTATTCAACATTTTAAAAAACCTTCCCTGCCTCCCTATTACTCTACTCATGGTGCTGTTTCTTCTTCTGAAATGTCCTTCTGACCCCACAGCCATGGGGAACTCCTGCTTATCCTGGGTCTGCTCAGATTTTCCCGCCTTCTGTAGTTTTCTCCAACCATCGCCCAACCACACTGCATTCATTCTTTCCTCAAGTATACTGTGAACACTCCTCCTAGTTTCTTATCACGTGGAACCTCAGTTCTTTGCTGAAATATTCCTGCCAGGCAGCAACCCAATCTTTGTCCCCTTCAGAGCACCTAGAATCCGCCAGAAAGACTCTTTGGCTCAATGACCCAGGAAGGACAGGGCAGTGGTCGCTCCTACCTGTACAGGAAAGCCACCACTGTGGCAGTGTTGGGATGGGGAATGTTGCTGCTGGGGCAATACATCTACCTACTCTTCAGTCTTATCAAATATAAGTTATGAATGGGGCTAGTGCATGTGCAGTTGAACATATGGTAGTTGTTTCACGTTAGGCACAAGTCTGACCTTACAATGATCTTCACTTAGAGATTATTCATGGTTGAAGGAGAGATGTGTATAGGTGTGGAAGGTGATGGTTAATATCACATGTCACTTTGATTAGGTTATGTATGATTCAGTAGTTTGACAGTCATTGGACTGGCTGATTCTCTATGATGTAAGATAATGTAATCACTTCCATAATGTGATTTGCTGTTATCAGCTAGTCATCTGTAAGAGGAGTTTTCTTGGGGATGTCATCTGCATCCAATATCTGTGAGTATTCTGGCAAAGCGTGCTGGCTTGTTTTGGATCCTGCATTCTGCTCATTGTCATCTAATCTGTCTATCTACCTACCTGTCTACCTATCTATCTTTCTACCTACCTATCTCTCTCTCTCTCTCTCTTACTTGTTCAGCATCTCTAGAGAACCCAGTCTAGGTCATAAACTTTCTACAGTACTAGGACTGCCTGTGCCGGTCTTCTTGTAAAAGTCTGTGAGTTCTCATTCCTCTCAGAATAAAGATAAGACTTCTCTGAGATGCCATCAGGCACCCTCAAATACTGGGAAGGGCTTTGCTATCAGACAGTCCAAAGTAGTGATTCTATCTCTGCCACTGATAAGTGTGATGTGGAGCAAGTTAATTCTCTCAAATTCCATTTCCTGATGTCACTTTATACTTGGATTACTCACTGCCTCTCTACATTTTTTGGAGTCTTGGTTTGGCACTGTAAGTTAAGCTCTGGACTGTTACAAGGTTGGTGATTCCGATCTACCAGGCACTCCCTGGAAACCCGATACAGAGTCGCTGCGAGTTGGAACTGACTCGATGACACTTAACAACAGCAACTGTATAATTTTTAGGGCTATTGTCTTAGGCTGGGTTCTCTAAAGATTAGATAAGTTTATGTCAGAGAATAGACAAGTTTATGTCAAGGAAATGGCTTGCACAGTTGTACGGGTGGGCACGTCTTAAGTCCGCGGCTCAGATGAACCAAGATTGGCAGGTCAGATGGCAGACGGGCAGGTCGGGCAGGTAAGATGGCTGGCTGCTGATGCCTCCCAGGATTGGCAGGTAATAAAGTAGGCCACAAACTCAAGTTCGAGAACTGGAGATCGGATGGTGAGCCCGAGGCAGGCTCCAGATCCCCCAGAAAGCAGGAAAGCTTTGTCCCAGTGTCCAATATATAGGAAGCTGGCCACACCCCTGAGGAAACCTCCTGTCAGCTGATTGGCTGCTCATAGCAGAGCTCATCATAGAGTTGATTACATTATATTGGATATCATCATGGGGGTTAACTACATCTTAATTACCGAACTACTGAGAATGCTGGCCAATTTGACACAAAACCTTGCCTGTCACAGCAGCAGAGAAGATGAAATCACTTATACAATGAACCTAGCAGTAGAACCTCCAATGTGTTGGTTTTTTTCTTTACTTTCAAAGCCTTTACAATCCAACCCCAACCCAGTAATTTTAGCCACTTCTTTTAAAAATAAAAAGAGTTTATTCACTAAATGAATGTTTCCACAAAGAAGTAAAATCCCACAAAAAGAGTTTTTTAAGGTTTATTTTTGCCTCCAGGAGAGAAAGGATGTGCTAATATCATACAAAATATCCTTCTGCCTGGCCCTAGAGTAGTTATGAAGTAATTTTTAAAGAGATTGGAAAAAATACACCAAACATTCCAGTTCATCAGAGCATTTCACTGTTTATGTTGTTTAGTGACCGTAAGCTACCTGATCGAAAACTCTTTCTACGCACACTCCGTATGTAATTGCGATACAGCATGACGCTAATGACTCTGGCTTGAAATTGTTTTGAAACAATGTAATAGAGAATCACATCGAGGCAGGTGCTGAGGTTCATGAGAAAGGTAGTGAAGGCTCCCCAAGGACTGTAGCCACTCTCCTCTCCTGCCAGCATTAAGAAAGCAAAACAGATGTGGAAAGGCGCAAAGCACACCAATACCTGCACCAAAAGGGTGAGGATGATTCGGATCGATTTCTCCTTGACTTTCGGTTTCAGTTTAGATGTCCTTCCATGAAAGAGACTGTGAATTATGACCGAGTAGCACCCAATCATGATGAACAGAGGAAGCAGGAAAAAAAAGATCAGTCGAGTGAAGTTCAATACTTTGATGGATTTTAAGTGGATAATGTCAGAAATCTCCAGGCACGTGGCAGGGATGGAGGCCTTGTCTGGGTCTTTATGTAAAAATAGCAGGGGGACAGTGATCATCAGAGTCATTACCCAGACTCCCACACACGCGAGCACAGCCTTTCTTGTGTTTTTCAGCTCTTTGGAATATTTTGGCTGTACAATGGCCATGTATCTGTCAGCACTAATAAAAGCAAGAAGCCACAGAGCAATACTTGGGTAAAATATGGTGAGAGCACCAAGAATCTGGCAGAAGTGCTCTCCAAATGGCCATTCACCTTTTGCATAATAAAACATTCGAAAGGGTAAGCTCAGTATAAATACTAAGTCCAGCAATGCCACATTCATCATGTAGATTGTTACGGTATTTCTCTTCTTGGTGGTACAACTGAAAACCCATAATGCGGTGACATTAACGAATAATCCAATGATGAAGATACAGCTGTAGAAGACAAGGGCAGCAATCTTGTATTCATCTGGATGTGAGTTGTTGGTCACAATAGGTTGATCTCGATTGCTTGGGGTGGTCATCTTATATCTTGTTGGTAGACATGATCTTAGAAACTGAAAAAAAAAAAAAAGTTAAAAAATATAGAAGGAATACACACATATATAGAGAAACATTGAACTGTGAAGACAGAGTTCTCACACTAAGCTGGGCATGTCAGTGAACATAAATTTTGAGAGCAGTTTATTGTTGAGAGCCAATATTTGTGTGTTAGTATTTTGTTCTGTCGTAAATAGGGTTTGCTATGAGTCAGAACTGACTTGACAGCACCTAATCACAACAATATCTGTTAAGAAATATACACAGATATTGTATATTATTAATATATGCCATTAGTAACTATTACTAATTTTGTTGTTAGTTGGACCATCAAGTTGGTACTGACTCCTAGCAACCTCATGCACAACAGAGTGAAACACTGCCAACCTCTAAAAATGGAGTAGCATAGAGCACACATTTACTCATTTTTGTCTCCCTCTGCCCACTTCCCTTCTCCCTTTCTCTTCATGATTTTTGTTTCTGTAGTGTGAAATTAGTAGCAATTGTTCTGATAATAAGCATTCTTTGATTTGGGTGAATTGGGAGACCACCATTCTGAATTGATTGTTATAAAATAGTTTGCCTCTTTTTAGCATCTTCATTCTGTTAAAACATTTTGTAACACAGAATATCAAGGTCCTAATAATTAATTTTTACTCATTAAATATAACCAATATATAAAATATGCATTAGAAAACTAGTAAAGGTTAAAAATAATTTAACACAACTGGTTAATCAGGGAATATTCATAGAGATTTTCACTTGAGGTCCAAAACTTTCTCTTTTTGCCTACTACTTTGAGCACATAGTAGGTACTCTGTAAATATTTGCTGAGTTGATGGAATGAGAAAAGGAAGGAACCTTGCATAGTTAGCCATTAAACCTTTCTTGTTTGTGTGTTTTTGTTGGGAAACTTTTCTTTCAAAGTAGACTCTTCTGTTCTCTATAAATGATCATAAGTCTAGAAACAGCTTTGTCTTATACCACAGTCTCTAGGTCAAGAACTCAACACTTAGAGCAATAAGGGAGCATTTTTATAATGCACAGTTGAGAGCACTGCCCATCGAGTTTTCCAGATTGGGTTTATCTGGGCCCAAGAAGCTGATATCATCTGCTGCAGTGGTACCCAGAAAACAACAGTTCCTAAGGATGCTGATTCATAATATATTGTCAGTATAATAACTTTTCATACCCTCACTCTACCTAGAGAAACTTAAGTATTATTTGTCAAACTAAACTTTGAAAAGGAAGATCAAAGGCAAATATTAAGAAGTTACATGATGTGTATGCAGAATCTAATTCCCATTACCCAAAAAATGTCTATTTTTAAAGGGAAGGAATTTAGTTGCCACTTTACATAAATACCACTGATCCCTTGGTGCTCAATTTCCAACACCTTTGTTGCAGTGCCAACAGCGGTTTCAGAAATAGACAGTACAAACGGATGAAATTTTGGCTGCCCTTGAAATATGGGGGTATATGAAAAGTTTCCCTTAAACAATATCACTTTGCAGATTGGGTTTGTAGTCTCTATTCAGCCCTGAAGCTCTCTTGACTGTGGGAGTGTTCGGTAGCAGGTGATCAGTGGCGTCATGTGCTGTTGGTAATTACGAATTAATTTAGACAACTGCTGTGGACAGGCATAGCCCCCCCGCTCCTCTTCCTCCCTTCCTTTCTCTATTTTGCCCCCCAAAACCAAAATCTAGTTTGCCAAATATTTAGGGCAAATAAGATTTTGGAATACAATTCTGCATATTTAAAAGGCTCATTTAATTATAGCGTTCAGCTATTGCTATGACTAGAATATTAATTTCTATCAAATGATGAAAATGCTGCACAGAAAAGTTAAATCTCTAGTATCACAGAGAGGAGGAAGCTTTTAGAGGCTCGACTCTTTTTTAACTCTCAGTGGTATTTTTTAATACTGCAGTTGTACTGCAAATTAAACTTTGTATTCTTTTTTCTTTATTTTAATATTGTATCAGAACACTCTCTATCCACCCTCTTCACAAGCTTCTGTTTACGTAGCATATTTGCCACCAGCTCTTGCATTGATTGAAAAAAATATGAGGAATGCTTGTGTGTTAAATGCATTACCAGTAGAGGTTGTGTTCTGTACACACAAACCTTTCTGGAAAAGTACTGAAAAGCCATTAGCGTTCATACCTTCATTTTAAAAGACGATTATCTGTGGTCCCCTCACCCCCCTTTAAAAACTTTTAAGTACATTTTATGAAACAATGCAGTTGGAACCATGTGATGGCAAACCCTAATTAGATATGTAGAAAAAAAATACATTTAATAATGGAAAACAATATTGAAAACAAATGAAGAATCATATTAACAATATGGAAAGATGACAGTAAAATTCATTTGAAGATCTTTCACCAACATGGTTTCAGTTATGTTAATCTTATTAAAACAAAGCAATTATTTTAATCCATAGTAAGTGAAGCCTTCGTTGTAACCCCATTATCTATGATGAAGTTAATTAAATGCTGCTTACCTCTTGTCCCTCACAGAGATGTTCATTTGTCAGTTTGCCCAGTTCTGTAAAAGAGTTCGCCTTGGATAGCTTGTACTGAAATAACTCCTTGTACAAATGATACATTTACAACACTCCATATTATTTTTGTCTCTAGCGCTCTGTTGCTTTAAAATGTTGTTTCAAATGTAACACTAGGTAAAGGAGATGATAGTACTGGTTCCCCTCTTCTCTTTCAGGAAGTACTCAGAATAAGGGTTTTTTTTTAACTCATGACTTTACCCTGGATGTGGTTTCTTTCCTTTCACAAATGATTTGTTTATGAAGTCATGTTTAGCATAAGCTGTTCTCGAAATGATGCATATATTTAAAAGAATCGTCCAAAAAGGGCAAAGCGACTTCATTTTGTGGACTTTGATGCACATTCTCTACGTTATCTGTGGAAAAAGAATGGGATTTGATGATGACTAAATCAAGATTCCGAGCTTAGCTGCTTTGTTGCTGCTTCCCTTTCCCAGCTGTTTAACATGATCTAGTTATTTAACTGCCTGATCTTTGGTTCCTCTTAGTTTCTATACAATTAAAATACAGATAATACCCGTCAATAGGATTATTAAACTCTAAATCAGAGAAACCCAAAGTGTTTAGCTTAGTGCCTAGTACTCAGTAGACACTTCTAAACATAGCTAGCACCTAGACAAAGCACCTAAAAATCACAGAATATCCACATTTTACTCTTTAAACATTTCCAAATGGCTAAAATTGATACCCTGTATTGTTTACTTCTGCTTTTCATATGCATATACCTACTTTAGAAGGAGCTCTTGTAGATAGTGGGTTGGGCTGCTAAATGCAAAGACAGCAGTTTGAAACTACCAGCTGCTCTGTGGGAGAAAGATGAGGCTTTCTGCTCCCGTAAAGATTTACAGCGTCAGAAACCCTGTACAGGGTCACCATGAGTCAGAATGGACTCCATGGCACATGTCCACCACCATCACCCACTTTAATTTTGTTTCATATTTTAAGTCCAGTACTTCTCTTCTCTTTACTGTCTTATGAAAGTGAAGAAGTAATTTCTGTTGCCTAACAAGTCTTTGCAAGTGCTGGGAATCTTTACTGAAATACCATGTATATTAGGAGTATTTTAACCAAGGAAGTCAAATGAAACCAGTGGAAAGGGAAGTGACAGTTCAGACTGAGCAGCTGAACCATTGCCTGTCTAATTATATCAACTTCTTTACCTTCTATTTGAAATCTCTTTTGCTTGTCCTAAAATTATAAGTATTTTAATATTTGGTTATACATGATTTGTTAGTTTAAAAAGAACATGAAATGAAATAGTAGTTCGTCTGAAAAAAAGTTACATATTGCTGTGTTAAGTGCTATTAAGTTGGTTCCGACTCATAGTGACTCTGTATAGGGTTTTCAAGGAGCTGCTGGTGGGTTTGAACCGCCAATCTTTTGATTAGCAGTCCAGTGTTTACTCTCCAGCGCCACACTAGCACTCCATATATTACTATGTAGCCACAATAATCACAACGGTACTAGTTCAGTGACAGATACATAGCGCAATAAAGCAGAATTAAGAATCTAGAAGTAAATGCATCTATCTACGGACAGCTGATTTTCAACAAAGGGTCAAAGTCCATTCAGTGGGAGAGGAAACAATCTCTACAACAAATAATTTAGGCTAAACTGCAGCTTGAGGACTAAGGTGCACCTGACCCAGGCCATGGTGTTTTCAATAACCTCATATGGATGTGAAAGCTGGACAGTGAATAAGGAAGATCATAGAAGAATTGATGCCTTTGAGTTGTGGTGTTGGAAGAGAATACTAAAAGTGCCATGGACTGCCAAAAGAACCAATAGATCTGTTTTGGAAGAAGTGCAACCAGAGTGCTCCTTGGAGGCCAGGATGGCTAAGCTTCGTCTCTCATACTTTGGACACATTGTCCGGAGAGGACAGTCGCTAGAGAAGGATGTCATGCTGGGTAAGATGGAGGGTCAGAGAAAAAGAGGAAGGCCCCTAACGAGATGGATCAGCCAGGTGACATAGTTAATGGCGTCAAGTGTGGCAGCGGTAGTGAGGTTGGCCCAGGATTGGACATTGTTTCATTCTGCTGTGCATGGGGTTGCTATGAGTCGGTTCCGACTCGATGACACCTGACAACAACAACAACAAATTGCAGAAAAACAAAACAGGATCTATATCTTATACCATGCGTAAATACAATTTCAAAATGGATAAAAGACCTGAATGTTAAAGGTAAAATGATAAAGTCCTCGTAGGATATATAGCAACAAAATTTGAAGACCTAATTTTTAGCATAAATAACCCATTAAACATAACTTTTTGCACAAACAACAGAATATAATTTAGATAACCAGGACCTCCTAAAAATAATTATGCTTACCAAAAGACTTTACTAGAAACTAACCTACAGACAAAGAAAAAACTCCTTAGCAATGATCTACTGGATAAGGGTCTAATGGAGTCCTGGTGTGGTGCTGTAGGATAAAACACTGGACCACAGGTTGGTTTGAACTACAGGTTAGCAGTTCAGACTCAACAGCCGCTCCTTGAAAACCCTATACAGGGTCACTATGAGTTGGAACCGACTAGATGGCACTTAATAACAACAATAACAGCATCTAAAATATACAGAAAGCTTCAAAAACTCAGCAACAAAATAAACCTAAGCAGAATACTAAACTAAGCAAAGGGCATGTATCAAAGATGGCCAGCAAGTACTTGAAAAGATGCTTGTGATCTTTAGCCATTCTTGTTGTTTTTGCTGTTACGTGCCTCCATTGAGTCAGTTCCAACTCAGAGTGACCCTGCATAGGTAATCTAGGCAGAAGAAAACTTTGTCATTCTCTCGCAGAGTGGCTGGTAGATTTGAACCACTGGCCTTGTAGTTCGCAGCCCAGTGTTTATTGTTCAGAGCCACTGCACTCCCTCTTTTTCCATTGTTGTAGTTGTTAAATGTCGTTGAGCCGGTTCCAACTCATAGTGACCCTATATAGGGTTTTTGAGGAGCTGCTGATACGTTTGAACTACCTTTGTAGTTGACCGTCTAGTGCTTATCCTACAATGCCACACACTGCTGGTAGGACTGTAAAATGGTACAACCAATGTAGAAAATGGTATGGTGCATCTTCAAAAAACTAGAAATAGGAATGCCTTATCATCCGGGAATCCTAGAAACATATAAGAGCAGGGACACAAACAGACATGCAAAACAATGTTCATTGCAGAGTTACTTACAGTAGCAAAAAGATGGGAACAGCCTAAGTGCCCATCAGTGGATAAATGACTAAACAAAATGTAGTACATCCATACGATGCAATATTATACAACTATAACAAATAATGAACAATAGGAGAATATTGAAAGTGCCACGGGCTGCCAAAAGAACCAACAGATCTGTGTTGGAAGAAGTGCAGCCAGAGTGCTCCTTGAAGGCCAAGATGGCCAAACTTTGTCTCTTATACTTCGGACATATTGTCAGAAGGGACCATTTGCTAGAGAAGGATATCATGTTTGGTAAGGTTGGAGGGTCAGAGAAAAAGAGGAAGACCCCCAGCAAGATGGATTGGCAAAGTGGCAGCATCAATGGGCTCAAGCGTGGCAACAGTAGTTTGGTTGGCCCAGGATTGGGCAGTGTTTCGTTCTGTTCTGCATAAGGTCGTTATGAGTCGGTACCCATTCGATGGCACCTAACAACAACAACAACATGACAAATAATGAGGAGTCCGTGAAACATAATGGTTGAATCTGGAGGACATTATGTTCAGTGAAATAAGCCAGTCACAAAAGGACAAATATTGTATGGTCCCAATATTATGAAAAGTAAGGAACAGATACACACATAGAAAGAAAAGTTCTCTGATGGTTACTTTGGAAGGAGGAGGAGCAAAGGGGAACACTCTAGGTAGTAGGCACTATGCATCATTCTAGTGATGGGAAAGCCAATACAAATGATGGTGACGTTTACACAGCTTGAAAAGAGTAACTGAAGACACTAAGAAAAATATAAGACAAAGGGACATCTTTGGTAAATGCTATAGCATATTCATGTACAACAAAGTAACAGCAACCAAAAAGTATGTGGTTACATAGTTAGAAGAGTATGCATATATCTCTGTGGGAAGACATATGCGAGTGCAGCAAGTGTAGGTGTGGTGATGGTGGTTATGTGCTGTGGAGTTGGTTCTGACTCATAGCGATCCTGAATAGGGTTTCTGAGGCTGTAGACCTTTATGGGAGCAGAAAGCCACATCTTTCTCCTGTAGAACCACTGGTAGTTTCAAACTGCTGACCTTGAGATTAGCAGCCCGACTCGTAACCACTACACTCCCAGAGCTCCTTAAGTGTAGGTGTATATATAGA
>NW_006408523.1:12755913-12762378 GCF_000296735.1 Chrysochloris asiatica | reverse complement strand
ATCTTGAGTGCCTTCCTACCTGAGGGGCTCATTTTCCAGCACTATATCTGTCAGTGTTTCTCTGCTATTCATAAAGTTTTCAGTGACTAAATATTCGGAAGTAGTACATCACTCTTTCTTCCTAATCTGTTTTACTAGGCATAATATATTTGAGATTCATCTATGTTACATGGTGTCATTGTTGGTAAGTGCTGTTTAGTGCAGAGGTTCCAACTCAAAGCGACCTTGTGTAGGTTTTTCAAGGAACAGCTGGTGGGTTTGAATTGCCATCCTGTGGTTAGCAGTCTGGTGCTGATCCTGTTGCGCCACACCAAGATTTCATGTTACATGTAGTCATAGTTTATTTCTTTACATTGCTGAATTGGAACTTATCATTTTTTGCTTATCCATTCACAAACTGATGGATATTTGAGTTTTTAAATTAAAAAGCCTAGAACCTCATTTGTTGTTGTTAAAAGCCTTTGAGTCAGTTCTAACTCATAATGACCCTGTAAAGGGTTTCCGAGGAGCAGATGGTGGATTTTAATTTCCAACCTTGTGGTTCAAACTGACCTTGCTGGACAGTGCAACGCCATGCCAGGACTCCTATACAGCGTCATTTTGAGTTGTAACCAACTTTATACCACTTAACAACAACAGCGATAGTAATAAATATGTAAGATATCTAATGTATTCCATTTTGCATTTTCCTAATGGCTAGTGATGTTTTTAAAATCTTTTCATGAGTCAACTTGCCATTTATATGACTTCTTTCAAGACTCCTTTAGAACAGTGTTGTTTGTTTACTTATTAATGCATTTTGAGAGTTACTTATTACTGCATTTTCTAACTATGATTTATCAGGTGGGTACTTTGCAAACATTTTCTTCAAGTATAGCCTGTCTTTTCAGTTTCTTAACAGTGTCCTTTGAAAAGCAGAGTTTAAAAGTTAGATGAAATCTAATTTGTCAATTATTTCTTCATTATGGTTCTTGCTTATTGTGTTCTAAGGAATACTTGCGTAACATAGGTTTGCAAAGAACTTCTTTTTTTTTTTCCTGGAAGTTTTGTAGTTTTAGATTTTTGTTTAAATGTGTGATTCATTTTGAGTTGGTTTTTGTGTCATGGAAGGTAGAAGTTGAAGGTTATTTGTGTATATGTTTATGTCTAATTGTTTTAGTCTCATTCATTGAAAACACTATACTTTTCTCCCCCCATAGGATTACCTAGGAAGTTTTATTTAAAAAAAAACCAAGTCATTTATGTGAAGATCTATTTCTAGACTTTATTGTTTGTTCTTTGATACATTGTTTATCTGTTTTTTTCAGTAGCACACTATCTGGATTATTTTAGCTGTCTATCTTGAACTCCAGTAATGAGTCTTCTAACATTTTTCTTCTTCAAAATCTCTTTGATATGATATGACATGATATAATATAGAATCTTCTTCAAAATAGTCCTTTTAAAAGGACTATTTTAATTTTTTTTGTTTTTCCTTCTGAATTTTAGAGTCAGTTTGTTAATTTCTACAAAAAACACCTGCTGGCAGTTTACTTGGAATTGTATTTATCTATAGTTTAGTTTGAGAGTCCTGGTGTGGCGCTGTGGGCTAATGCATCAGACTGAAAAGTCCTTTGAACTGCAAGGTCGGTGGTTCAAGCTCACCAGCTGCTCTTTGGAAACCCTATACAGGGTCGCTATGGGTCAGAATCGACTCAACAGCACTTAACAACAACAATAACATAGTTCAGTTTGAAGAGAAATGACATTTGAACAGTACTGAGACTTCCAATCCATGAACATGGTATATTTCTCCATTTATTTAGGTCTTTATTTCATCAGGATTTTAAAATCTCCAGGATATGTATTTGCAAGTATTTTGTTACATTCATATCTAAGTGTTTTATGTATGCTTATGTTATTTCAGATGGTATCTTTCTAACTTTTCCGTTTCCAGTGGTTGAGTATGTAGAAATGCAATTGATTTTTGTATATAATTATTGTATCCTGCCTGCCGGGTAAACTGACTTATTCTAGTAGCTTTTTGGTAGATTGTTTTGGATTTTTTATATAGACAGTCATGCTGTCTGATAATAGAGACATATTTGTACTATTTTCATTCCCTCCAGAAGTGTCCAAGAGTGCCATTTCCTATACACCTTTGCCAGAATTTATTGTTTTCTGGTTTTTTTGATAAGTCTAATGGCTAATGATCATGAACATTTCTTCATGTGTTTATTGGTTACATGATTGTTGTCTTTGGTGATGTGTCTGTTCATGTGTTCTGCCATTTTTTAATTGGATTGCTTTTTTTGTTATTGAGATATTGAAGTTTTCTATGAATTCTAGAAATTATTCCCTTATCCAGAATGTTGTTGGTTAAACTTATTTCCCTAGTTTGTAGGTTCTCTTTTTACAGGTTCAGAGAAGTCTTTTGATGTTTATAACTGTTTAGGTTTTTGGAGATTCCAGTCATTTAAGTTTATCATCTGTTGTTTGTGAAGTTTTAGCTATATTTGATAGGCTAATTATGCTATAAATTAGAGCCCCAAAGTTTACCCTATTTTTTCCTTGATGATCTTTATGGTTTTAAGTTTCACATTTAAGTGAGATGTGTACTTTACATGAGTTAGTTTTTGTATGTGGTGTGAGGTCTGGGTCCTGTTTCATTTTTCTGCAAATGCATATCACTTTTGCCAGCACCATTTGCAAAAGAGATTTTTTCCTCTTCATTTAGTGGATTCCAGTCGTTTGCCAAAGATAAACTGTCCACAGGTGAATGGATTTACTTCTGGGTTCTCAGTTCTGTTCCATTGTTTGATGTGTTTGTCATTGTACCTGTACCCATCCTGTTTTGATATGGTAAACCCAATCGCCTACTTTTTTGGAAATGAAAGAGACTGAGGATAACCAAAACACTACTGAAGAAGAAAAATGTAGGAATACTCATTCTTCTAATCTCAGAACCTATTATACAAAAGAGCTTCAAAAATTTCATTATCTGTAAATGCATTTTTTCCTCATACTTTTTGCAGACTCATTGTCAAGGTCATTAAAACTGCCTGGGTACAGGTACAATGACTTCACCTTCTTTCCAATGCTGTCATGAAGGCTATTAGTCTATAACTCTCTTGTTCAGTTATGTCTTTGTGCTGTCACTTTAGAATTATAGTTTGGTTGGAGTTAAGTTCTAAGTTGAAAAGATTTTTTTCCCTTTAATATTTTAATAGTATTACTCCACTATCTTATTGGCTTCACTGTGTCTTTTGAGAAAACTGAGGTCTAACTGATTCTTGTTCCTTTGTAGTTTGTTGATTCTTTGCCAATTTAGAATTTTATGTTTGTTCTTACATTTTGCCATAATGTCTCTAGGTATATGTTATCCTTATCTAAACTGCTTGATTCTCTAAGAGGCCTATAATTGAAACATTTTTATGCTCTTTAAGTGACTATATTTCTTTAAATATATTCTCTCTATCATTCCCCACCCCCCAGCCTTTGTGTTGACTTCTGGAAGAGTTCCTCAATGTTTTCTAGCTTACTAACTTGTTCTTCAACTGTATTTATTTTGTCTGTTGTGTTTTTCCTATGTCTACATGATCTGATTTCGTATTTCATCTCTGAATGTGTATATTAACATGGTTTTTAATATAATAATTTGGGGTGGACAGAGTGTTGAGAGGGGATCAGAGTTCTGAGTGCCTCTTACAAGTTCCAGAAACATCTAGTGCTGCTGATTCTCAAGCTCTTGGGAGGGTGTGCAGTGCTAATTAGGTGACTTCTAGGATTTCATCACTGCTTCTTGGGTATTTGACTGTCTCAGGTTTGCCAAATCAGTTGCTACTGTACTTCTGTTTTCCCGTTTAGAAAAATGTTAGCTATCGTCAACTTTTCATTTTGCTCTTTGTGGGTTTGTGCCTTTAAAAATACTCTGAAAGTCATTCTCATGATGTTTTGAGGAGCAAACAGGGGGATAAATCCATGTGCTCAGTCCTATTTTAATGTTGTGTTGCTTTCTTAAAGTGTGTGTGTTTAAAGAACACGTGCAGCTAGGCAGGCGAGTTCTTTTCTCTCCGTGATTGTATCTTGCCTCCACCACAAACATCCAGCATTTTCAATTAGGTCACTGTCCACTGTGTTGTCTTCAAAGAGTACTTTTTGCCTGAAAACAGTCGAGATAGTATACCACAAGAGCAGTCTTTGTGTCGCTATGTTATGTTGTTTCCCTTTCAGATCCTATTTTCTGAGACTCTTAATATTGCAGTTGATGTTGTATCTATCTTTACCCAAACCCAATCACACCAATTGTTAGCTTCTCTTTAATGCCCACCCACTGTTTCTGGACAAATTGTTGGCGGCTACATACTGTTTTCTGTAATCTGCTAAAGGTGAAAGAAATGAGCAGGAGCGCACTGGGTTTTAGGATTTGTGTATAGGAATGTAATGTTCTTCTAATCTCTGTAAATATTCAGTCTCCCACAAAATAAATCTCCTAATCTCACAAGATAAATCTCCTAATCTCACTTTAGTGGCACTTTCCTGTTCTGATGTCCTTTTTTTTTTTAAAGAAAAATGAAAGCTGGTTTTGATTTTATCACTAGTCATTCTTTAAACATGATCATGCATATGTAATATTCTATGGAGACATCGCAGTTTTTAATGTTAGTTAATAAAAACTAAACATACAACATACATCCTTACAAAAAAAAAAAACAATCCAAAATGTTTACTTAAAACTTTAAAAGTCTTACTAATTTTTTTTTTTTTTTTAAGTTTGTATTGGTACCATTTGTACTACACAGTTAATTTAAACAGTTTCATTTTGGCTACTCATGCGAAAGCTGCAGTAGGAAATAAAGTTATATAGGATTTTAAATAGCAGAATAGGCAGTTTTGCCATGCAGGAAAAGCAGTGTTAAATATTAGCCCATCCATCTACCCTCCCCCCAAAATCCACATTTAAAAAATATTTAGTTCTAGTCACAGAATTTTTCTCAGTAGAGACCCCAGTGCAATGCATACCTAGCTGCCTTAGATGGTTCATCTGAAGGACACTTCCCCTTCAGAGTAAAACTTGACTGATTTTGGCACAGAAAAGAAGTCATAAGAACAAGAACATGATTAAAAAAGAGAGAGAAGAGGAACAGAGGAGGGAAATGAAGAGGAAGACTTGCAGAATGCTGTCTTCTTTCTATAACAGGGATTTCTTCCAGAACTCTTATTGCAGCATGGATTTAGTTGGCTTGGAGGTAGTCTCATCATTCAAATGTTTCGTTGTGTGCTTGAGAACATTTAGAAGACCTTTGACACTATATGGAGGTTGGGCCTTAAGACCCCTGTTACAACCTTTCATATCAGTTTTTGAAGTTTTGGCAAATGCTCCCAGTGCATGTACGTGGTCGTAGAACTTGCTGAAGCCCACCATTACCCTCATGCAGAATGACTCTGTCTCTTGGTTTGTCAATGTGCTTCTTTGTTCCAGGGTTTCTGGCAATACTCGGCACACACTAATCGTGGTGCTTAAACAATCTGGAGTGTTTTCCATGGTAAACTCTTATTTTCTTAAACAAATTTTGGCATGGCATCACTTACGGCTTTCAGCATTAGGGTTGCTTCAGCATAAAACAACGATGTTGGATTTGCCAATTCATTAATTACTTCATTTTCTCCTTCTGCCGTCACATTGTTAATCCTCTTAAGACTCAGTTCTCTGCTATAATCGCTGAAATCCGTCTGTATGGCAGGATTTGTCATCTTGCGTTCATCAAACAGGTGTGTGAAGGGAAGAGTTTCTGCAAACTGTCTAGCAAATAAATGCCTGTTCTCACTCTAGGTAAGTGCTGGGTGGGAGAACATGGGGTGCTTCTCAGAGCTCCCGGAAGATCTTGTAATGCAGCTTCTAACCTCTAATAAAATTTATAAAACTGCCTTAATTTGACCATTCGTGGAATGACTGCACCCCAGGCCTTCTCTTGGAACTTCTCATCTGCTGGCTGGATGCCGGATTGCCTCATGATTGCAAGCCCTCCAAGATTCCCTCTGCATCTTTTAATACTATATTAACCTGATGATAAATTTCCTTCTCAGACTCTGTAGGCTGGGCATTTTCAATATCAAGGAAAAAAATTTGGCCCCTGCTCAAGGTTTGTGCATGTCAAAACATTCAGAAGAATCCCCCTGTGAAGGTACCTTCAGTCTATGCTGATGATTCTGTCCTGGTCCCTTTACTTGGTGAGTGAGCCTCTAGATTCTCTCCGACCTGCACTCTGGCATCCCCTCTGCAGCACTAGGGGGAGCCCAGCACTGTCCCTGTGGTGGAGCTGCAATGAGCCAGGCAGTGGCCATGGTAGTGACCACAGTGGCTCCCTTCCTGTTCTTCTTTTTTCGTTTTTTTTAATTTAAGGTTTTTATTGTGGATTGAGTGAAAGTTTACAGGGCACATCATCAGTTTCACATTCAACAATTCATATAACTTGTTTCATTACA
>NW_006408523.1:12742788-12752458 GCF_000296735.1 Chrysochloris asiatica | reverse complement strand
ACTGCTTCAAACCCAACAGCCATTCCTTGGAAACCCTGAAAAAGGCCACTACAAGTCAGAACTGACTTGATGGCACTTGATAACAATAGAGTAATTAGTCACAGAAATTTTATAATATTAACTTCATACCCCTGGTAGTGTAGTGGTTACAAATTGGGCTGCTAACCTCAAGGTTGGCAGTTCGAAACTACCAACCATTCTGCGGGAGAACGATGAGGCTTTCTGCTCCCATAAAGATTTTACAGCCTCAGAAACCCTGTGCACGGTCACTATGAATTGGAACCGACTCCACAGTACTTAACAATAACATACTAGACTTTCAAGGAGCTCTGGTAGCATACTGGTTACAAGCTGGGCTGTTAACCTCAAGGTCTGAAGTTTGAAACTACCAGCCATTTCATGGGAGAAAGATGAGACTTTCTGCTCCCATAAAGATTTACAGCATCAGAAACCCTGTGTTAGGGTCTCTATGGGTCGGAACCGACTCCACGGCACACAACGACCACCACCACCATACTAGACTTGCAGTTGTCATTTTAGTGTCAGATGTTAATGTCATTTCTCATCTTGGAATGTGGTAAAAGAGTTGGTACAAGACATGCTATTTACTCTCTTAAATATGGTGATTTACAATCCTATATAGGGTCACTATCGGTTGGAACCGACTCGATGGCACTTAACAACAACAACAACAACAACAACAACAACAACATCTTAGTTATACCAGGGGACTGGGATGTCTAGAGGTGACAGCCCATAACAGCACACATTTGTCGTCATCTTGAATACCGACCACTGGAATATTTTTAAGGGAATTGGGCATCCTGGGTGAAGTTCACAAGAAGTGACAGCTTCCTAAATTCCTTTTCCCTCTGGTTTGAACTTGGGCCAAATATATTCAACAGATCCATCATCATCGTAAGGTGATGTACTTTGTTGTTTTGGGTAAGTCAAGTGAGTTCCAACCTGTAGAGACCCTGTATAGGATTTCCGAGGAGTGATTGGTGAGCTTAAAGCACCAACCTTGCAGTTCAGACTGACTTTGCAGTCCAGCACATTATCCTGCCCCACCATACCAGGAATCCTTTTACTTTAGAAGATCCTTATAACATGGTGTTTCTCAAAATAGTTGACAGAACCTCCAAAGTTGAAATGATAGCACTAGTATGTTTACAGTCATAGACTGAATGAGTTGAGCTAATATTTCTTGTTGTTAGATGCCCTGATGTCGGTTGTGATCCATAGCGACCCTGTGTAAAACTGCAAAACACTGCCCGGTCCTACATCATCCTCACAATTGTTATTATGTTTGTGTCAGTCCGTCTCCATGGAGGGCTTCCACTTTATCAAGCACGATGTCCTTCTCCAGGGACTGGTTCATCCTGATAACATGTCCAAAGTATGAGAGACAGTTTTGCCTTCCTGACTTCTCAGGAGTCTTCTTGCTGTCCTTCTTCCAAGACAGATTTGTTTGTTCTTCCAACGGTTCATGGTACTTTTAATATTCTCCTCCAACACCGTATTTCAAATGCATCCATTTTTCTATGATGTTCCTTATTCATGTCCAACTTTCACATGCATGTGAGGTGATTGAAAATACCGTGGCTTGGGTCAGACACACCTTAGTCCTCAAACTGATATCTTTGCTCTAGATCACTTTAAAAAGTGGTCTTGTGCAGCAGATTTGTCTAATGTAATACATTGTTTGATTTCTTGACTGCTGCTCCCGTGAGTGTTGATTCTGGGCTCAAACAAAAGGAAGTCTTTGACAACTTCAGTCATTTTTCTATTTATCAGGATGCTATTTATTATTTCAGGTGTGAGGATCTTTGTTTTTTTGACATTGAGGTGCAATACATACTGAAGGCTTTGATCTTTATCAATAAGTATTTTAAGTCCTCTTTCCTTCCAGCAAGCATAGTTGTATCATCTTCATTTTGAAAATTGTTAATGAGTCTTCCTCTAATCCTGATGTCATGTTCTTCTTCATATAATCCATCTTCTTAGATTATTTGCTGAGCATACAGATTGAATATGTTTGGTGAAATAATTTTCCTAATTTTAAACCACTCATTGTCTCCTCATTCTGTTTGAATGACTGCCTCTTGGTCCATGTACCTATTCCTTATGAGCACAATTAAGTATTCTGAAATAATCATTCTCTGCAATATTGTCCATAGCTTGTCATGATCCACACAGTTGAAAGCCTTTGTGTAGTCAATAAAGCATAGGTAAACATCTTTCGGATATTCTCTGCTTTCAGTCAAGATCCAGCTGTGTGTGCTCAGCACACAGATTAAGTAAGTATGGTGAAATGATACAACCCTGGCGCATATACCTTTCCTGATTGTAAATCATTCAGTGTCCCCTTGATCTGTTCTAGCAACTGCTTCATGGTCTATGTACAGGTTCCTCATGAACACAAAGAAGTCTTCTGGAATATCCATTCTTTACAATGTTATCCGTTGTTTGTCTTTTTCCACGTGGTCAATAAAGTCCAAGTAGACATCTTTCTGATATTCTCCACTTTTAGCCAAGATCCATCTGCCATCAGCAGTGATATATCTAGTTCCATTTCCTCTTCTGAATTGGGCTTTGATTTCTGGAAGTTCCCTGTCAGTGTACTATTGCAACTGTTTTTTAATTATCTTAAGCAAAATTTTATTTGTATGGTATATTATTGATATTATTGCATGATTTCTGCATTCCGTTGGGTCACTTCTCTTTGGAATGGGCACAGAGATCTTTCACAATCATTAGTCAAGTACCCATTTTCCAATTTTCTTGGCATAGATGAATGAGTGCCTCCAGTACTGCATCAGGTTGTTGATAAATTTCAATTTGCATTCTGTGCCGTGTTAGCTCTGAGCCATAGCGATCCTGTATGGGATTTTCTAGGAGCAGCTAGTGAGCTTGAACCACCAACCTTGCAGTTAAAACAACTTTGCAGTCTGGTGCATTAACCCACAGCACCACAACAGGGCTCCCATCAATTGGGAGTGGTGGTGGTGATATGCTGTGGAGTCGGTTCCGACTCATAGCAACCCTATATAGGCTTTCTGAGACTGTAAATCTTTATGGGAGCAGAAAGCCTCATGTTTCTCCCGTGGAACCACTGGTGGTTTCAAACTGCTGACCGTGAGATTAGCAGCCCACAGAATCCTTCAATATTTCAAGTCAAGGACTGAATTTTTTTCTTCAGTTCTTTCAACTTGAGAAATGCTGAGAATTCTCTTCCCTTTTGGTTTTTACATTTCATTGTAATACTTTTGTCTTCTTGAGCTGCCCTTTGAAATTTTCTGTTCTGCTCTTGCGTCTCCTCATTTCTTCCATTTGCTTTAGCATCTTTGTGCTGGAAAGCAACTTTCAGAGTACTTTCCAACCTGAGTTACTTACACATCTTCTGCTACAAATCTGATACTATTCAGCTGCTATTCATAATATTCTCATCTCCCTGCACTAAATCTTCCAGTGTTCTACTGCTATTCATAAGGTTTCCAGTGACTAAACATTGACAAGTATTCTGCCTCTCTTTCTTCCTAGTGTGTCTTAGTCTAGAACCTCTACTGAAACCTGTCCACCCTGGGTGATCCTGTTGTTGTTAAGTTCCGTAGAATCAGTTTCAACCCATAGCAACTCTGCATAGGGTTCCCAAGGAGCTGCTGGTGAGTTTGAACTGCCAACATTGCAGTTCAAACTGCCCTTACATTCCAACTCATTAATCCACAGCGCCACACTTGTGGCATAGTTTATACCATCACAACGTGCAAGTAACTACAGTATGACAAACTGAGAGATGAGTGGTAGAATTGTGCTAATAGATATTTTAAATATCTTCTTTAAATTCTCAGAACAAAAAACCTTGATAAGTGAGGGTTGTTGTATCTTACTACTGATAAGAAAACAAATTCTTAGCGATACCAAGAAATCTGCCCAGTATCATATAACTCAGTTGACAAAGTTGGAATTTTAATCTAGATGACTAGACTCTCAAACCCAGTGCAGATAAAGCAACAGAAGTTTTAAATTTCTGGTTCTTCAGTTTGCAGATGATTATGTTTCTGACTATTGATCAAAACAAATGTTTACTCTTTTTTTCCATTAAAGTGTTTATACTGCATTAAGTTTACTATTTTGTAGCCAGAGTGTTTGGATAGCAAGCTCTCTTCCTTTCCCCTTTCCCCTGCCCTCACTTTCTTCTCTTTTCTTCTTCTCTTGCCGCTTTTTTCCTTCTCAACTATCTCTGCTTTCTCCACTAATCTTTTTTCCCTTCCAATAATTCCTAGTAGTTTTGTTAGGCCTACCAGAGATTTTAATAAGTCCTTGTATGTGATTGCACAAAACGAAATTGGTTAATAATAAATAAGTTCCTCAAAATTTTTATTTAGAATGAGAAGTGTGAGATAATGAGTTACCACCACTGGAGTGCTTGAGGAAAGAGAAATTACAGGCCCTTTCTCAGAGCAGCTTCTTTAACGCTCTTTGATCTCAGCCCCAGACTAATTCATAGTCTCTTTTGATATACCTTCTTAGAACATTTTTCTCTCTCCTAGTGTTTATCTGGATATAAATTAAATAATTGTAATTTAATGGTTCAATAGCTTGTATTTCTTCTGTAGAATACAGTATGCAACTATGGGGACTATGTTGCTTTCTTTCTTTTTTAACCTTTTCTTTGTGAAATGGGCAAAGGTTTACTGAGTAGATCATTGATTTTCCATTCAACAGTTCATACTCATTTTGTTTCATCTCACTGACTGCAATCCCCTAATGTAACATCATTATCCCACCTCCTCCTGGGTGTTTTGGTTCCATTCCTCCTTCTTTCCTATCTCTCTTGAACATTGTTCTTGGTTAAATGCTGCCCTTTTGATCTCAAGTGGTTGGTTATCCTAAGGGGTGTGTGCCTCACTAGTGTTATTGCTCTTCTGATAGACCTGTACTGTTTGGCTGAAAATTGAGCCATGAAGGTGAGTTTAGTTCCAGAACTGAAGAGTGACTAAGGGCCCCACCAGTCTATCCAATGAGTTAGTCTTTTGTATGATTTTATGTTTTGGTCCACATTTTTCTACCTCTATCCAAGACATTTTAATATGATCCCTTTCAGAGCAGTTGGTAGTGGCAAGCAGGCACCATCTAGTTCTTCTGGCCTCAGGGTCATAGAGAATGATGTACCCGTGGTCCATTAGTTCATTGGACTCATTGGTGCCAAACAGCTTTGATTTCCATCACCCTTCTTTCCCCCAGGGAGAGACCACTCGTTGCTCCTCAGAGGTCACTCTGGAGCTTTTAAGACCACAGTCACTACTCAATTGTTGGGCTCATTTACTGATCTGGTAACCCTGGAAATGGTTTTTTATCACCTGCTGCTAACATAGCCAATATTCAGAGACAGAACTCAGAGCAAAGAGCAAAGCATTTATTGAGTATCAATATACAGGATGACAGGGGTGTGGAAATCTCCCAGATCTGTCTCTCTGAGAAAAAAGGGCAGGTGAAATTTATAGGGAGCTTGGGCATGAAGCTAGGGGCCTGAGGGATTCCAGGAACTCTGTTGTCTCAGTCATTCAAGACCACACTGACTATTCTGACCATGCTGGGACCAGCTGGCACCATGAATCTCTCCAGGTTGTGGCTATCAGTTGCCATTATAAGAGATGCATGGTTGTTTGCTTCTGTTCACGATAGTCCCCAGAGTAGGGAGTAGCTACTGATTAAAGAAGAAGACGTGATTAATCTTAAGGAAAATGGAACTTCAGTAACTGACTATAGCAGACAGCTAGAGAGGACGAGGGACAGCTGGAAAGTGATGGATTACAGAGGACACCTAGAGAGGGAACCATACTCTAACCAGAACTATTGTACCAGGATGGCCACTTGGCGCCGCCTTCTGTATTCTGCTTTGGTCACACTAAAGACCCTTTAAGCGTCTTGGGCTTCTCAGTGCCCTGTTTCAGTCTTGGTTAGCATAGTGGACACATATATTGGATGGCTAGGTAGATGGGTGAATGGAGTAAATACATGCAAAGTCTCATATCACTGGTCTTTTGATTCCATTTTATCTGTTTCTTTGGACCATTGCAGTAGCCTCCATCCCATCTCCCTGGCACCCATCTCAAAATCATTATTTACACTGACTCCCTCCTCCCATGATACCTCCAAAGGAGATTTGATCTTACCCATTTATACCCTCAGAAATCACCTCTGGCTTCCTAGTTCTATTTTATGAAATTTGAACTTGTTAATAAAGTGCCTCGGAATTGAGCAACAACCAACCTTTTAGCCTCAGTTTCTGTCACTACCTAACACTCCTGTGTTTTTTGTTTGTTTGTTTGTTTGTTTTTAAATTGCTCTAAAATTATTTTTGCCACGCTGTGGGTTATTGTGTTGGACTGCAGAGTCAGTTTGAACCACAAGGTTGGCTGTTCAAGTTCACCAGCTGTTCCTCAGAAAACCTCTGGGTTTGGAACCGACTCGACGACACTTAACAACAACAACCAGTTACATTTTCTCTCTCCTTTAACTGGTACACGTCTGCGTATCCTTCAAGACTTACCTTGACTCTGCTTTATGAAGCCCTACCCTAGGCCAGAAGTAACCACTTCTTCCTTTGCGCTCACAAATGTTTGAAGTTACTATCATGTTTGTTAATTTTTGTTGTAATTGTTTGCTTAATTGTTTGACCTTGATGCTTTTTAAAGAGCAGGATCTTAGTCTTTGTTTTCTCTTCCTCAGCACTAAGCATCTGGGATGCCGCGTGGAGTAGTGAAAAGAGTGTTTTTTAATTCTAAAGAGATATGGCTGCGATTGGAATTTTGGTTTACCACCTACTTGGTGCTTCAGTTGTTGTTTTGTATTAATGACCATCCTTTTTCTTTCTTTCTTTTTTTTCCATAAGGTGCTTCAAATCCGTTACTGATGAGAAACCTAACAATTTGAATGTAATATAATCAATTCATGCTTAGATTTTTAGAAATACCTTCTTTGTAAAACAGCCAAAAAGTTCTTGTGTTTTTGATTGCGTCCAGCATTTTGGTCCAGTTTTGTGCTTGGTGATTTTAGAGACCCTGGAATACACAGCTTGCGGTTATAGCCATTCTGCTGTTCAGGTGCGCTGTGCATTGCCTTGAATCTCCATATTAACCCTGTAAGGCAGCAACAGTCATCGCCTTTGATGAAACAGGCTCAGAACCATTCAGCCCTATTTGCTCCACCAGCTGCTGAATGCTGTCAAATTGGTTCTGACTCATAGTGATCATGTACAGGATTTCTGAGAGTAAATCTTTACAGGAGCAGAAAGCTTCATCTTTCTTCTGCAGAGCAACTGATGGATTCTAACTGCTGACTTTGCAGTTAGCAGCCCAACGCATAACCCACTGTGCTATCAGGACTCCTTACAAGCTGGCACAAGAGAAATCATGATATTAAAAGACTTGCTACAAGAGGAAGTGGCTTCCCTTGCCTCACTTATGCATTTGACATTGTCTGAAAAGTGATTGGGAAAGAGATTGCTAATCAGTCTAGTCAGGATATCAGAAGTGTTTGAAGCCTCATCTCATCATAATCAAATAAAGTGGCATTCAGAGTTTCTTAACCTTGGGGATTGCTGGCTAATTGTAAAGGGAGAGTCAGAGACTTTTAACGCTGCAGGGATTTCATTGACAGTTTGAGTAGCCAGGGCTGCTGTCTCAGGGACCGACTTTATGTATACTGTTTGAAAGAGTCTGTAAGCTTTTCATCTTATACAAAGCCACATGCTCACTAATTTCATTTTCAAATGTGAAGTTTTTCACCCTTGGCGCTGCTGACATTTTAACCGCATAATTCTTTGTTGTGGAGGCTGCCCACTGTAGAATGTTTAGCAACATCTCTGGTCTCTCTACCCACTACATCCCAGTAGCACCTTCCGCCCAGTTGTGACAATCACAGCTGTGTTTCGTTATTAGCAAATGAACCCTGGGAGGCAAAATTGTTCCCACTGAGAGCCACTGGCCTAAACTAGGAGCGGTAAACTTTTGTGGAGTTTATTGTTGTTTAATGCCAACTGGACCCTGTATAGGGTTTCCAAGGCTGTAAATCTTTGTGGGAGCAGAGAGCCTCTTCTTTCTTCCATGGAGCAGTTGGTGGATTCAAACTGCGGACCTTGCGGTGAACAGCCCAACGTAGTAGCACTATGTTACGGCTTCCTTTGTGCAGCTTGCTGTTGCTGCTGTTAAGTGCTGGCTAGTCGGTTTCACTCATAACGAGTCTGTATGGGGTTTCTGAAGGAACGACTGGTGAGCTTGAACCTCTGACCTTGCAGTTCCAATCGACTTTGCAGTGTAGCGCATTAACCCACAGTGTCACACCAGGACTCCGGCGTGCATGGTGCTGGGTTGGAACCTGGAAAGAGTAATTAGCCCACACCCTTGATGAGCTGATGATCTATAAAGCCTCAGGTCTTTTGACTAGCTAGAATATTTCTAGTAGTTGACTGAAATAGCTTTGTTGAGGTTATTAGTAAAAATTTGCGCTTCAAAGAAGTTTAACATCTGTTTTCATTTCTGCTTTTGTAAGTTGCTTAGTTACTCAATTCCTTTATTTTAGCAGTCTTCCTCACAGGACTTAAAATATTTGAGTATATGTCAAGTTTTCCAGTTTAATAGGAAATAAGCATTGTTTAAGCAGAAATAAAGGTGTCAAAAACTGTTAGATTAGAACAGGGTGCTGGGAACTTTAGTGCTGGTTAAAGTAGACTCAAGCTAAGTGGATGCATTTGTTAATAGTAAAGAGTACCAGAAGTCTGCTTGTATTCAAGATTCACTTCCTGTTCTTGTTTATCATTGGAAAGTTCACCTTATGAGAGATTTTAGATTCAGATCATTATATTTATTCTAGGAACAAATTCAAAATGCTAACCACGTCTTGGTAACCATAGCAAAAGATACAAACACACAGAAATCATCTTAGTTATTTTCTGGTTGACTTTTTCGGTATATGGTATATTCTGAGTTCTGAAATATAGAATGTACTTTTGTTTTCTGAAGTCAAAGGGGAAAGGCTTTCTTAATTATCAGAACATGTTGTTGTTGTTAAGTGCCGCTGAGTCGGTTCCGACCCAAAGTAACCCTCTACAGGGTTTCCGAGGAGCAACTAGTGAGCTTGAACTGCCGACCTTGCAGTTCAAATGGCTTTGCAGTCTGACTGCGTTTCAGTGAAAGTACTAGAACTCTGGCTGATTTAGTGAGACGGGAATTTATTATTAAAAGAACTGAGGAAGTATCTGAGAGGGCAGAGAACCAGTGTTGGATTTGTAAAGCCAAGACGAACACTCAAAATTCTCCTTTCTGCTAAAATGATCGCGTTTGTTTACTTAGTGTTTCGTGTTGGCTCATAGGCTATAAACTTCATGAGGAAAATTTGTTCTGTTATTCTTAGCCGACTCTCTAGTGTCTAGTGCCTGGCCCATTGTAGGCACTTCGTAAATATTGCTTGAATAAACAAACTACTAGACCAAGGATTTGTTTGTTAATATCAGTGATAATATAGATTTAAGGAAAAAGCATATGAAATGTTAATGGTATACATTCTTTTTGGAGCTATTTTGACAGCAGAGTTGACTATCTTAAATCTTAGTATAGCTATATCTATCCATCTATCTATCTATCTGTATCTCTCTCTCTCTCTCTCT
>NW_006408523.1:12734037-12735708 GCF_000296735.1 Chrysochloris asiatica | reverse complement strand
AGTTCCAATCAACCTTGTAGTCCAGTACATTAATTCACAGCACCACACCAGAACTCCAATCCTACTTTGGTGATGGTGGTTATGTGCCAACTCATAGTGACCCTATACAGGGTTTCCGAGCCTGTAAGTCTTTACCGGAGCAGAAAGTCTCATCTTTCTCCCACGAAACAACTGGTAGTTTCAAACTGCTGACCTTGCGGTTCACAGCCCGATTCGTAACCACTACACTACCAGAGCTCTGGTAGGAAAAGAAGCAATTAATACAAGCCACCACTCATCTGTAAGTTTGTGATCCTGGTATTTTAAATACCAGCAGAGTCAACCATGGTGGACAGGTTTCAGATGAGCTTCCAGACAAAGATAGACTAGGAAGAAGGAGAGACGGGCTACTTCAGAATATTTAGTCACTGAAAACCTTATGAATAACAGTGGAACCCTGTCAGCACCAGATTATTGAATATTGAAACATGAATGAGCATGAGAATATTGTCTGATATAGTGCCAGAAGATGACCTGACCCCCTCAGGTTGGAAAGCACTCAAAATGTGACTGGGAAGAGCTGCCTCCTCCAAGTAGAGTTGACATTGGTGACATGAATGGAGTAAAGCCCTTGGGACCTTCATTTGCTGATGGGGCATGACTCAAAATGAAGAGAAACAGCTGTAAGCATCTATTAATAATCAGAACATGGAATGTATGAAGTACGATTCTAGGAAAATTGCAAATTGTCAAAAATGAAATGGAATGTATAAACTTCAATAGCCTAGGCATAGTCAGCCGAAATAGACTGGTATTGGCTCTTTTGAATCTGACAATCACATGGTTTACTATGCTGGGAATCACAAATTGAAGAGGAATGGTGTCGCATTCATCATCAAAAAGATCAAATCAAGAGCAGTCATGAGGTACAACGCTGTCTGTGATAGGATAATATCCATCTGCCTGCAAGGAAGACCAGTTACTACCACTATTATTCAAATTTATGCACCAACCACTAAAGCCATTTTTTATGAAATTGAAGAATTCTACTAACTTCTTTAGTTTGAAATTGATCAAACATGCAATCTAGATGTATGATTATTACTGGTGATTGGAATGCAAAGTTTGGAAACAAAGAGGAAGGATCAGTGCTTGGAAAATATGGCATTGGTGATAGAAACAATGCTGGAGATGGCATGATAGAAATTTGCAAGACCAATGACTTCTTCATTGCAAATACCTGTTTAAACAGAATAAAAGATGACTGTACACATGGACCTCACCATATGGAACACACAGAAATCAAATTGACTACATCTGTGGAAAGATGACTAAAACAAGGCAAGGGGCAGACTGTGGAACAGACTATCAATTGCTCGTATGCAAATTCAGGTTGACACTAAAGAAAATTAAGACAAGTCCACAAGAGCCAAAATATGACTTTAAATATATCCAATCTGAATTTAGAGATCATCTGAAGAACAGATTTGATGCATTAGACACTAAAGACCGAAGACCAGAAGGGTTGTGTGATGACATCAAGAACATCATACAGGAAGAAAGCAAAAGGTTATTGAGAAGCATGAAAGAAGGAAAAAATCAAAGTGGATGTCAGAAGAGACTCTGAAACTTGCTTACTGTCGAGAACCGGCCTCGACTGGGGGGTTCAGTTCACGAAGTAGGGAGATCTGG
>NW_006408523.1:12728270-12732377 GCF_000296735.1 Chrysochloris asiatica | reverse complement strand
ACTCGATGACACTTAACAACAACAACAACAAATATATATATGGAACTCTGGTAGCGTAGTGGCTACCAGTCGGGCTGCTAACCTCAAGGTCAGTACTTCAAAACTACCAGCTGTTCCGCAGGAGAAAGATGAGGCTTTCTGCTCCTGTAAAGATTTACAGCCTCGGAAACCCTATGCAGTGTCCCTATGAGTCGGAACTGACTCCATGGCACACTATCATCATCATTCATCAGTGATTGGTGCAGTTAATTTTAAGTGAGTGCAGATTTACATGACATTAAATCAGAGCTTCAAAGAAAGTGGGGCCCCACTCAAAGATGGCACTAGACCTTATGGCTTTGAATGTGTGTAGCTCTCCATAGTCCATTTTCACACTCAGTATCCTGAAAGGGCTCCTTTAGACTCTTCTGAGTCTCCTTTTCCAGGGCCGCAACCTTTAATTCTTCCCATTCTGCTTACTGGACCTTCCAAATTGTTAAAATGCCCATCTGTTTCTGTTTTGCTTAATTGGCAGAACTAGTTCAAAGCCTTGCATTAAAGGCAAGTAGAAGATTGTTCGTAAATGGATGTTGGTAACACAGGGAATAACGGTACAAAATAACTTTTTCCTTCTAAAGAGCCTTGTTTTGCATTTTTTCTTGATTCAATTGAATGTCCATGACAGTTTTGTAAAAGCAGGAATTGGTACAGCGAATGTTCTTTGTGGGAAGGCATAGGTCCTGAGAACTGAATGTTTACGAGAGTTGTAGCTCTTAAGTGGCAGCGCCTAGATTTAAACTCCTGTTCATGCGTCTCTGTCTTAAAGCTACCTTAAAATAAATAAATAAAATAAATTCCTCTCTGTCTTAAAGCTAACTTAAAAAAAAAATAAAATAAAAAATAGAAACTAGTTAATGGTCTATTCACTTTACTAGAAACTCACTTGGGTGTTAAAAACTCATCAAACTGAGGCTTCCTCTATTACATCAACTGCTGTGATTCAAATGCATATTAAAATAAGTATGTCTAAAGACAACTTAGGTTATTTGTATTAAAAATTTGTTGCTAAAATGAGAAGTACATAGTAAACACATTGCTGCAAAAGAATTTTCATGTTAGCAAAAAAATACTCCCCTGAATAACGTTTGAAAATGTGCTAGAGGCGTGGCAGTTGAGTTATTTTGATGTTAATTGGATAGAAGAAACTGCTGTTTCTCCTCAGTATGTATGTATGTATGTATGTATTTATTTATTTAGTGAATTTAGCCCATTTACATTTATTGACACACTAAGTTTACTTGTTGTTTTTAGTCACATTAGTTTGTTTTATACATTTTATCTTCATATATTTTGTAAAAAATTCTGTTTTGCTGTAGGTTTAGGAAGTTTTTCTTTTTATGACATATCTTGCCAGAGCTGTTAAGGAACACAGAGGGTTCCAGTATTTTCAGGTGCACATTAAGGACTTGGGTGTACTTCATGGTACCTATTCAGTTTTTTTTTTTATTTATTAAATGTTTTTATTTTGGATTGAGTGAAAGTTTACAGGGCACATTATCAGCTTCACATTCACCCATTCATATAGCTTGTTTCGTTACATTGATTATTATCCCCTCCATATATCATCAGTTAACAGTGTTTCTCTCTATTCCTCAGTATTTATTTTATATTTTGAAGAACACATCAGTATGTAATTTTCAAGAACAAAGACTATACTTGGCAGTTGTCCACATTATGTCCCTTATAGGGGAAAAAAAAAAAATTCTGTTCCATAGTCTAATCCCAGATTGCATTGAGTTATCTATCATGCCCCTTTACTCATTAATCTGGCAAGTCTGTTATCTTGACATTTTTGAAGAGTATTTTGAAGAAAATGGCATTTATTTTAATATTATAAAATTACGCTTTTGCAGGTGAAACAATCAATGAAAATGATTTGTACTTCTCATGTTTCTCTTTTATGACACTTCAGTTGCTTTTATTATAATACAATGAACCCTATTACAGATTCAATAATTAACATTTCTGTCACCCCTTTCCTTTCCTTTTCTCCTACATCGTTTGTTGAAATATTTTGAAATGATGTCTAGATACCATAATATTTTATTCCTAAGTATTTAAGTAAGCTCTTAAAAATGACATTTTTATATAACCATGTTTTTCTTTACTGAACAAAATTATTAATTATTTCTTCCTGGTGTGGTGCTCTGTGTTAATGCACTGAACTACAAGGTTTGTTTTAACTGCAAGGTTGGTGATTCAGACTCAGTAGTGCACCTTGGGAATCCTATATAGGGCCACTCTAAGTTAGACTGACTCGATGACACTTAACTTATTATATTTATAATGGACCCTTGGTGGCACTGGACTATTAACCATAAGGTTGGCAGTTCAAACCCACCAGCTCCTCTGATTGACAAAGGTGAGACGGTCTGCACCCATAAAGATTTACAGTCTTAGAAAACCCTGTACAAGTCAGAATTGACCTGATGTCAGTGAATATTATACTTTGTATGTCACCAAAACTATATTCAGATTTCTCCTTTGTCTTGAGAATGCCCTTTTATGTTTGTTTTACATTTGGCTTTTAAATGTTTGTTAGATTTCTTTTTCTCTTCCTCAGACATACCTTCCTCCTTTCCGTAAAGTATTTTACACTGATGTGATCAATATGCTAGATTGATTTGATCTTTATCTGTCTCAGAGTTCTCCTCCTATACCTTACTGTAAATCAGAGGACACACATTTGAACGCTCTATTTCCTAAACTCCCCTGGATTCAGAGTTCTGGATATGACTTGAATTCTGCCAATTAGAAGAGCATGTACACTTATTGATTTGAGAGGGAGTTAAGTAGCCCAAGGCAGTAGTAACATAGGAGATACCCACTTTACAGGTGCAATTCTCCAAACCCACCAGGCACTGCAGGGTGCACCTCAGACAGGTTGCTGACCCCTCAACACTGCTGAAATGGTTTGGTTCTTGAACCCACCATGTAATGATTTACTGATTCCCCAGTATCTTGAATGAAGCTAAGGAAGTAGTCTTCTTGGTATTTTGATAAAATTAGAAAGGATCTGCCTTTCCAATTCTTTCAGCAATTCTGTAAGCCTCTAGTTCTGCGTATTAAATCCTTTTTCTGTTCAAAATAGCTCAAGTGGTTTCTCTGAGCCTTGGCTGATGGAACTGGTCTGTTTTATATTTGACTTCAAATGTGAATCTACAAAGCAGTACATTTGGATCTGAAACATTGAGAGTTGAGTTGGGAGATGGTTTTTCATTCATTGTCTTTTGTGTTAGAAGATCAAGTTATTCATAGAGGTGTGTGTATGTGTGTGTGTATGTTTATGAAACCCTGCTGATCTTTTCATGTGGATTTCTGGTATAACCTGTTCTTTGCTGATGACTTCCACTGAAAGCCATCTCTTACTAAGACTTTTTGAAGGTCTTTTGAGACATCCTCACATGTGATGTTAGAATTTGAATGTGGCCACAGTGTGCCCCCTTCCTGTCTTTTTGTATGATTTAGGTTGCTACAGCTACCTGATTACAGACAGAGACTAGTAACCAGTGATAGTTGCTGGTACCTGCGAGATCTCATTTGCTCTGAGTCCATCCTTGAGTTTTTGTTTTCATTCCTGATTTAACTAGAGTATGCGATGTGTTAGAAATTACACTGATGACTTTTTAGAACTTATTTACAGAAATTTTCAAACATAAACACAAAGAAACAAATGTAAAGACTATCATCGACCCATCACCTAGCTTCAACAATTATTAATATTTTGCCCCAACACTAAATTCAAGTAATTTGACAACTAGAACTCAAATGGGAATTTTCCCTTAATTACACAAAAGTCAGAGCATGTATAATGTTTTAATGTTCTGCATAGATAAAAACTGGGTACTGTCGTGGTTCTACTCAGTTTCTATAACATTATGAAAAGGAGACTAAAGAAATTCACCACTTATCAGGAATCTGCTTGGGACCACATACCATGCTGAGTGCTTTGTATGTTTTTTGTATAATTGTCATCACTACAGCCTTTCAACAAGTCCACAAGAGCCAAAATATGACCTTGAATATATCCCACCTGAATTTAGAGATCATCTGAAGAACAGATTTGAT
>NW_006408523.1:12700304-12722477 GCF_000296735.1 Chrysochloris asiatica | reverse complement strand
GAAGGCTGTGCTCTTTAATCTTCATAAGCAAATTCTAAGCATAGAATGAACTAATAGGACTAAAGAAAATTACACAGAGCTAGTCCAACAGTGAGTTCGTAAAAGCCAATGAACCCGGGACGTCCGGAGGTTACTTCCTTGAGCCCTCAGGGTCCCTGGCTAGCCATCCTGAGTGGAGCCATCGTGTAGGATTTTCGTTCATGACACCGGACCTCAGCATCTTAGTACTTGCGGTCCTCAACAGCTTTCCAGCATAGAGATACTAAAGCAAACGTAAGAAGTGAGGAGGTACAAGAGCTAAACAGAAAATTTCAAAGGTCAGCTCAAGAAGACAAAGTCAAATATTATATTAAGTTATACAAAGACTTGGAGTTCGAAAACCAAAAGGGAAGAACACACTTAGTATTTCTCAAGCTGAGGGAACTGAAGAAAAAATTCAAACCCCAGCTTGCAGTGTTGAAGAATTCTATGGGCACAATACTAAACGACAAATAAAACATCAAAAGAGAATTGAAGGAATACACAGAGTCACTGTACCAAACAGAAATGGTCGATGTTCAACCATTTTAAGAGGTACCATATGATCAAGAGCCAATGATCCTGAAGGAAGAAGTCCAAGGTGCATTGAAGGAATTGGCGAAGAACAAGGCACCAGGAATTGATGGAGTACAAATTGAAATCTTTCAATAAAGTGATGTGGCACTTGAGGCACTCACTCATCTCTGCCAAGAAATTTGGAAGATAACTACCTGGCCAACTGACTAGAAGAGATCTGTATTTGTGCCAATTCCAAAGAGAGGTGATGCAACAGCAACAGCATGCGGAAATCATCGGACAATATTGTTTATATCCCATTTGAGTAAAGTTTTACTAAAGGTAATACAGAAACAGCTGCAAAGCATACATTGACAGAGAACTTCCAGAGGTTCAAGCCACATTCAAAAGAGGATGTGGAATGAGAGATATCATTGCTGATGTCAGATGGATTTTTGCTGAAAGCAGAGAATACCAGAAAGATGTTTACGTGTGCTTTATTGACTACACAAAGGCAATCAATTGTGTGGCTCATGACAAGCTATGGACAACATTGCAAAGTATGAGTATTCTGGAAGACTTAATTCTGCTCTTGAGGAGCCTGTACATAGACCAAGAGGCAGTTGTTCAGACAGAACAAGGGAACACCGAATGGTTTAAAATTAGGACAGGTGTGCACCAAGGTTGTATTCTTTTAGCATACTTATTCAATCTGTATGCCGAACAAATAATCAGAGAAGCTGTATTATATGAAGAAAAACATGGCATCATGATTGGAGGAAGGCTTATTAACTATCTGCAATTTTCAGATGATATAGCCTTGGTTGCTGAATGTGAAGAGGACTTAAAATAACTTATTGATGTAGATCAAAGACCACAGCCTTTGGTATGCATTGCACCTCAATGTAAAGGAAACAAAAATCCTTACCGCTGGACCAGTAAATAACATCCTTTTAAATGGAGAAAGGATTGAAGTTGTCAATGACTTCATTTTGCTTGGCTCAACCATGAACACTCATGGAAGCAGCAGTCAAGAAATCAAATGACATATTGCATTGGACAAATCTGCTGCACAAGAACTGTTTAAAGTGTGGAAGCACAAAGATGTCAGTTTGAGGACTAAGGTGCACCTGATGCAAGCCATGGTCATTTCAGTAAGCTCATGTGCATGCAAAAGTTGGATAGTGAATAATGAAGACCCTAGAAAAATTGATGCAATTGAGTTATGGTGTTGGAGGAGTATATTGAACATGCCATGGACTACCAAAAGAACAAACAGATCTGTGTTGGAAGTAGTACAGCGAGGGTGCTCCTTGGAAGCCAGGATGGCGAGAATTCCTATCTCATACTTCAGACATATTATCAGGAGGGACCAATCCCTGGAGAAGGATATCTTGTTTGGTAAAGTGGAGGATCGGAGAAAAAGAAGAAGACATTCCCTTCTCCCCACCCCAAAGAGATGGGTTGGCAATGTGGCAGCATCAATGGACTCAAACGTAGCAATGGTTGTGCTGTGTTTGAATTCATTGATGCCCAGGTTTGGGCAATGTTTTGTTCTGTTGTACATAGGGTCTTTATGAGTCGATACCAACTCGATGGTACCTAACAACAACATCAATGCAATGGAGTCCTTGTGTGGAGCTGTAGGATAAACACTGGGCTGCTAATCACAAGGTTGGCAGTTCAAACCCATAAACTGTTCCTTACAAACCCCATGCAAGGTTTCTGTGTGTTTGAACCTATACAACAACAACAATAACAATATGATGGCAGTGATTGCACAAGGCAGGTGACTCTTGCTTTTTTGTTGGAGTAAAATGTAATAATGTAAGCAACTCTCCTTATTTTCTCTTAGAATTGGTTTATGCATCTTTTTCATTTTTATTTTTTAGCAAGTAAAAAAACAATCAAACCAAGGGAGAAGGTAGAAAAGGTGTCTGTGGGGAGGAGAGGAAAGACTAAGAAATTGTGGTATCAGAGATGGTTTGACAGTGTTTCTGCTAGTTCCACGGGGTGGGGGGAACCTGCACGGGAAGTGAGCTTTTCTCTTAAAGAAAGAATGGTTAACTTTCTGTATGCCTCTTTTTATTACTCCCTTAAATTGAACGTAGACCTTATTGGAAGAACCCCTCAACAAGAAACTTCAAAGAGGAATAGATGAGCAGGACATGGGACTCAAAATACATGATTTATTTCTTCTTTTGTCTGATGTTCTCTTACTGGAGTGATTTTTTTCTTCTGTAATGACTCTTGTGAGAAAAATATTTGCAGTAGTTACAGTGGAAAGATTATAGAGTTTGGAGTTGATTCATATTCTCATTCTGTAACTTAAGTGAAGCAACTCACTAAATGTCTCATCTGTCATTTTCTCATCTGTCTAATGGAAATTGTAATAAATAATAATCTCTCTTCTACCTGCCTCACAGAGTTAATAAGAGGCGCTAGTCAGATCCCAACTAACTGCAAAGTTATTGTTTTTGTTTATGTACCACTAGTTCCCACTTTTTTCCATTCTCCATTTTCTCCTTACATTCTGCATGGCCAAGACCTTCAGTCTCCTTCAGCTCTGCCAGTGGCCCTCTGAGAGTCTGACCAGAGGCCTGAGTCCATGGGGACCACCACATCCCATGCTTTAAGTAGAGCCCTTGAGCGATTATCAGGACTGAAAATGAGGGCTGCTTATGTTTCTTGTTGTTTGGGTTCCATACCTGTGCGCTTGTTTTGAGGATATCTTTACCTTAACGGCTATTCTTTAAACAAAATGAACAGTGTTCAAATACCTGGCCTAGCCCTTGTCCTTGCTCCTGTTGTTGTTGTTGGTGTTAAGTACCGTGGAGTCGGTTCTGACTCATAGTGACCCTGCACAGGGTTTCCGAGGCTGCAAATCTTTATGGGAGCAGGAAAAGTGGGCAGTAATATGTGAGATGGTACTTGCAAAGACTTTGATTACTTTCTTGAGTTGTAATACATGAAAGTTAGTACATGATACTCTAGTTTGTTTTTTGTTTTTTTTTAAAAACTGTAATAATGCAGCCAGTTACCAAACATATTTTCACTATAGGACAAAACAAAGAGGAGTCCTGGCGTGGCGCTGCAGGATAATGCACTGGACTGCAAAGTCTGTTTGATGTGCTTCAAACCCACCAGCTGCTCCTAGGAAACCCTATACAGGCTCGCTCTGCGTTGGAACCAAGCAAAGATTCCCTAGGATGAACTTGGGGGAAAACGTGGAGTTGCTGATCTCAAACAATAAAAGCACATCAGAATCTTCCTTTTTTTTTTTTTTTAAGAGTAAGCTTAAAATGTAGCCTCTGAGTAGTTTCATTCTGACACACTTTGTTCTTCTCAAAACTTGCTTGGGAAAAGTCATTCTTATAATATACAGAAACCAGAAATAAGTGTTCTCACACCCTGAGAAAACTGAAAAAAGTCCATCATACGGGATTTGAGGTCTCGTGCTGGATCGGCTGCGATAGGTGCTTGAGGGAGACAGCGTGGCAGCTCCTGCTTGCAGTCAGCTTGCAGTTTAGTTGAATAGACAAGATGGCTAAAAGCAGTGTTACCCATGAGAAGTGGCATCTTAAGTGTACACATAAAGGGAGAGAGGAAGATAAACTGTTTTGTTATGTTTTTTTAAAAAAACCAAACAACCAAAGAACAAACAAACAAACTAACAAAAATCATGTGTTTTCCATGTATGGTGCCCTCAGGCAGTTTCTTCTTTCTAGCAACTACGGTGTTTCAGAGATTCCTCTAAGTTGAATAGCCTGGGTATGTATCTACAGGAATAAATTCAGTAAGAAGTCATAAATGTTGCTTTTTCATGCCTGGAAAGAAAGGAAAAAGGTAGTGCTACTCATAGCTTCTTTTCAGCTGAAACCTTTCTTTTAAAAAAGAAATTCTGACTGACTTAAATGCCATTTTGGTTTCCAGCTTCATATATTTTCCACAGTGTTTCCATACCAAGCACATAGTTCTTGCCTTGTTGCCTAACCAATGATGGGATGTAATTATTGTAATTATCTGTTGTATCCTCCATCAGACTTGAATAATACAAACCATACAGCATCCTCGATAACCTTTGGCCAACCTATACCAGGGGGCTTCAAACGTTCGTGGGGGGAAAAAATAGAATGAAAAGAGAATGGAATTTCCCCATAAAGTTTTTTTTTTTTTTTTTTGAAGGCCCATCATATTTTAGAGCATTAGCTATCTGCAAGACACTGTGCGCAGTGTTACCAGAATAGAAGGAAGGAAAGGGCAGGGTCTTGAGCCCAGTGAAAGTTAGGTTTCAGTTTAGGCATACAAAACTGTTGTTGTTGTTAGGTGCCATCGAGTCGATTCTGACTTATAGTGACCCTATGCACCACAGAACTAAACAGGGCTTGGTCCTGTGCCAACCTCACAATCTTTGCTAATTGCCACCAACCACTGTGCCAGTCCATCTCATTGGGGGTCTAAAACGAATGCCCATGAAATAATAGAGCATGAGAAATACTATGGTTTGCAAAGAGCTGGCACATTACTTAATATGATGTTTTTACTGACATGAAAGAGCAAGTTTAGGAAAACAGGAAGGTTATCTAGCTGGTTAGCATTCAAACCAGAACCAGGCCTTAGGTCTCCAGTCCAGTGTACTTTTTATTTTCCTTTGTTATAAGGTAATAGATGTACATCTAAACTTAAAACTATGCGGACTTGACTGCAAAAGTCAGATAAGTTGAGGAAAGGAAGGAGGGTGGGTTTAAAAGTTATCAGAGGATTAGAGGAGGACATGAGATTTAGATGTAAGTTAAAGAGTAAGTGAAGTGTTGGAACCAAATACAATGATGCCTGTGAGAACCAGAACTCTGCGGTCCAGCCTTGTTTTTCTGGGTCTTGCAGGTTTTCTTCACTTGGCAGGGTGCGGTCTTAACCACTTTCTCTCACTCTCTACTGTTGAAAAATATCTGAGCTCTCCTTCTCTTGGCAGGTTTCTGTCTTGTACACATTCTGACTTTCATTAAGTTTCACTGTACTTGTTATATTCATGGGATAGTGACAGAACCAGAACCAACGAGACTGACTTGAAAGTCATATCCTGGGCATTGGAGGGGCTTGAAAGTGTGGCAGAGGAACTTGAACTTGATGTGCAAGCTCTTGGGGAACTAACTATTCTCAATCCTTGAACATGAAATGACACAGTGAAAGTGGATTAAGGAAGATCATGTGTGTTTGCCAGGAGAAATGGGCATTTTGTACATTCTCTTTTCTGACATTATGTGACTTGGTCTTTTTATTCTAAGTAGATTAAAAACTCTGTCTTTATCAGAATAGATTAGTGTATGCTACAGCCACAAATGAATCCTGAAACTCAGAGGTTTAGTGAATGGATACTTACGTGTATTTCGTGTTGCATTACTTGTCCAACACAGGTGGTTGGGATATGGGAGTGGAGAGTTCTCCAGTTACTCATTCAAGGACCCAGGCTGACCAAGTCCCCACCGTCTAATACCTCTCTGGTTGCTGTGGTGGGAAAGAAGAGCTGGAGCATCCTTCACTGCTCTCAAATGCTTCTGCCTGAAAGTGCTATGCTATCTTTGCCTCCAATCCATTGACCAAAGTAGTCACATGTTCTTCCCCATCCAGTTGTCGGAGCTGGAAAGGATGACGGAGTTCATGAACATTTGGTGAGCAACGTCTCTTCCATTGCTCTCCGAGGACTTAAGACATAGAATTGTACGTGCTTAAGATGTGGCGCTGTAGAATTAATACTGGGCTGTTAGCCACAAGATTGGCAGTTTAAACCCACCAGTCACTCCATGGAAACCCTATATGGGTTGCTGTGAGTCACAACTGACTCGGCGGCCTGTAACAACACCAAGAAAGACTCTATACTGCAAACAACACCAGATAGAGCCATACTGTCGGATACTAGCTTTGTGTATCTGCATAAGTTCTCAGCCTCTCTCAGACATAGTTTAATCTGCCAGCTTCAGTTATAACATCCTAAAAGAAGGCTAAAGGTTCTGACTCTACTTGGGGAGACCAGAGGGAAAGAGATGATAGTAACTGAGGTGAGAGATGGCCAGTGTTTGGACCAGGCTGATGGTATCTGATGAATAAAGATGGGGAGGAGAGATGGTAATACTGGCCAGAGAAACTCTCCAAAATACATTCACTAACCACAAGCTGAAACCTATTAGCTCCTCCTCTGGAGAAGGATGAGGCTGGCTGTTCCAATAAAGATTTACAGCCTCTGAAAGCCCATACCGGGTCTCTGTGAGTCGGACCTGACTCGAGGACCGAGGAAACAAGGGAGCCCTGGAGGCACCGTGCAGCATTCAGCTGCTCACTTGCAAGGTCAGCAGTTCAAGCCCGCTAGCCATTCTGAGGGAGAAAGATGGAGCTGGCCCCTCATAGATTTACGGTCTTGGAACCCCGAAGGCCCAGGTCTCCTCTGTCCTATGAATGGTCACTATGAGTGGAAATCGACTCGATGGCAATGAGGTTGGAGTTTTAAAATAAAGATGATGAAATAGAGTTCAGGTGTGGTAATGCTGTCTAATGCACAGGAAATAGAGGTCATTGGAATAAGGAGCTCAGCTCAGAGGGTGGAACTGGACCCGTCTCTTGATGAGTATATTTCAGTTCATGGTGTTATCCTGAAGAGCTCAGTCAGAATACAGGCCCGGGGGTTAGATAGTTTGGGTTTAAATCCTGGGATCACTCTTTGTGACCCTGATCCTCTAGTTTCCTCATTAAAATGGGAAAGATAATATTACCCATTTCACAAGGTGGTATGTTGTTCATTGCCACCAAGTTGATTCCATCTCATGGCGACCCCATGTGTATCAGAGCAAATTGTGCTCCCTAGAATTTTCAAGGCTGGGTGACCTTTTGGAAGCAGATAGTCTTCCCAGGCCCTACTGAGTAGTTCTAACCATCAACTTTTCAGCTCGCGGTCAAGCGCTTACATGTTGACATCACATGTAAGTGCCACATGAATCGAGATAATGCCTGTAGTGTATGGAAACATGGCATGTAGTAAGCCTTTAGTAATTGTTCACTTCTAGCGATCCACAAGGTTGGTGCTTCAAGCCCAGTAGCCGCTCCGGAACACGGGAGAAAGATGAGGCTTTCTGCTCCCATCAAGATTTACAGCTTCAGAAACCTGATACAGGGTCACAGTGAGTTAGTACCAACTCAAAGGCACTTAACAACAACAAGGTTTTAATTGAAGAGAAATTTGAGAATTATCAGCTAAGTGATCAGCATTCCAAATTGAATGTAAAATAGACTTCCATTGGCAGCAGTTCTCATGAGGGTGAGTTTGGTCCTCCGTGGATTCAAAAGAATGGGCCCCATAGTGTTACGGGATTCTGACCCAGATATTTTTCATGTTCTCATTTTTCACCTGAAGTCAACAACTAAATATTTTTAGCTTAACAGGTAATAGCAAATTACTGTGAATTGAAAAGTGACCCAAAATAGACCCTGTTATGGGCTAATTTAAGCTTGGTGATTCCCCTTTTCAAATTGTATTCTACCTACTTTTATTTTTTATTTTTGTAACTTTTGTATTGTGACTTATGTGATAGTTTACATGGGAGAACATTAGCTTTACATTCATCTCATTGTATATTGTTACATTGCCATGGTTACAATCCCCTCCATGCATCATCAACTAACCAAAGGGTATACCCCGCCAGCTTGTTCCCCCCACTCCCCCCAGTCGTCAGCACACAGTCCCTTTCCCTCTTTGGGTCTAGAGTCCCCAGCCGCTCCATCTCTCCGTGTCATGCCATCACTGTTTCTCTGGATAGGGTCCTGCACTCCCTTGATGGTCCCAGGGACCTCTGCTCCTGGACTGCAAAGTCAATCACTCCCCTTGTTTTGCTACAAAATGTCTACCTTTACATTTCTAACCCTCACAGTCAGTCCTGATAGTAATTATTCACTGTTGTACCACAAGAGTCCTATCCCCATCTCCTTTCATGAGTCCCATCTGGACAGATGGGATACTACTCAGTGGAGATTCTACCTTCCTCCATGCCCTCTGGATCTAGGCTCCCTCTTGAAAGCTTGTAAGCCAGTCACTTCTTGCCTTTGCAGCCCCTCTCTCCCCCATTTTGGGTAGCCAAAGTCCAAGTTGCCCATCCCTGTCTACCTTGTGTATAGAAGGAGTGGGAATGATCTTTGCTGTAAAGATTTGTTCCCTCTTTTGAGCTACTGCATCCATAGGTGTAGGTCTCTGCCTACTCCCCCCTTTTTTTAAGTGATTGGAAAGAGCAGCAGTCTCTCCTATTAAAATATGAAATTATTTCCAAGCTGAACATATTTCTGTATCTAAATTGGCTTGTTGGTTAATTAGTTCTGTCCTTTAATCTGTCAAGTTTAAATGGCACAAAGTCTACAGTGGTGCTTATGAAATAGCCTTTCCTTTTTTATGTTCCACGATCAAAATTGGTATCATTGTCAATAGAAATACTGTGTTGGGGCAACTTAGGGGATGGGTAAAAAACATTCAAACTGGCAGACAGGTTGATTATACTTGCAAAATCTTGCTACCTATACTAAGGTATTCTTTTGAGCAAGGATAGCATGTTGTAAAGAATCCTAGGATCTCTAAATTTACAGTTTTACATTTTCCTCCCCATCTGTCTTTTTTAGACAAGTGACAATTACAGTCCTTGCCGTCTCTTGTTCCCTTTCTGATAGCCAGCTATTACAATACAGATACAAGATACTACCAACCGGAAGGAGACCTTATAGTGTAGTGGGTTAGGAATTAGGCTGAAAACCACAGTGTCAACAGTTCAAATCTAGCAGCTGTTCCACAGGAGAAAGATGAGGCTTTCTGCTTTCGTAGAAAGATTTATAGCGTCAGAAACTCTATACAGGGTTACTATGAGTTGGAATCGACTCCACGGCACGTCACCACCACTACCACCAGAGACACAAATAAAACCAAGCTAAGATTCTTTTTTTCTAAGAAGAATAAAGTGGACCTTTCTCTGAAAAAAAAGATTTGTTGCTATGGAGTTGATTCTAACTCATGGTGTGACCCCATGTGTGTCAGAATAGAACTGTGTTCCATAGGTTTCCAGTGACTGGTTTTTAGAAGTACATCTGCAGGTCTTTGCACACTTGAATCCCCAACCTTTCCTGTAGCAGGCAGGCAGGCAGGCATTTAATCCCACTCAGGAACTCCTTCCAATAGTTACTTCCATGTAAAGTTCTCGTCACTTTCCTGAACATCAAGCTTATAAGTACTATGCGTACTATTTGCTTTAATCACCACTCTCATTGTAATTTGTTGTTGTTGTTGTTAAGTGCCATCAAGTTGGTTCTGACTTATAGCAGCTTTGTGTAGAGTTCTCGAGGAGTAGGTGGTGAGCTTGAACCACTGATCTTGCGGCTCAAACCGACATTGCAGTCTACCACATTAACCCACAGTGCCACACCAGAACTTCCTCATTTATGATGCTGCTATTCAGATCTGTCTACTGTTAATTGTTCGTTGTTGTGGTTAAGTGCCGTCACTTACAGCAACCCTGTGTAGAGTTTCCAAGGAGTGGCTGGTAAGCTTGAACCGCCAACGCTGAGATTCAAACTGACCTTGCAGTCCAGTGCATTAACCAGTCATGTGATCCCTGAAATTTATGGTGATAATGGACAATGAGCATTGGAGATACACTCAAAATGTTGTAACTGTCTGCGCTTTATTCCAAAAGAGTACTGTGAAACAAAGGTTTATGTTTCAAAACAAAACCAAAAAAATGGTGTTATTAAGGAAACACAATCTAAAATTGTATATAAGAAACATAGATTTAAAAAATATATTACAATATTAACATTTTTACATGAGACATATACAATCTAATTAGTCTTTTTTCTTTTGCCAGATTATGGCAGAAATATCTGTTAAATTATCACTGTGACTCAAGCGTTTCCTTTTAAAATTGAGTCATTAAGATACCATCCTCTCTTTTGGTATACTTTCAAAGAGTCTGTGGAAAATGGAATGAAAAGAGAATGGGGATTGTCAACCAACTTTTTGAAGCCCCCTGGTATTATTTCTTTTACAAATTAGAACTTTGTTTTATGTCGTTTTCTTAAGCTGTACAAGTATGTATCCATTTAATTTTATGTTGGAGGTGGAAAGTTAGAGCACAATGAATCCTGATTGGAAGGTGAACAATCATTTTGCTTTGTAAGCCCTGCAGAATCCTCATGCAGTTTCTCATGCTATAAAACCAAGATTTCGTTCCTTTTTACATTGACTTTCCATTTGAAGACTTGAAATGGATCATCGTTTGTGTTTCTGCCATTTCTCGGGAGTTTTCTTCTGGGGCCGACCTCACAGCACTGGAAATTGATACGCTGACTTGGCGTTTCAACATCTTCATAACTTTTCTCTTGTAACCTTTACATGCGAAGAAGTAAATGAATGGGTCCATGCAGCAGTTGAAATTCATCAGGCACACAGTGAAGTGTAGAGAAATCTGGAACGAATGTCTTTGGCTACAGTCAAGGAGGTCAGAGAAACGAAGTTTCTTAATCATGTGTTGGATGATTGCAATATGATAAGGTGTGAAACAGATAATAAACACAATGATTATGAAAATGATCGTGTTGAGGGCCTTTTTGTTGACACCAGATTTCTCAGTTAGTGGGTTCTGTTTGGCAGTTTTAAAGAGTTTGCAACAGATTTGGGAATAGCAGATGAGAATGATTATGAGTGGAAGAATGTATCCTATTAAACATGCACCAAGCAGAATCCAGGGAAGAGATTTGGTTTCTTCAAAGTTTGGGTATTCCATGCAGGTAGTCCTTTTAGCCTCATCCTTTGACATAGGTTTTATGAGGAGGGGGAGTGTTTGAGCAAATACTAGAATCCAGACAAACAGACAGACACCTTTGGCATGTTCAATTCGTTTCATCTTGTTGTAGCGCAGAGGGTGAACCACAGCAAAGAACCGGTCAATGCTCAGACAGGTCATGAAGTTCACACCTGCATAGGTATTAATGTAGAACACAAGAGCCGTTATCCTGCACAAGGCGTCACCTATTTTCCAGTCGAAGCCAAGTGCATAATAAGCTATCCGTGTAGGCAAAGCTGTGGTAAACAGTATGTCAGAAATCACCAAATTGGTTGAGTATAAGGTGGTAGAGTTGATTTTTTTCCTATTTTGGAAAATGACAACCAAGGCTAGTAAGTTCCCAAAAAGCCCAACGATGAAGACAATGCTGTAATGCAGAGGCATTAATATCCGGGCTGTGTTCTGATGCATGTACAGGTCACAGTCGTCTCCCTGAGGAGTGGTGGACGGTGTGGTCAGGTTGTAATCCATTTTTAAATCCTTCAGTGGTGCCCAAGGTCTCTAGGAAAATACAAGAAGGGTACATTTAATTCAAAGCATATTTAATTTCAAGAGGTATAAACGAATTGCCTTTTGTATCTCTGATTTTGAAAATTTCAGGATTTGTATAACTTTTGAAAGATAAATGATTACATTGTTGTTTTTGCTGTTAAGTGGCATCAAGTTGGTTCCGACACACAGCCACCCTGTATAGGGTTTCCGAGGAGCGGCTGGTGAGTTTGAACTGCCAACCTTGCGGTTCAAACCGACCCTGTGGTTGAGTGCTTTTCCTACAGCGCCACGTCATGTAGTTATTATATATGTGATCAAGATTAGGAAGGACAGAGTATTACATTTACATTTCTAGTCTCAGTTTTTGGTGGCCTTAACAAAGGCAGAGAAACTAATGCAAAGTGAAATGCCTATGCCGTGGGGTCAGTTCCGACTCCTGGCCACCCTGTTGGACGAGCAGGAGCTCCTTTGAGTTTCTGAAACTCAGTCTTCATGAAAGCAGGTAACCGAGTTCTCTGAGTGGCTGCTGAGTTTGAATGGCCTACCTGGTGGTTAGCAGCCCAACCCTTCTCCCACGATTGTTGTGTTGTTGCTATGAGTTTTGACTCATAACAACCCTGTACAGGGTTTCTAAGGAGTGGTTGGTGGGTTTGGAACCCCAACTTTGTGGTGAGCAGTCCAGTGCTGATCCTACAGCGCCACAACAACACTCTACTACTGGAACCATCTAAAGAGGGCAAATGTAGTTTTCACAAGAGAGAATGCACTAACTTTTTAAGGAGAAATTTCCCTTCCTTTTTCTGAATCATCGTCTGGCTAAGAATAAAATCAGTAAAATGCCCCATATTTCAGATAGCTGAGTATAAAATTGTGCTTTTATGTTGAATTTCAGTTGGGCCTTTTTCTTCTTCTTCTTTTTTTTTTTTAGCCAAATGCATATCACTGCCAGGAAATGAAATCGGTCACACATTTATGTAGTGAAATATGAACTTACCACAGTGATCTGATTTGTGCTAACCTAAAAAGTATGAGAAACAAGCTTAGATCTTGTTAGGAACTGAAAGTTTTCTTTAAGAAAAAAAAAAAAGAAAAAGAAAGAACTTACGTTACTTCAAAGGAAAAAAATTTAATTAATTGTAAACTGTAATGTAATTAATTGGATGACTCTGTAAGAATTCCTGGGACACAGGTGATAAACTTTCCTACATTTGCACTTGGTAGTAAGCATTGCATGTGACATGTTTTCTGATTTGCTTATATTCACTTCTGATTTTCATGGATCAGTGTTACCTATATACTTGTGCTATGGGTAGACATTTGATAGATAATACTACAATATTCAATATTTTGATGAATTTTGATTATTTTTTTTGTCGACAGAAGTTTAAAATCTTAAGGGGAAAAGAAGAAAACTGTAATATGACCTCATATATTGTAGTTAGTGCTGTTGAGTCAGTTTCTGTTGTGACCCTGTTTCTGAGGAACCTGGTGAGTTTGAACCACTGACCTTGAAGTTAACAGTCCAGTACTTTTCATACAGTGCCACACCAGGGTTCCACTGGTGAGTTTGAACCAGTGACCTTGAAGTTAACTGTCCAGTACTTTTCATACAGTGCCACACCAGGGTTCCACCCCATAAATGAGGGTGAAATTTGTTAATTAGGGAAGAACAGAGCAATACATTCTGTGGGATGGTTCATTTTAGAAGAAAAATAATTTATCTCATAGTGACAACATTTCTTTCCTGAAAATTTCAGCATACATAGTTTATTTGGAAGATTATTTCAAAGCAGGTTCGTGAGAACTGTCTTTTTAGCACATGGGAGGTAATCTGATAACTCTCTACGTGAATAATTATAATTGTAGAGTGAAAGCAAGCAAAGCTGATGGGAAAAGAATGCCCGTGTGTGAACGTGTGTCATCCGGTGTCCAGTGAGTCCAGAAATGGCAGGGGTTTCACATCACATTCAAGACAGTGTTATTTATAAAGGTGAAGAATTACAAACAAATCAAGTGCCAATCAGTACGGATTCGTGTAAATATTTTAAGGTACAGCCAAACATTGAAATACTATGTTTGCTGTTGTTTAAGTGCCGTTAAGTGGGTTCCGACTCATAGCAACCCTGTGTAGGGTTTTGGAGGAGCAGCTGGTGGGTTTGAACAGTCAACCTTGTGGTCTGCAGTCTAGTGCTGATCCTACGGCACCACACCTACTGTGTAGGTACTGACAGTGGCAAGAGAGTTGCTTTTTTTGTTGATGGGATAATGTTAAGTAAATGTAGCACGCCCGGGAAAAAACAAATTGAGGGAAAAAAGCAACCTTTTATATTTACACATAGAAAGATGTCTGTATATGGAAACTCATGATTTTGTAGAAATCTTCATTTTTTACTTTTATTTGTGTGTGTGTGTGTATATATATATATATATATATATATATATATATATATATAGTCTCAGTTCTTAACACTGAACAATGAACAGTGATTGGCTGAAATGAATAAATGGGTAAATAATAATTTTTTGGAAATCTGAAGAAAATCTATTATTAAGTTTAGCTACTCTTGTAAAAACTGTCCTCTGATAACATTTTTCAGAGCTAGCCCTTCAGTGCTCTTTAGTTTGATTTTGATTAACTTGTGTTCAGATTTATTAACTTTATTCCATGTAACTAACTTGTAGGTGCCTGCCATGGGTCACAAACTTTCAATCATGTCTCTTGCTCTGTTAACCGCGCAGCAACCATTCCAGCTAAGTACTATTATCACCTGTTTGCTTTCTAGGGGAGGAAACTGAGTTTCACAGCAGTTCAAGGTCATGCTAAATACAGGAGAGGGGGTGCTTCAAAAGTTCATGGAAAAATTCCATTCCTCCTTTAATGACATTTTTCACAAAGATTTTGAAGTCCTCACCCTACCCTCCCATACTTCTCCCTGCTTTTGTAGTGACCTGGTTTTGAGTGTCTCATATTCTATGCCATTTTTGTGTGTGGTTTTTTGTTTTTTTTTTTGCAGGGGCAACTATTTCATACTGTTCTTGAAGAACTGAGAGTTGGTGCTTTAAAGTTATCCAGGCTTTAAGGACCATTCGTACCTGTAAATAAATGCAGGGACACAGGTGTCCTGCTTGCTTTTTGAATGACAGCCCTTCTTTATCAGCCTTAGGATTATAAATGCCTCTTTTAATCCTTGCTCTGATATAACTTCATATTCGTTCTTGAATGTAGTATTTCCAATTAGTACTGGACAGCACTTCTGAACTGAAGCACTGAAGCTTGTCAACTTACTGCTTAGAGAAAGGCACACAACTCAGTGTGTTTTTCTCTAGAATGTATTTCATTGCTAATGGAGTTGCTAACATGTCTTTAGATACTATCATTGCATTTTTGCATAACCGGACATGTTGACATGAACTGACAAGTTATATCTAGCCACAAAATGGAAAAAAATAGAGGGCCCAAGAAAAAACGCATTTATTAGTATTTAAGAAAATGATCTAAGATCTGGTATAATTTTTCCCTTGGAAATAATTACCCTGGATACCAACTTGGAGGCATTTGTGATTTTTTCACAGGGTGCATTTATATTCTCCGACCCTAACTAAAGTTATTGGTTAGATTTTAATTGAGGCAGAAATAATAAAACACAGAATCTTTACTATAGTCAAAGATGTCGTTAGTGTAGAATACCAGCTTTTTAAGCCCTTTCATGGTCAGATTGTTTTCTCCTTTGAATTTTGTTGATACCACAGGTTTTCAGTAATGGAAGACATACTGCAATTAAGGGGGCAGAAAATTACTTTTTTTTGAGGTAATATGGATTTTAATGTAATTATACAGGACACCTGTACCTCAGGTAGGCTCTGGTGGCAAGATTGGAGGTCTGTGACCTGGGTCTTCAGATTCACACAGTTATTCAGGCCCCCACCAGACAGTAGCACAGACTACAGCTGAAAGAGCAGCTTCTCAGGAGACTGAGAGGCCGAAATTGTTGGTGGATGATACACGGGCCAGGAAAGGGTTAAAATTCCTGAACCATCATCCTTAGTCCTAATATATTATTATCTTAATAATATCAGTATTTTAAATGAAAGGAATTTTGTTTAAATTCAGGCTTTAACAATTAGTTGGATGGGTCAAGTTGTTCTGCAGCAATCATTGATAAGAGAGACTTGTATGTGTCAGGTCAGATTGGTCAAGACAGTTCATAAGGTGAGGTGATTGAACTCAGGGTGCCCACAGAGGTAGGCAGCAAAGCGGAAGTTTCAGGAGAACTCTTTCAAAAACAACACAGGGAGGCACAAATGTGCAGACATAACAGCTATGGATTATATCTTCATATTGGATAATAATTACTGTGGTTTGAGCCTATTTCTCATCTGATTTCTATTGATTATATGGCTCTTTGGCTGTTTTCTTGAGGCAAGCTAAGATTGAGGAGGAATTTCCAAAGCGGGGGTGGTGTGGGGGACAAAAAATCACTGGGAAGGGATTGGGAAGACGAAGGCTCATGATTAATTGAAGTAGCAAGGATATAGTATTGCTGAGGAAATAAAGACAAGCTTAGATGTGTCAGGATGGTATGCTGAGACTGTTTCAGTTCCCCTGAGAAGGGGCATACTCTGGGGAAGAAAGAAAGAATTCAGTACGTCCTCTTTCTAATCCCTGGTTTGATAAGTATTTGTTCATTTGGAAAAGGTCTCCCTGTTCTTGAAGTAGAGCAAACTGGGGCTTCTGAGTTTGGTCCATTGGCACACACACCATTGAACTTGTGATTTTTCTCACTTCCTTTTTAGTTGACTAAACAGCCGTCACCTGAGCTTTTCTGGGTGACATCTGCTTATAAACTAGACAAGTGGAAAGCATAAATGCGGAAAAGGCATCTGCAGCACAGACAGGCTGTGACCGGTACAGTCACAACCTCCAGGCACTCAGTGTGGTAAATTCAGATTGGCCAGGCCACTCAACCGCTGATCACCACCATAAGCAGCTCTGGTAGCGTAGTGACTACAGGTCAGACTGACAACCTCAAGGTCTGCAGTTCGAAACTACCAGCTGTTCCGCTGGAGAAAGATTAACTCTATGCAGGATCACTATGAGTCAGAACCGACTTCACGGCACACCACCACCACCACCACCACCACCAGTACCAGCATGGTTTACTCAACTGCTAACTGAAAGGTTTGAGGTTTGAATCTGCCCAGAGGTGTTTTACAAGTTTTGGTGATATACTTCCAAAAAACATCTGTCCTTGAAAACCCCATAGTATCATCACGAACCAGAATCGACTCGCTGGCAAATGGTTGCAGTGACCTCAGTGACTTAGTTAAATAAATCTTTGTAAACGAATTTTTTAAAAAAAACCAGGCGATTTTCTTTTTTATAGCCAAGCTTCAGTTCTGAATTGATAGCGGTGTCTGTGCCTGAGGTGTATTTTTGGACGTCTGTAGGAAATGTCATCTAGAAAGGGTGACACCGTGTTAACTGCCTCACAAAGAAGCAGAGTCATTCTATTCAGAGTAGAGTTGTCTGTCTGTCTGTCTGGGGGAACTGCGCACTCCCTCCTCGTGGGGAGCTTGTTTCCTAGGGCTGGTAAAGCAGTGGGCAGCTTTACCAAGGATTGGTTAACTAGGTAACCCTGCTGCTGACACTAGGCTTGGCCTGGTTGTTAGCCTCTCTCCCAGTTGTGTCCCTAGGAGAAGAAAGAAGTATGTCAAGACAGAAAGGAGGAAGAGATGGACTGAGAGCTGGCGGCCAGGAGGTGTAAATTATTATATATGCCTGAGTATTTAAAACAAAACAAAAAAAGAGCTAAAGTGAATAGAGAGAAATACTGTTATCTGATGATACATGTGGTTGTTATGTGCCATTGAGTCGGTTCCGACCCATAGCGACTCTCTAGAGGGTTTCCAAGGAGTGACTGGTGAGCTTGAACCACCAACCTTGCAGTTCAAACTGACTCTGCAGTCTAGCGCATTAACCCACAGCGCCAAGAGGGGATTATAATCATTGTAATGAAACAAGGTATATGATTTATTGAATGTAAAACTGATGATCTACCCTGTAAACTTTCACTCATTTCACAATAAAAACTTAAAAATTAAAATAAAAAGCCAGAAAGGGTGTTCCACAGTCTTTAGATTCCTCTTTGTGCCTCATTTGGTGTCCTAAACCCAGGAGGACACTCAAGGAAGGACCAACCTCAACTTCTTAAGTATGTGAATGCCATTGGAAAGATGGAGAAATGCCTGCTACTGTTCATTCTGTAGTTTTGCTCCTGTTCCTTTGCATATTGGGGCTTTCCATATTCCAGCTATTTTTCTTTCACCTTTCTATGATTGCTTGCTCTTTGTCTGGTTTTTGGAAGGTGTGAAACTATCAAACAGGACAAAGGAGTTGGTAATAAGTGTATGTTTAGGGCCTATAGAAAAAGAAAAGAATCTCACCATAATACTCATTCCAGATGAAAGAGACAAATCTTTTGGGTTTACATATGATATGATTTGAGCTCTGCGTAGGACACGTAAAGGATATATTTATTGTTGTTTGTTATTAAGTGCCATCGAGTTGGTTCTAACTCAGTGACATTGTATAGGGTTTCCGAGGAGCAGCTGATGAGTTTGAACTGCTGATCTTGTGGTTCAAACTCACCTTGTGGTCCATTGCATTATCCTGCAGCACCACACCAGGACAAAAGTGTGCTTTATAAGGAAGATCTAGGTATGCATAATATTTTTTTGAGTCCAAAATATTCCTAGAAATCATATATATATATATCTTTTATCCATAAAGTTCTATTCAAGTTTTGTTTTTTGTCTCTGTTATCCAATGAAAATTAGACAGAAATATTAAGTGGTTCCTTTTTTTTTATAAACAGAACTCTAGAGACATTATATCTTTGAATTGTATCAACACTGGTTCCCAGTCAAGGGTCACGAAGGCATTCTAGATTCTTTCCTCCCTTCCCCACTACCTCTGGTCAGACAGTGGTTCCTGTGAGTTCAGCCTAACCTCTTCTGCTTGCTCATGACGTCTTTATGTCTGTCTGCCTGTCTGTCTGTCTGTCTGCTTGTGTGCTTTACTACTTTCGTTACCACTCCTTCCCTGAAAACCATTCTCATTTCTCTGCAGAGCTATGGCAGCAACATCTCAAAATCCCCCTCAAAGGGTGAACCCTGGGCGAGCTGAACCCATTGAACCCTAGGCCATGATGCACAGTTGCTCTCATTACTGGATCTTCTGATAGCGTGGGTCAAGCCAATACTAAAGTACTCGCACGCTTTAGAATGTCCAGTGTTCTCTTACAACTCTGTACTTTTGTGATGATGCTCTTCCCTCTTCCAATGCCTCATTCTTGTAGCATCAGCTTTTAACTTTTCTTCAGGACTTGATTTTGAAAGCTCCCTCTGTTCTTCATTCTCTCAGCTCCCTCTTCCAACCTTTCTCAGTGAGGCAGTGTGGAGTGGCCTTGCTGGGGGCACTGGGCTCTGTAATCCATTTATTGTGATTTCCCCAACCCCCTGTTTCCTATTAGCCTGTGAAGTCCTGTGAGTAGAAACTGTGTCTTATATATCCATGGCTCAATTAATACTCTTTAGTCAAAGACCAGTAAAATCAGGGATTATTTTCTTAGATTACAGCGACCCCTTGATTAATAATATTCTGGTGCCTGGATGACCTGCCATCCACTACCTGGGGCACTGTCTCTCTACATATATCAACTCATTGAATTCTCACAAAACTTTCAAAAATCCTTTACCTCAACCAAACAATAGACACCTCTACAAGGTGAACATGGAAGGTACTGCTTACTAGTCGTGAGAACAGCCAACCACAAAGGGCAACAGTTGCCCAGGAATAACGCTCAGAAGGCAGGAAGGGATAGGAAAGGAGGATGTAGGGAAATGGTAAACACAGGGAGGAAATGGACAAACTCTGTGACAAAGTGCTACAATCAGTGTCACACAGCCAAATGTGTATAAATCGTTAAATGGAAAACCAGTTTGCGCTGTAAGCTGTCATCCAAATGACAATTGAAAAACAAAGTTCATTTACCAGTGGGGAAACTGAGGGACAGAACACTTAAGTGACTTTCCTGAAGACACTGGTGTTAAGTATTAGAGTCCAGATTCAAACTCAGCCTGGCTCTAGAAATCACCTTCAATATGATATATTTTATCCCTAGTTTTTATTTCCTATATAATCTGATGTCATTGGTAGCACACAAGTAAAATAGGAAGACATACCAAAGCTTTAATTGATAACAACTCTGTCTCTGAAGTGTGGGGGCTGCTATGAAGGGCCAGGAGAAGAAAAGAACAAGAGAGGAAGAGGGAGGGAAGGAGAGAAATCCTGATTTAAATAAAGGAATTCATTATTTATTTGTAGCATATTTTATAATAAAGGAAAGGATCTGCTAATAAATTTAGGCTTACTATTTCTCACAATATTTTAATAATAAAACAATTTAGACTGAGATTTCAGTTAAAAGGTCTTTTATTCTCCTTCTTTACTTTTTAAAACTACTTCTTAGTTTTTGCAGATATTTAACAAAACGACTTTTGTTCTTCTCTGTTGAACTTCCAAGTTGCCACCGGAAATTTTGGGACCTCTGTAAAATACAGGACACCAATAAAAGATAAGATAACATATGTGACAGAGGATTTCCACATATGTTGTCTGATTATTACTGGTGTCCTGTATTTTACAGAGGGTTGTGACCACTGTCTCAAGTGCCTCCCAAACTATCTTCCAGCACAACATGGGACAAAGTCCATAGGGCTTTCATTGACTCAGTTTGAGAACTAGATCATTAGACCTTTCTCTCTTGTATCTCTTAGTCTGGAAGTTCCTCTGAATGCTGTCTACTTTGGGGTTACCCTGCTGGTGTTTGAAACACCAGTGGCATCACTTTCAGCATCACAGAAACACACAAGCCACCACAGTATGGCAGACTGACAGGCACCCATGTGATCCAAGAGCTTACAAGTGGGCTGCTTTGTTCTTTTCAGTCTGTGTCCACAAAGTACCATTGACTCCCGGAGAGAAACCATGTATGGAAATATTAACAAGTAAGTCAGCTAAGTAGACAGCACAGTTAGAAGTGTAATCATCCGTACACTCCCAGTCTATGTGAGAAACTCCATAAAGTTCTGCAGATAAGTGCAAGAAAAAGAATTCCCACAGAAATGATTATTGTTCTTGTTAAGTGCTATTGAGTAGGGGTTTCCAAGGATCATCTGGTGAATTTCAACTGCCGACCATGTGGCTCAAATCGACCTTGTGCTTACTCTGTAGCGCCACGCCCTATTGGATTTATACTATGATAGTTAATGGACTAAGAGAGGGGAGAGTAATGATTGATAGCAGGTCACTTTGTTTTAGTTCTTAGTACAAGAAGCAATATTAAAAGCAGTTAGCAGTATTACTGCTCTGTATTTTATTTACAAAGACGAAACTAAAGCCAGAGCGATTAAGTAGCCCAATACAACATAAATTGTAAAAAATAGAGCCTTATTTAGAACCTAATTCCAGAGTTCATCCTCCTAAACACTATACTATATTGTAGACACAGTAACTCTCTCCCACCAAGAAATCTCATTTAGAGGAAGATTCACAGCTTATGTTTTGATAAGAGATTATTTTAGTTCTATTCCTAACCTGGACAGAAATATTGACAAATAACTAGATAGAATTCACTGTTTTTGATTTTTTTTTTTTTTTTTTAAAGGCACATAAAAGGTCTAGAAAGCATATATGGAGAAGTATCTAGCTTTAATGATAAGTAAATATCAACCAAACAGCAGATATATTATTTTTCATTTACTCCATTTAAAAGTAACTTTGCTCATTTCCCTTTCAAAAGCAGCCCTTATCTTTTAGTTTCATAGTAAAGCATCCTGAAATAGTGGCATGGTTTGCTAGTTACACAATACTCTTGTTTTGGTATTACTGAGTTCACAAACACGTACAAAGTAAACCCTATTTCTTAGCAAGGATATTCCAGACATGATCCTTCCCTTTCACTTAGCTTAACAATAGCAAACTAGAAGTGACAATTACCAGAGAGCAAATTTTTTGTTAGAAATTACTTGCTGTTGAATACTGCATTTTCCTTTATCTTACACCTTAAAACTTAGGTTTCAAGACTTTCTATTATTCATAAGAATAAAGTTGAAAACAAGAAAATATCTAGTACTTACATATCAGTTGCTTGCTCAGTTCTCTAGGTAGCCAGTATTTGCCCAAACTGATGTAGATTAACGTGATCTGTTGTTCTAAAAA
>NW_006408523.1:12628486-12698389 GCF_000296735.1 Chrysochloris asiatica | reverse complement strand
CGAATCGGGCTGCGAACCTTAAGGCCAGCGGTTCGAAACTACCAGCCGCTCTGCGGGAGAAAGATGAGGCTTTCTAGTCCCGTAAGGATTTACACCCTCGGAAACCCTGTACAGGGTCGCTATGGGTCGGACCCGACTCGATGGCACTTCACAACAACAACAACAATGACAGACTCAACTAGTTAAAGCAGATGTTTTAGCCAATGGGTGAGCGAGTGGTAAAGTATGTAAAGAAGAGGTGATGGAGTAATACAAATTCTTTGAGATGCTCTTGAGGGTTAGTATATGATAATTTCATGAGGTCACAAAAGTTACTACTGTTGAAATTTCCCAGGGCGTCTTTGTCTGTGATTATACTGTACAGGTGGTGTTGACTTCCTTTTATGTAGACGAGGTAAGGTGGACAGACAGTTGTGGTCTTAACTGAGTGTTTCTGTCCTTTTGTTTGCTCTCAAGTCGAGTGCAGTCCTGAGTAGATATCAGGCATGAGTATGTTAGTTGATGGGAGGGATGACCTGTTTTCCTCTGTTTGGTATTTTCAGCTTTATGCTCTTAATCTGGATGGACTTCTAGGAGTTAACTGTTCAGGGTATGAAAAAGGTCATTATGAATTATTGCTGACAGTATAAAGAGCAGATGTCATAAAGCAAATAAGGAAAGAGAAAAACTGTTCGATGACTAATAACATTATGATATTTTCTGTGTGTATAGAAATAGTAACAGAAATTTTCTGCAAAACAGCCAATATGATCCTGGTTTGAAATGTGTGCTTTTGTATTATGGGTGTATGTGGTCTCGTATTTAGTCATTTAAAACTATGTGATGATTAATAACTTTTTAGGAATTTTTAAGCTGCTTCTGCTGGTAGATAAGGCATGAGCAGTGGCTGTGAAAATTCCTATCAGTATTCTTTTAGTTTACATTGAAATGTAACTCTACTTTAGTGTTTTATTGTACCAGCATGCTTGCACTTTACATTGAAATGTAACTCTACTTTAGATTTTTATTGTACCAACATGTTTGTACTTTATTGTTGAATGTAAGCAGAACTCCTATGGATTAAGTATTTCAAAGAACATGTTCAACAGACATCAGCAGCCCATATTTTGAGTATTTATGAAATTATTTTGAGTCCAATAAAAAGCTAGTAAAACAAGGAAAGGGTTTTTTTTTTATATAACAAAAAGAAAATTATGTTACCTTTACAATTTTAAAGGTAAAATCATTCATCCTGCAAATGTTTGTTGAGTACCTCCTCGGCCAGGCACATTTCTAGACACTGGGGATAAAGCAGTGAGCAAACAAAACCCCTACCCTTGTGGAGCTTACATCTCAGTGGAGGAGACAGAGAATAAGTAAATAAATCATATGATGTACTACAAGGTTTTGTAGTTCTTATTCATATTCTTCTCATAGCAACCCTGTATATGGCTACCGAGGAGCGGCTGGTGGATTTGAACCTCTGACCTTGTGGTCTGTCAGTCCAGTGTTTATCCTGCTGCACTATATCACAACCCCATATATCATCATGTTGCTGTTGTTAAGTGCCATCGAGTTGATTCCTTGTAATTATCTTTCTGGTATTCTCTTTCCATCAAAATTCATCTGACATCAGCAGTGATACCTCCTCCTTCCACATCTTCTTCTGAATCTAACTTGAATTTCTGGCAATTCCCTGTTGAGTACTTCTGAAACCCGTTTTGAATTATCTTCAACAGAAGTTTACTTGCACATGACATTCATATTAATAATAATTTCCACATTTCTCAATATCATCGATTCTTGTTTGTACCTATGCTACCTCTTGAAATGGTTGAATGTTGACCGATTCTTTTTGGAATAGTGACTCTTGTGTATTCCTTCCATCTTCTTTTGATGCATCTTGCATCTTTCACTCTATCTCCCATAGAAGCCTTCAGTATTGCAATTCGAAGCATGAATTTTTTCCTCAGGTCTTTGAGCTTGGGAAATGCAAAGTGTATTCTTCCCTTTTTGTTTTCTACTTTAGGACTTTGCACTTCTCATTATAGTACTTTACTTGCTTTTCACAAGCTGCCCTTTTGAATCTTCTGTTCAACTCTTTTACTTCCTCATTTCTTCCATTCACTTTAGCTACTCTGTGTGCAAGAACAAGTTTCAGAGTCTTCTAATATCCATTGAGGTCATTTCTTTCTTTCATGCCTTTATATTGACCTTTTGCTTTATGTCCGATATCCTTTTGTCATCCCATAGCTCATCTTGTCTGTGGTCATTGATGTTTAATGTATTAAATTAATTCTTGAGACACTCTCTAAATTCAGGTGGGATATACTCAAGGTCATACTCTGGTTCTCATGAACTTTTTAATTTTCCTCAACTTCAACTTGAATATGAATATGACTGTTCCTCAGTCAGCCTCTAGCCTTGTTTCGACTGGTGATCCTGAATGTCTCTGTGTCTATTCACAGGGTTACTCACTTTGATTCCTGTGAATTCCATCCTGTGAGGCTCATGCCAATGTTGTTGTGTTGTTGTGTGTGAAGTGTCATCAAGTCAGTTCTGACAAATAGCAACAAGCAACTGGTATGTGTGACCCATAGACTATCTGGTTCAAACCAACTTTAAAATCCAGTGCCAAGTTACCATTGATGTTGTTGAAAAAGGTATTTGCAGTAAGTAAATCATTGGTCTTGCAAAATTCTATAATGTACTTTCTGGTGTCATTTCTGTCACCAAGGCTATATTTTCTAGCTACTGATCCTTCTTCACTTCCAACTTTCATATTCCGATCAGTGATTTAGCAGTGCATCTAGATTATATGTTTGATCAATTTCATGCTGCAGAACTTAGTAGTATCTTCAATTTCTTCATGTTTTTTAACATCAGTGGCTATATTTGAGGCAAATGGATATTATCCTATCATTGATAGTATTATATTTCAGGTTTGGTCCTGAAATGTTTTTTTGACGATGAATGTGACACCATTCCTCTTCAATGTCGTTCCAGTATAGTAGACCATATGATTGTTCACAGTAGTCTTTACCAGACTGTTTCAGTTCACTAATGCTAAAATAGGAATACAAATACAATAAATAGTAATAGAAGGGAAATAGAGTAGGAATAGAAGAAAATTTTCAACATAATTGAGGAGTATGTACACAGAACCAACAGCCAACATAATTCTTAACAACAAGAGACTGGAGTCATTCCCTTAGAGAACAGGAACCAAACACAGATGTCCTTTATCACTGTTCTTTCTCAGTACTGTACTGGAAGCCCTAGTCAGAGCAATAAGACAAGAAAGGGAAATAAAAGGCATCCAAATTAATAAGGAAGAAGTAAAGGTTCCCATATTTTCAGATGATCTTACACTTAGAAAATCCAAGAGATGTTACAAGAAATCTACTGGAACTAACCAAAAGTGACAGAGTACAAATTCAATACACAAAAATCAGTGGACTTCATCAGTACTAACAAACAGAGCTCTAAAAAAGGATATAAGAAAATGATTATAATTTACAGTAGTTGCCAAAAAGGTTAAGTACTTAGGAATAAGCCTAGCCAGGGATGGAAAAGAATTATGCAAAGAACGCTGTAAAACACTACTGCAAAAATCCAAGAGAGAACTACATCAATGGAGGGGCATACCATGCTCATGGATAGGAAAACTTAATATTGTAAAAATGTCAACACTACCCAAAGCAATCTATGGATATAATGCAATCCCAATTCAGATTTCATCAGCGGTTTTTAAAGAGATGGAAAACCTAATCACCAATTTTTTATGAAAAAGAAAGAGATGTTGAGTAAGAGCTATAGAAGAACAAAGGTGTAGGCCTCATACTTCCTGATCTCAGAACCTGCTATACAGCTGTGGTAGTCAAAGCAGCTTGATACTGGTACAGTGTCAGACACATAAAACTAAAGAACAGAATTTAGATTCCAGAAGGAAACTCATCCACCTGTAGACAGCTGACCATTGACAAAAGACTGGAGTCCATTAAATGGGGACGGGATCGTCTCTTTAAACAATGGTGCTGACAAAACTGGTTGCAGAAAAATGAAACAGGACCCATATTACACACATACACAAAAATGAACTCAAGAGGGATCAAAAACATAAGGTAAAACCTAAAAGAAAAATAGGGACCAACTTAGAGGCCCTAGTTTATAGTATGAATAGGCTATCAAACATAACCAGAAAATGCATGAACAGCAGCTGATAGATGATATGACTGGATCTCCTAAAAATTAAACACTGATGTACTTCGGAAGAATTCTCCAAAAGAATAAAAAGGGAACCTACAGACTGGGAACATTTTTTTGGCAGTGACATAGCTGACAAGGGACAAATCTTAAAGAGGTAAGTCAAGGATTAAATGTCAATACTTCAACAACAAAAAGACAGACAATTTACAAGTGGGTAAAGGACATGAATACGTACTTCATCAAAGAGGACATTCACATGGCCAACAAATATATGAGAAGATGCTTGGGCTCATTAGCCATTGATGTTGTTGTTAAGTGCTGTCGAGTTGGTTCTGACCTGTTGTTGTTGTTGTGTGCTGTGGAGTTGGTTCTGACTCATAGCGACCCTGTACAGGGTTTCCGAGGCTGTAAATCTTTACGGTAGCAGAATGCCTCATCTTTCTGCCACGGAGCGACTGGTAGTTTCGAACTGCTGGCCTTAAGGTTCGCAGCCCTATTCGTAACCACTATGCTGCCAGTGGATACCTAGGTAGATAAATAAGCTGAAGAGATGTGTAATGGAGTATGGGAGTATACTCATGAGCATACATAGGCGTGACAGAAGATATTTGTACATCTGACGAAGCTTCAAAAGTTTGTGGAAAAATTTCATAATCTTTTCATTCCATTTTTACACAAACTTTTGAAACCCCTTTTCATATGTGTTGAAATATATTTAGTTATATAGTAGAACATGGAGTTCTTCCTGGTGTGGCGCTATAGAATAAACATTTAGCTGCTGACCTTCTCACCACAAGTCTGATTGTTCAAACCCACTATTCACTTCTTGGAAACTCTATACAGGGTCACTGTGAGTCAGAACTGACTAAACAGCACTTAAGGACAACAGCAACAAGAGTAGCGCATACCAGGAGCTAAATTATGCAACATTCTTAGCATACTCAAACATCTCGAGGGACTGAGTCACTGGGCAAGTGGGCTTAGGACTGTTGTCTCAGGGAACATCGAGGTCAACTGAATGTTAACAAAGTCCATGAAGACACTATTCTAAATCCTACTGTGGTGAGTGGTAGCTGGGGTCTTAAAAATTTAAGATCAACCATCCAAAATGAATTGATTGATTTCTTCCCCATCCCCAGGAAAAAAAAGAGTGAAGACAATCAAGACTCAAGGAAACAATTAGTCCAAAGGACTAATGCACCATGCATACCACAGCATAAATTGTTGAATAGGGAATTATTTTTTTCTATAAACTTACATGCACACCACTATAAAGTATTGGAAAAAATATTGATTAAGGGCTGATCACTATGGGATTTGCCCCACTGTGCTGCCTGCATACCTCTGTGTCCTGTACCTATCATACTGTGTTTGGAGTTATTTACTCCTCAGCTCACACGCCATATTTCAAGTATCTCATACTCTTCTTTGTCACCCCAGTGCTGACTCAGTGCCTGATACTTAGGAGTTAGTGTAAGCATTTGCTACATTCTTGGAGATACCTGTTGATACTGCTCTTTGGGTTTTAATAGTATAACTGACTGGACAACAAAGGCTTTCCTTTAACCTAGACTCTACCAAAGGTGGGAAAGGTCAGTAGAGATCAAGAGAGTCCTGTGTTTCCATGGTAGCTGTAGTCAGCATATTTCTTTGTGAAGTGAATATTTCTTGTAGCTGTTGACATTACTGTTCATAAATAATTCTGATTTCTGGTAGTACTGATGTCACTGTCAAATCTGGGAAAACAAAAATACACTGATTAATTGGGCCAATTATTTAATGAGAAATTAGTGCAAGTATGTGCCCAGTTATGTTACCCTGCTTATCCCTGGTACATATGTGAGTGTCCAGTCTTTGGTCTAGTTCCTTAAAGTTAGGGATTGCTTCTTACTCATAGGTTTGGCTGTAGCTGTAATGCCTGGTATACTGCCCCACACATAGTGTCCAACTGACTAATTGATTCACCGAGTCTCTGAGGACCAAGAAGAGAACCAACTGCCAGGAGGAGTTGGGGAAATCGTTTTAAGGAGAAGAACCATGCTATTTCATACAAGCAAGCCGAAAAGTAAAAACAGTATTTTAGGTTGAAGGAATAATGTGTCAATAGATAATCATAAAAGGGCCTGATGTGCCCAGGAAACAGCCTGATGTGGGTGTGTGAAAGCAGAAGAGGAAGGAAGTAACTGGACTAATAAGATGCTAGTACTTGCATTTTCTCTGTGGATACCAGGAACTTGCACAGGGTTTTAATCGGGAGTTACAGGTTCAGAGTTGAGTTTCGGAAGAGAATACTGTTAAAGGCATATCAAATGGATTGGAACAAACGAAGATTGCAAGTAGAAAGACACACTCAGCATTTGAATACGTGACTTTGAAGGTATCAACAAATTGAGTTTCATGGCCAGAATGAGGGGATAAGTTGAGAGTTTGGAACTTGCTTCATTTTCCTAGGTGAAGGCACAGAATGAGTTGAGACTAGAACAAGAAGGAAAAAATATAATGGAACCTTGAAAAGGACAGAAACCAGGTTGGAAAACTGGTAAGATACAGTGTGTGAAACAAAAGAAAGGGATTTGAGGAAGGGAAGGCAGGAATGCTAGGCAGTGTTGTGTGCTATGCTGTGGTGATGTTTAGTTGCACAAAGTTTGAGATGAGACTTTTGGATTTGACCATAAAGACTTCAAGTTCTTCTCTTGCTATGGTTTGTTTGTCTAGTCTCTTGTGTTACAGCTTACGTTATTTGTGAGAAGAAAACGTAGCATCAAGTTTCCATTTTTTCACAGTATTTGGTAATTAGTAGGTAGTAAACCATTTCTTTGCTGTACTCTGGGGAAGTCCACAAAGATAGAAGATTAGAAAAGTTTTGTAATGTGTTAAATGCAATACAAATTATTTTAGAAATTGATGCATGTATGGCAACCAACTTGGATTTCAAAGACCATGCTTTCAGACTGAGATAAAATTATAACTAGTATTACTTCAAATATACATTTGCCATTGATATTTTAAATTAAATTTTATACTGTAGTGATTTTGTTTGTTTGTTTGTTTACATAGCTTGGCACCTGTGTTTGCTCTGTTTGTACCATTTTACTGCTCCATACCAAGAGTCCAAGTGGCACAAATTCTGGGCCAATTTTCCATCACAAACAAGACATTGATTTATATATTGGGACTACAGGTACGGTATGCATTTTATGTTCATATTTCTTTAACCAGATCTTTCTTTTTTTCTTTCTTTCTTTCTCATTTGATCTCCTGAAAACAATGTTTCTTTCCATAAGTTTTACTTCATGATCTATATCAAGAATTCAAAAGAAGTGTTACAGAACAAAAACATCAAGGTGTACCAGGGACTAGAAAACTTGCCTAGCCTTTAGAAATCTGATAAGCACTTTCACTGTAATTTGTATCAGTGGAAAATGTTTTGATTTCACATTGAGTTTTTTCTAAAATCATAGTGTGAAGTGAAAACCAAGTGGAAAATCAATGTCAAATTAATTTATGGGGTACAGTGTCACCATTGTGGCTCTGAAGAAGAAACCAAATATGCTTTGCCAACCTGAGCTTTTGGTTTCTCGAGAAGTTTTAACAATTGTGTCATGTAGTTAGAATGGCATTGTCACCATTTGTTAAGTGGTTCAGAGTGAAGACCCATAGCGTACTTATTATCATGATGCCATTTAAGAAGGTGATCTTCACTGCTATTCATATATATTAACTGTTTCCTGCTCTGTTCCAAGCCCTATGATATGAAGACACATAGTGTTTGCAATTTCTTACTTGCAATATTTGTCACTTTTCTTTTATTCTCTTAACTTTTGATGTAAAGTTTTATCCTGCTGCTTCCTGTGACATCATGTGTGTCTTGCCCTTTGATCCACTGACTAGTATCACAGCATTCGTATCCCACACATGTCAAACTGATACAAGTGTCACTTTAACATGCCCTCCTCTCTCCCCTTTTAACCTTTCTCGTTTCCTCTCACTTCTCTAGTTCTGTTGTCATTTAAGTCATCAATGGCTCATCTGGGGCGGTTGTTTCCTTACCACTTTTACAGCAATTTCTCATGAAATACGTTTCTTCATCCCTCAACTCCAGTGCTTCTAGATTCTCCCTTATCCTTCCTAAAGTTCACATAACTTCGTAGCCCATTTCTACACTGTATTCTTACTCTTAGGATTTTTCCGGGAGTGCTCAATTTTTTTAAGTTATTATGACGCAAAGCAGAATGACATCTTAGACGAGTACCCTGGACCTCAAGTAGGAGACCTCATCAGTTCTCATTCTAGTGAGGTACTCACTCATTGTGAGACTTGAGTCAGGCCAGGTCACGTGTCTGAGCCTGGTGGTACATTCCAACACAAAAGTTATGTCAAATCTTCGCAGGGACAGAGCATCGTTTTATAATTATGGAGTAGGAATTCAGTGTAGCATTGTGGAAAGACTTTGGAGTCATGTGGACTTGGGTTTGATTACTGGCTCTGGTAATTATTAGTTTTGTTACTTAACTTTTCTGAGCCCCTATTTCTGCATCTGTAAAGTGGGGTACATAACATCTCTCTTACAGGGGTGTTTGAAGGATTAGAAATAGTAGTTGCTGGGATATTTACTGTAATCTGAACAGGTAATAAGAACTATAATTTTAAAAACCTTAAGTCAGTTGGTTAGTACTAGTGAATAATTCATGTCTTCCTGATTACTTAATCATTTATGGTTTCATACCTACCACCATTGGTGTTTTCTGGGATTCTGAATGTATTGCTTTTGTTGTTGTTGTTATTTTGAAGACATTGTGCTTAATGTCTTACAGAAAGGAGATCCTAGTTAGAAACTGCAAAGCCTTTATCAGAAGAGCCATTGTGTTTAGTGCTTTACAGGGGTGTCATGAGCCTGCAGTGAATGAAAGTATCCTCATAGTCCTAACACGGCAAAAATGTAAATGGACCTACCACAGTTATGTTGTCCAAAATAATGTAAATCCCTAATATTTTCATAAAATCTTTAATGAATCTGTGAGGTAGAAGTTGGTAACAGTAAGGGGACAGAGGTGCCTCCATAACTTCTTGGTAAAAATCTAAAGACCTCAGCTGGAATGCTCTCCAGGGTTCTTCTGGTCAATTTGGTGTCAACTGCTGGAAGAAAGTGGGACCGAACCCCTTATACCTAAAGTTACTATTCTCTTTCTCCCTCCTCCTCTCTGGGCCTTCACACATGTTTCCTTGTGCCTTTTTCTCTTACTGCACCAGATTCTTAAAGCTGGATTAATGGAAGGTGGGATGGATGACTTTAACCATTCTCAGAAAGGCACAAATACTTGTTAAGGGTCATTGGGCATCAAGTGGCTTGAGATCCAGTCACGTAGGACCCTGTGCTAAGTGCTGTAGACCATAAAATGAGGTAATACATGGGATACCTGCCCTCTAGGAGCCCAGCAGCTGTAAGGAAACATACTCAGTGTCAAAGCATAAGCAAACACAATCAGGGCCAAACACGCAACAAGATGAGAGGCTTAAGTTCTAAGGAAATTCAGGGTTTTTTAAACTGATAGAATGACTACTCATTTTATGTATATGTGAAACATGCACAGTAGACTTGAGAAGTTACAAGAGAGCATACATCTGTGGTACCAACTGCCTGTATACAACTCCTACCTCTGACACTTAGTTGCTTTTTGGCCTTAGACAACTTAAACTTACATAACCACTCCGTTTTTTTGATTGGTAAAATAGAGATAATAATAGAACTTGCCTCTTAGAGTGATTCTGAAGCCTCAGTGGGTTTCATGTATGAACAAAATGAAGATTAGAACATGGCGCCTGCCGGGTGCTATGACAATGTGAGCTGGGGCTCCTGTTTCTTTTACTTCTAGAAGACAGTTACTGTGAACTATTGTTTCACAGAATTCCCATCCTTGTGAGTATCAGAGGCACCCACAGTGCACTAGCATCCATGCTGGATCGAAAGATTACACTGGCAATCACAGCCGGTGCTCATGGCCCGGCAGTGGATCACGGAACTCGACCTCTCAACCCCCTTCTTGCCTGTCTTTTCTTAACTCCATCTTTGTGTCTGTGTGTACCAAACTTTAATCTTTTCCTGTAGCATAATGCCAACAAGCAAACGATAGTGATAGCTTTGGTCTTCCTCTGCGATCAGAAGTACTTAAATGCCCCATCTACGGTTCTACAAAAGGGCCACTGCTGGTGGTGTAGTGGGATAAGCGTTGAGCTGCTAACAAGAAGGTTAGCAGTATGAGTCCAGCAGCCACTCCTCGGCGGAAAGAGGAGGCTTTCTGCACCTGTAAAGATTTATACATATACAGGGTTGCTATGAGTCGGAACCGATTCGATGGCATTTAATAACAGCAACAACGATTCTAATTAATTTGCCATAATTAACTATTACTGTTACTTGTAGTAATAGTTAAAGAGAGTTTGCACTTTTCTGGTCGAACTGGCATGAGAATATCAGCCCAAGGAAAGTAAGATTGGACGTGGAAGTGTAAGCTTGCAGACTCCTTCCCATCTAAATTTAGAGTGAATATGATAAGAAATGAAAATGAGACCAATGGTATGTGCCATTGGATGGGGACTGCATGATTTAAATGTTGTTAATTGTAGTCATTTCTTTGTTGTTGTTGTTAAGTGCCGTCGAGTCGGTTCCAACCCATAGCGACCCTGTACAGGGTTTCCGAGGGTGTAAATCCTTACGGGAGTTGAAAGCCTCATCTTTCTCCCGCGGAGCGGCTGGTAGTTTCGAACCGCTGACCTTAAGGTTCGCAGCCCGATTCGTAACCACTACGCTACCAGAGCTCCTTTAGACGTGGCATTTTACTTTGTCACTTAGTACCCATTTCTGATTAGGAGTATGTTTGAATTTCACTTTTTTTGTTTCTTTGCTTGGCATTAGGTTTGGCTCAACCGATCTTTTTTAGGCTATTTAAAAAAAACAAAACTTGGTTTAAAAACAAAAACAACTATTTTATTTTAAATAGCAGAATTGTTCTGTATTTACTAGTTATCCTGTGGTTTATGTGAGGAATATTTAATGTAGAAATGGTTGTGGTAATAGCTATGTTTTGACCAGCAGTTGAATTTCTTTTTTAGTTGCATTTTTTTTTTTTCTTTTATAGCTTTTCACCTCTGGTTCCTACATCTGGATTATAGCCCTAAGTGGACTTGTAAGTGTGATCTTCCCTCCCCCAACTCCTTTTCTCATCTAAACAACAACAAAAAAATTAGGAAAAGTGTCATATTTAGATTGTAAATTATATTCTGCTATCTGGAATATTCTTTTTTGACTGTGGTATATATCCTGACTGATTGCTACTTCAATAGGGATTAAAGCATGCCATCTAAATGTGGCGTGCTAAACTGACATAAAAGAGGCCCAGTTTGTGTACGTTTTCAAGGTAACATTGGTGAACATTTTAGCTGAATTTTGCCAGTGTTGTTTTTATAATCCACTAGTAGCCTAATTCATTGAAGGCCGTGGAAATGACAGAAAAAGAAGTCCGAGTTGCTAAAAATAATGGGAAATGGTCTGCCTGCTGCTTGTTTTGTAAAATGGCATTGTCATGCGAGGTATAAAAAAACAAGACTAACTGGAAAATCAGGTGAGCTGGAACTGACAGAAGACTCATCAGAGTTTGTAGCCAGAGAAGGAAGACGGAAAGGAGCCCAAGGATGGGGACAGAGTCCTCAGTCTGTGGGCTCTAATTTCTTTACCTCACTCCTCCCAGTATTAAGATTCTGTTTTAATAATAAGCTTTTAATGTTAAACTCCCTATGAGAAAAGAAATTTTAGAGCATCAATGGAGTTTTCTTCTTCATTCTTGACAAATTTGAAGTCTTAAACTTACGTAAAAGTAAAATCTTAACTAGTGAGTAAGAGTAATTTTTTCCATGTAAATATCTAAAATTACAGAATGGATTAATAGGCACATGTATAAGATTAGAGGGAAAGAATTTGGAAATAATGATTAATTCCATTGCAGACATTTTAAGGAAGTTATCACAGACTTATTCCTGATTTCTGAATTGTCTAGTACTGTTACAACAGAAATACCACAAGTGTACGGCTTTAACTAGCAAATTTATTCTCTTACCATTTGTTGTTGTTGTTAGGTGCCATTGAGTTGGTTCTGATCCATAGTGACCCTGTATAGCGTTTCCAAGGAGCAGCTGGTGAGCTTGAACCACCGACCTTCTGGTTCAGACGACTTTGCAGTCTGACGCATTAGCCCACAGAGCCACACTTCAGGGCATAGCAGCTCTAGGGAAGACTTTCTGAAACCCTCTGTTGGCTCTGGGTTGACGGTTCTTGCCTCCTTTCAACATCTGTGAGCTTGGCATGCCTTGGAGATTTCCTTATGTCTTGGCATCAGTTGTCCCTTGATCTGCAAGATTCATAGTACAGGGTCTCTAGGTCCAAATGATGTGCTCACCTCCCAGTTGTTTTCCTTGGTGGTACTGAGGTCTCCTTGTACTCACTTGTAAAATGTTTTTTGTTTCTCAAATGAGATTGACCCAAGATACAAGTCATAGTCCTGTGGATTGTAGCCTGCCTCATTAACAAAATAGAAGCCAGACAGGGTAATTGCATCAGATTGCAAACTGGAAGATAATTACATAATACTGAGAATCAAGGCCTAGCCAAGCTGACGCATATTTTAGGGGAACACCAATGTGTCTGTTTTGAAACCTGTTCACTGCTCCTCTTCCTTTGTGCTCTGTATGTTTTTTCTTTTCTGTGTTCGTTTTGTATTCAGCCTGCTCCTTCGTTCTCCAACGCTGATGTACTTCCAGTCAGAATTCTGGGGATCCATTTCACTTTACTTTGTCCCCCTGAATATTTTCTAATCTGCTGAGATAACCTACCTTGCTTCAGGATAACAGAACTGAACCTCATCGTGAGGACATCAAATCACCTGAACCAATTGGTCTTTTTAAGACAGGTGGTAATTTCAGTGCGGCCTGTTTCAAGCTGATTCTGTTTGGCATAGTTGCCAGGCTCTTTCATTCAAACAAACCTCAATCCCAGTTACACAGACAGCCTGCGGATCATAGCTAGATAGCTCAGTACTTTAATAATTAGAGGAATAGAGGATTTATAGTTTCTTCCATAATTTGTTTTCCTTAAGCAGTGATAGTCTTGAGTCTTGTTTGTTAATATTTTCTTAACAAATTCATGAATTTTCAAAGTGACATATAATTTACTCTTTCTGTGTGTGAGTTTACTGTTGATGCATACGCCCTCAATAACCACACACCTCTCGAATAACTCATTGTGTTAAAACACCTCACCGTCTTTCTTTTCTGACTCCTGGTTTTAAAATAAGTGTTTGCTTTCATCTCAGAAAGTGTCATTGTATGGTATTGAGTGTCCTGGAATTGGAGGTTGCATTTTTCATCTCTGTGTTTTTGTTGTTGTAAAGTATTGTCGAGTTGGTTCCGACCCAGAACGACCCTGTATAGGGTTTCCGAGGAGTGGCTAGGGTTTCCGAGGAGTGGCTGGTGAGCTTGAGCCACCAACCTTTCGGTTCAAACCAACTTTGAAGTCCAGCACATTAACCCACAGCACCACACCAGGACTCCTTTCATTCCTGTAGTCTTCTTAAAATCTAAAATATGTATGTTGAGGCCTCAGTCTTCTCCAGTACACGTTCTGAACAGGTAGTGAAGTGTCTATTTTTAAACAAGTTTTCTTTTTTTTTTTTTCAAATGAATCAGAGGTTTAGCAAATAATTTTTAAGCTAAAAATCTCTTGTTTCAGAAAAGTGACTAGAATTGCAATGTGTTTGGAGTGTAACTCTAAGATGAATTTATCTTTGTAAAGATTTCCATTAATAAATAAACAGCTCTGAGGCACTTGAATGGTCACCTTTTACAGTAATTAATTTAACCTTCCTACCCTAGCTACTGGGGTCCTGTTGTGGCTTAGGATAATCACTGAACTGCTAACCACAAGGTTGGTGGTTCAAACACACCAGAAACTCCTTGGAAACCCTATACAGGGTCGCTATGAGTCAGAACCAACTCAGTGGCACGTAGCAACAACAACAACCTTGCCCTTTATTGTTGACCCTCCATAATCAAATGGCAAGAATCATGTTTACTTAACACAGCTGATAGGAATGAGAATCGTAACGTCTTTCTCTTCATGTACTGCCATACATGTTGCTGCTTGCATTAAACTTACTATTTTCTTATTTCTGAATATTTTTATAGGGAAATATGTAATATAATATGGCATAGTGTTGGTATGGGTAATTGCATAAGGAGATTATTAAAATTATTTATAATTCACCACTTATTAAGAGATTGGAGCCTGAGCTTTTTTTACAAATCACAGTTGGCCTGTTCCAGATGGCTCTTGCACAATACGGCTTCTCTCCAAGCCATGGCTTCCCCTTCAAGCCATGGCTTCCCCTTCGTGTTGTTTTTGTTTTCATGCTAAATAAAAATGCTAGACTTGTACTACCAAAAAAAAAAAAAAAAAGATACAGATGCTATTCAGTGTTTTGGGGGAATATTATAAAACCTGTTGATAAAAGTTCACCTTTTAGCATTGAAACCAACAGTTCACCTAATGCTCTATATTAATATAAGTTCTCTGATTTCAATCTTGGCAATTATGTCTTGCTTCCAGAGAAAGAACTTTGTTTTAAAATAGACTTCTGGTAAAACATAAATCATTTGTTCTCTGCTGCCATAGAAACCAAAAACTTTACCCATGTCTTTCTGGAAAGCTGCCAGCTTTGTTTTGTTTTTTTTTTTGTTTTGTTTTGCTTTTTATTGTTAAAAACCAAACCCACTGCCAAGGAGTTGGTCCCAACTCAGAGTCTCTATGGGACAGAGCCAAACTGCCCCTTTAGGGTTCTTCCATTAAGTCTTTATGGGAGCAGACAGCCTCATTTTTCTCCCAGTGGGTTCAAACTGCTGACCTTGGAGTTAGCACCTCAACACGTAACCCTCCATGTCACCAGAGTGCCTTCCTTTACTTTGGTTGTTGTTGTTAAATATCACCGAGTTAGTTCCAACTCACAACTACCTTGTATAGGGTTTCCAAGGAATAGCTGGTGAGTTTGAACGCCGACCTTGTGGTTCAAACTGACCTTGTGGTCCAGTGTTTAACTTGTAGCGCCACACCAGGACTCCCATGTTTTGGTTAGGGTAGTGTTTGTCTCATCATTCATTCTTATTTAGTTATAAAAATGTCTTTGAATGTATAACTAAATGTCCCAGTGTGATTAACAGAGGAGACTGATGAATTACATCAATAAAGTGGTGGTGGTACTTGTTAAGTGCTGTCAAATCATAGAAGCCCACCTTTAAAAACTACATTTTGTTTGTGTTGTTGCAGTTGTCGACAGTGTTGTTGACATACACCAATTTAGCCATTTCTACTTGTATAATTCAGTGACATTGATTATATTCTTCAAGCTGCGGCAGCATTTTCACTCTCTTTTTTCAAATTCTTCTCTAAGTTTCTTCTCTAATCTTCTCAGTTGCTATTGTCAGTTTGATCCCATGTGGATCGTCCTATAAAACAGCACAGTGCTCACACAGTGCTCAAGGCAGATGTTCATTACTACTTAGGAGAAGCCCCTTTCTTCAGTGACCTCACAGAACAGAATGGAACTCACTTGTCGTCCTGGGTTGGGCGAAAACATGGTTTTCAGATTGCCAGGAATCAAACTAAGTTACTTTGCCTAGGACAGCTGCTCACTTTTTAATTCCTTTTTTTTTTTGCTATCCAGCTGCCCAGGAAGAGTACAGACGTTCGGTTGTACTTAAAGTTCCCTTAACTTTAAGCATATTTTGCACATGTATCGTTTATGAATGTTTTTGTATTTCCTAGTTCCTCTTTTGTGAATTCTGAGTTTTAATATCATCATTTAATATTTCAAATTGTTGTTGTTGTTGTTTTGTGCCGTAGAGTCAATTCCAACTCATAGCGACCCTGCACAGGGTTTCCGAGGCTGTAAATCTTTATGGGAGCAGAATGCCTCATCTTTCTCCCTTCAGAACGGCTGGTAGTTTCGAACTGCTGACCTTGAGGTTAGCAGCCCAAATTGTAACCACTATGCTACCAGAGCTCCTTAATACTTTAACTAGAACTGTTTTTAATGAAGGGTGTAAAACGGTAATTGGGAAGCTTGATTATAGTAGTAGCCAAGTGAAATAATACATTTGAAGCAAGGACTTCAGATATTCTAGTATGCATTGTTTCCATCATATACAGCATCCTGCCTAACTAATATCCAAGCTCTGAGTTTGGATATTTTTTTTCTGTAGTCAATGGGTATAGTTAATGGTTTTGGAGCAACAGAGCTTCATACTGGTGCAAGATTGCAGACATCTCATTAGAGTCTAAGTCATTCGGAGAAGGAGAGGAAACATGAGCAATCATGAAGGAGTCAGGATGGCTCACTTGTGGTCTGTGATTTGTCTTTCCCTCATCCCTTAGTGTCTTTGGTGAGAGGGCTTCAAAAGTTGAACCTACTCTTCATTTATCCCCAATTTCTTTATTCTTATTATACATGAATCCTTTATTTTCTGTAGAAAACTTTGCTTACTCGTTATTGAACTTTACTGAAATGCTTTTTGTGGTTCTGCAGAAAGCCTTGGAGCCGTCCATACACCACTACTTCTTCATTTTCTGAACTTTTATGAATCATAGTAATGAGTCATTACCACTGGGATGTACCCTAATTCTCAAAAGCCAGGGTCTCAGGCTTGAGTTGAGGCTAGTATGATTAAAATAGAAAAAGCTTCCTTTTGCTAGTTTTCTCTTTTGGCAATCCACATTTTTCTAATTGTTTGGTCTTCCTTCAAGCTTTTTGGGAATGACTTAGTAGACATGCATGTATTTTTCACATGCTAGGCTTCTGTACTTTGAACGGCCTTTTTTCTGTCTGCCCATTTCCTGGGTTTGGTACCTATACAGTATGTAGACTTTGGTTATCTTATGATCAAAAAAGTCTTGGTGTGTAAAAAAGCCCAGTCTACCCAATAATAAAGCACTCTCATAGCTTAGTGGTTATGAGACAGGCTGCTAATTTCCAGGTCAGATGTTCAAAACTGCCAGAGGTTCTGCAGGAGAAAGATGAGGCTTTCTGCTCTGGTAAAGATTTGCAGCCTCAGAAACCCTATACAGAGTTGCTATGATTAGGAACCAACTCCATGGCACATAACCACCACCACCCAAAATAAGATTAGGATTGTCGAAGGACACCAAATTATTTAGGGCTGTAGATAAGCTCTGAGTTTGGATATTTTTTTCTGTAGTCAGTGGGTATAGTTAATGGTTTTGGAGCAACAGAGCTTCATAGTGGTGCAAGATTGCAGACATCTCATTAGAGTCTAAGTCATTCGGAGAAGGAGAGGAAACATGAGCAATCATGAAGGAGTCAGGATGGCTCACTTGTGGTCTGTGATTTGTCTTTCCCTCATCCCTCCCTAGTAATTTTAAAAACAAGCAAACAAACAAAACATTGTTTTATAGTAACTATTTAAAAAAAGAAAAAAATCAAACCTTATGTTGGTTGTCTTTCCAAGTTGTGGTGTAATATTAAGGGGGGACATTATAGAAATAGAATCATTGACTGTGGAAACTTACACTTTCTTTGGAGTAAATGTTAACCTCCGAGCTGGTTTCTGGGAGAAGGGTAATGGTTTGTTTGGTCCTTTGTGCTTTCTCGGTGTTTAGATGATTTTCTCTCCCCTTCTTAGTTCCTTTTCTTGTACTCCTCTGAAGTTTTCTCTTTGCATAGATTTCTTCTCTGGATTGGCCAAAGAAGGGCACAGCATAGCAGGTCAAATAATTCATTTGATGCACAAAGCTTGCAGTTAAATTTTAGGAATTCATGTCATCTTTCTTTTAGCCCATTGAAAATAAAGACAGAGGCGTCAAAGAGAAGGCAAGGCTGGTTAAAGCTGTGTGCTTGGTTGGAGTGTAGAAGTAGAAGACCTTAAGAAGTAGAAGACCTTAAGAAGCATTCATATTTAAAGGGTGCTTTTACATGTTGATAATTTGAAAGGTAGCTATAATCTCTTATCCCAACACTAAGGAGCTCTGGCAGCATAGTGGTTATGAGTCAAACTGCTAACATCAAGGCCAGTAGTTTGAAACTACCAGCCGTTCTGCAGGAGAAAGATGAGCCTTTCTGCTCCTGTAAAGATTTATAGCCTTGGAAACCAACCCTACACAGGGTTGCTATGAGTCGGAACCGACTCCACGGCATACCACCACCACCACCACCACCACCCCAGCCTAAGCCCTGGACTCTGTCTTTCATTTGTCCTAACTGTGATAGGAATCCTAGTGTGGAGCTGTAGAATAAACACTGGAATGCTAACCACAAGGCCAGTGGTTCAAACCCACCAGCCGCTCCTCAGAAACCCTATACAGGGTCGCTATGAGTCAGAACTGACTGGATGGCACACCGCCACCACCTTCCCAACACTGAATTGAGTGCTTTTTGCTCCGTTGTACATGCCACTCTGCATCCACACACCCACACGTGCATTCATATTGATTCTCTCTCCATCTTATTCCCTCCCTCCCCCTCCACAGTCCCTCTATCCCATATGCTATCTTGGTCAAAAGCCAGTAGTACTGAAGGAAGAAGTCTAAGGTATACTCAAGGCACTGGTAAAGAATAAAGCTCTGGGAACTGATGGAGTACAAATGGAAATCTTTCACCAAACTGATGTAGCACTGGAGAAGCTCACTCATCTATGCCAAGAAATTTGGAAGATAGCTGCCTGTCCAACAGATAGGAAGAGACCCTTGTTTGTGCCTATTCCAAAGAGAGGTGACCCAATGGAATGAGGAGACCATTGGACAATATCATCAATAACACATGCAAGTAAAAGTTTGCTAAGGATAATTTAAAGCTAAAGATATGGCTACAACTGTACATCCACAGGAACTTCCAGAGGTTCAAGTCAGATTTAGATGAGTAGTACATGGAACAAAGGATATCATTGCTGACGTCAGATGGATCTTGACTGAAAGCAGACAGTATTAGAAAGATGTTTATCTGTGCTTTATTGAACATAGAAGACTTTTGACTATGTGGATCATGACAAGCAATGGATAACACTTTGAAGTATGGGTATTCTAGAACACTTAATTGTGTTCATGAGAAACCTGTACATAGACCAACAGGCAGTTGTTCAAAAAGAACAAAGGAAATGGTTTAAAATAGGGAAAGGTGTGCACTGGGGTTGTATTCTTTCACCATACTTATTCAGTCTGTATTTTGAGCAAATAATCTTAGATTCTGGATTATATGAAGAAAAATGTGGTATCAGAATTAGAGGGAGACTCATTAACAATTTGCAATATGCCGATGATAAGACCTTGCTTATTGAAAGTGAAGAGGGCTTGAAAACTGATGATTATCAAAGAGCACAGCCTTCAATATGGGTTGTGCCTCAGAGTAAAGAAAACAAAACTCCTCACCACTGGACCAATAAATAACATCATGATAAATATTAAAAAGATTGATGCTGTCAATGACTTAATTTTGCTTGATCTACAATCAATACCCACCAGAGCAGCAGTCAAGAAATCAAACAGTGTCATGCATTAGACAAATCTGCTGCACAAGATCTCTTTGAAGTGTTCAAGAGCAGAAATTTCAGTTTGAGAACTAAGGTGCGTCTGACCCAAGCCATGGTATTTTCAGCAACCTCATATTCATGTGAGAGTTAGACAGTGAGTAAGGGAGACCATAGAAGAATTGATGTATTTGAGTTACGGTGTTGGAGAAGAATATTAAAAGTACCATGGCGTGCCAGAAGGACAAACAAATCTGTGTTGTTAGAAGTACAGGTAGGACGCTCCTTAGAAACTAGGATGGTGAAGCTTTATCTCTCCTTCTTTGGACATATTTTCAGGAGGGACCAGTTCCTAGAGAAGGACATCATGCTTGGTAAAGTGGAGGGTCAGTGGAACAGAGGGAGACATTTCAGAGAGATGGATTGGTACAATGGCAGCAGCAATGGGCTCAAGCATAGCAATGATTGTGAGGATAGCACAGGAGCAGGCAGTGTTTCATTGTGTTTTGATGGCGTCACTATGAGTTGGAACCAACTTGATAGTACCTAACAGCAACACATTTATTGTGTCAGATTAGTTGTAATCCCCTCAATGTAAGCCATTCTTCCTGCTTCCTCCATGAGTTCCCCATTTCTATTCCTCCTTCTTTCCTGCCCATTGCTGCCACCTGTGCTTTATTTGGGGACAAATGCTGTCCTTTTGTCTCATGGTTGGTTCTTCTGAGGAGTACATTCTTCACAAATATTATAGTTCACTTGGTAAGTCTGCCTTTTGTTCAGATGTATGGTGATTCTCAGGGATGAGTTCAATTCCACAATTGGAGGATGTCTTGAGCCCACAGACTCCGGGGTTCGCTATCATGCCAATATATCTGATCTTATTTGTGAGTTTGGATTTTGTTCTACATTTTTCTCACATTCTGTTTAGGACCTTTTGTGGTTCCAATCAGAGTGACTGGTAGTGGTAGCTAGGCAGCTTTGATTTCTTCTAATCTCAGGGTGAAGTCCTGGTTTGGCACTGTGGGTTAATGTGCTGGACTGCAAGGTTGGTTTGAACCTCAGAGTCAGTGGTTTAAGCTCACCAGCCATCCCTCATAAATCCTGTATGGTCACTCACTATGAGTCAGAATCGACTCAATGGCACTTAACAACAAACAACAATCTCAGGGTAGTAGTGGAGGCTGTGATTTGTGTGTCCATTAGTCCTTTGGAGTCATTGTTTCCTTGAGTTCTGACTTTCGTCACTCTTCTTTCTGCCAATAGTTGCCTCTTAGATGGCGCTAACTTTCAAGATCCAAGTCACTACTCATCACAGTAGGCTGTAGAACATATTCTTTCTGAACTGCATTATGCCATTTGGCTTAGTTGTCCTACAAGACTGTTGTCCTAAGCCCCAAATCAAGCTACTCCATCCCATAAAATGTTTGGTTATAGCTAAGGGGGTTTCCTAACTTTGCCCTTTGTTTGCTTACACTTTTGACTTACCCTTGTATTTCCCTTTGTTGTCCATAACTCTGTGCTCCTCTCAGTGGAGAGACAATGCTTGAGGGAGACCTTAGGTATGAGGAAGTTGTTAAAGTGCCCAGAGACTCTAAAAGACATATGTCAGTAACAACTTTCTGCAGCCTTCATTATGAATTCTGTAGCAGAACAAGAACCTAAAGAATGTTAGCTCATTGTCAGCTTCCATTCTCTTCCTCATCTGAGGAATTTGGCCTATAGCTGTACGTTCTCTTCTAAGATCCTCAGGCTATTTAACGGGTCCTCTACATGTGCTGGATTAAAATGCAGCACCAACCTTGCTTTCAGCAAACTTGTCATGTTTCTACCATAATCATTTACAGGTATCTCAAGTAAAAAATGACTTAGAAAGATTTTAAGGATAACTTAAAATCTGTTTAAGCTCATTTGATAATGCTGCTGACTAAAAAGATAAAGAAATAGAGGTAAGAGAAGGTTGTTGGGGTTTTTTTTGTTGTTAAGTGCCATCGAGTCAGTTCTGACACATAGTGACCCTGTATAGGATTTCCAAGGAGCAGCTGGTGAGTTTGAACCAATGACCTTGTGGTTCAAACCACCCTTGGGGTCCAGTGCTTTATTCTACAGACCAAAAAGAATTTAAAAAAAAACTTTATGTTCTTACCAGTCAATTTCTATGTCAGTTACACCACAGATAGTTTTTCCAAAGTCTTCATATTGTTGTCCTATCAGGAGACTGAAAGTCTTTAATCAGTTTTGATTGTCTGTTTAAATAGATTTTTTTTTTTTTAAAGCATAAAAGTGCCCAGTAATTCTTCTCACTGAGCTCCTTGTGCTGACATTTCTCTTCTATCTGGATGATGCCCAATGAGGAAGGACTTTATGTTGACATTTCTATCTCAATGATGGCCAATAAGAAAGTTTGTTAGTGGACTCAGTACAAGCATTCCTCATTTCTTTGGGCTCTGTGCTCCCACTCTTCACAGATGCTGTGTTCTTTACAAACTGAAGGCTGGTTTGAACAAGTTTGTCCCTGCCATTTTTTCCAACCGCATGTGTCACTTCATGTCTCTGTGTCACATTTTAGTAATTCTCACAATATCTCAAACTTTTCCACAATGCTGTTAAGCACTTAATATGGACTACAGCATAATGTAAGCAAGTTATATAAACACTGAACACCAGGAAAATTCATGTGACTCTTTATTACAGTATTCTTTGTGGTGGTCTGAAACTGATCCCACAGCATCTCTGAGGTATACCTGTTCATGGACTCTTCATGTGGCGTTATAGAATAAGCAAATAAACTCTGGATTGCTAACCACAAGGTCGGTAGTTCAAACCCAGCAGCCACTTCTCGGAAATCCTATACAGGGTTGCTGTGAGTTTGAACCAACTTGATGGCACTTAACAACAATACCTGTTCGTGTTATTTTATATTCATCATTTGTAAACAATGGCTAGCTTATTAACAAAAACTCCTTTGGTGTTTATGTTAGCTAGGAATATTTTAAGGATACAAGAAATTTTACAGATTATTTTTATTCTGCTTCAAGCCTACATTTTCCTAAAAAATTTAAAAGATTTATATACCTATAGATGTCTTAATCTTTCTAGATCTTCATATTCACTTTTTTTTTTTAAATGGTAAGTCTTTCATTCCATTTACTTTTTTACAGATATATTTTGTTGTTGTTGTTGAAAATATACCCAGCAAAGCACACACCAGTTCTGTCATTTCTACAAGTACAATTCAGTGATATTAGTTAAATATTTTGAGTTGTGTGGCCATCCTCACCCTGATTTTCTGAGTTGTCCCTCACATTAACATAATACTTGGTCACTGTCCCTTAAGGTTCCTCTCTTTCTAGTTGCTGTTGTCACTTTGATCCTATGTAGTTTTTAAAAGAACACTCAGTAAGCTAGACTACTGTTTGGTTTTAAGAAGATTTCAGAGAAACTTTTTGGTTTCAGGTTTAAAGATTATCTCAGGAATATAGTTTTGGGGGGTTCATCTGACCTGTGTCCATGAGAATATGAAATTGTGGTATATGTTTTCCCCCTTTTGGTCAGGATTCTTCTATTGAATTTTTCATCAAAATATTTGTAATGGCACTTGGGTACCATCTAGTTCTTCTGGTCTCGTAGCCAAAGAGGCAGTTGTTACTGGAGGAAATCAGCCACACATTCCATACCCTCCTCTGTGTACATCATTTACAGCACTCTCAGAATCACGACACAGTGGAAGCAACCCAAGTGCCCAACAATTGATGCTGGAGAAACAAATTCAGACAGTAGAATGCTACTTGGCCAGTAGGAGAAATGCTGATACATGGTACAATATGGATAGCGCTTGACATTATGCTGAGTGAAATAAGTAAATCTTAAAAGGGCAAATATGGTAAGAGCTCACTTACATAAAAAGAAAATAGAAGTCAAACGTATAGAGTCCAAAGTATATTAGCCGTTACCATGGGTGGTATGTGTGTGTAGGAAAAGGGGTGAATGGTGATGGGAAAATCGCATTGAATTTAAGAAGGGTAGAGTTACACAACAGTCCTCATCTGTTTGTTGACTGTAGTGTGGTGGTATGCGTATGCCATGGTACTGGAAACCACACCACTGGTATTGAAATTCCAGCAGGGGCACTCAAGGGGGCCAGGGTTCATCCAGTTTCTAGACCAGGAAGAAGGAGAAACAGACCACAGATCAATGGTTAGCCACTGAAAGCCTTTGAAAAGTAGCAGAGCATTATCGGGCTTACTGCCATAGATGAGCCCCTCTGGTTGGAAAGTACTCAAAATAGGACTAGGCAGGAGTAGTCTCCTCAAAGTAGAGTTGACCTAATGACGCTGATAGTGTAAACCTTTAGGGACTTTCCTTTGCTGATGGGGCACACCTCAAACTGAGAAGAAACAGCTGCAAATGTCCCTTTAATAAATCAGAATATGGGCTGAATGAAGTATGAATGCCGGAAAATAGGAAGTCATCCAAAATGAAGTGGAACATATGAAGATTGATGTCCTAAGCATTGGTGAGCTGAAGTGGACTTTAATTGGCCATTTATGGGATGGTCATATGATTTGCTGTGTCCGGAGCAACATCACATTCATCTTCAAAAAGAGCATTTTAAGATCTACCTTGATGTTCAGTGCTATCTGTGATAGGATAATATCCATACACCTACAAGGGGAATGATCTAATACCACTATTATTCAAATGGATGCACCAACCACTTAAGCCAGTGATGATGAAATTGAAGAATTCTACCAACTTCTTCAATCTGAAATTCATTAAACATGCAATCAAAATGTATTAGTAATTGCTGTCAATTGAAAAGCAAAGGTTGGAAGCAAAAAGAACCAGTAGTTGGAAATATAGTCTTGATAATAGAAACTATGCTTGAGAAAGCATGATAGAACTTTCAAGACCAATGACTTATTCATTGCAAATAGCCTTTCCCCCGCAACAACATAAAAGGTAACTATACACTTGGACTTTACCAGATGGGATACATAAGGAATCAAGTTGACTACACCTGTAGGTAGAGCATTGGAGACGTTCAGTATCTTTAACTAAAACAAGGTCTCAAGCTGACTGTGGGACACAATATCAATTGCTCATACGCAAATTCAGACTGAAACTGAGGAAAATGTAATCAAGTCCACAAAAGCCAAAATAATACCTTGGGTATATTCCACCTGAATTTAGAGACCATTTTAAGAAGAGATTTGATACAGTAGACACAGATGACTGAGATCAGAAGAGTTGTGTGTTGATATCAAGAACATCATACTTGAAGAAAGCAAATGGTCATTAAAAAGACAAAATAAAAGACAAAAACCAATGTCAGAAAGACTCGGAAACATGCTCCTGAGTGTAGAAAAACAAAATACACTGGAAGAAATATTGAAGTAGAAGAGTTAAACAGAAACCCCAGTGGGTGGCTCAAAAAGACAAAGTATTACAATGCAATGTGCAAAGACCTGAAATTAGAACATCTAAAGGGAAGAACATGCTCAGCATTTCTCAAGATGAAAGAACTGAAAAAAAAATCCAAGCCTCAACTTGAAATAGTGAAGGCAAAACATTGAATAATACAGGAAGCACCAAAAGAAGATGGAAGGAATACACAGATGCATTGTCCCCAAAAGAGTGAGTCAATACCCAGTCATTTCAAGAGATAGCATATGATAAAGAACTGGTGATACTGAAGCAGGAAGGAAGAATTCCAAGCTGTCCTGAAGGCCTTGACCAAAAATAAGGTTCCAGGAGTTAAAGGAATGAAAATGGAAATCTTTAAACAAACTGACGCAAGCACTGGAGGTGTTCATTCGTCCATGCCAAGAAATTTGGAAGACAGCCTACCTGATGAACTGGTTGAAAGAAATCTATGTTTGTTCGTATTCCAAAGAAAAATGACCCAATGGAATGTGGAAATTACCATAAACATCATTAATATCACATGCAAGTAAAATTTTGCTGAAGGTAACTCAAAACCAGTTGTAGCAGTACATCAACGTAGATCTGCCAGAAATTCAAGCTGGATTCAGATGAGGACGTGAAGCTTGACTGAAAGTAGAAAGATGTTGACTGGTGCTTTCTTGACCATGCAAAGCCATTCAACTCTCTCGATTGTAACAAACTATAGATAATATTGCAAAGAATGAGTATTCCATTACACTTAATTGTAATCATGTGGAACCTGTCTATAGACCAAGAGGCAGTCATTCAAAAGAACAAGGGGAGAGTGAATGACATAAAATCAGGAAAGGTATGAGCAAGAGTTGTGTCCTTTCACCATACTTACTCAGTCTGTATGCTGAGCAAATCCAAGAAGCTGTTATTGTCAGTAAAGCACAAATAAACATCTTTCTGGTATTCTTTGCTTTCCACCCAGAAACGTCAGCAATAATATCCATTGTTCCAATTCCTCATCTAAATCTGGCAGTTGCCTATCGATGTTCTGTTGCAGCAGAATTTTACTTGCATGTGATAGTAATGACATCATCTGATGATGCCTGCATTCTGCTGGGTCACCTCTCATTTTAGAATGGATCTCTTCCAATCAGTTGGCCAGGTAGCAGTCTTCCAAATTTCTTGGCAGAGACTAGTTCTTACTAACTAATCTGTAGTGAAAAGTTTCATATGTTATCACCACATCTGGGTAATTTGCTCCTGTGTATAAACAAGGTTAGTGTGGCAGGTGAGACCCCGTACTGTTTTTGTCCTCAAACCCTGAAGAAGGTGGCTTCTTAATGAAATTCCAATATGTACATGCTTACAGTTCTCTGGAATTTAGTAAGTATCCACCTTGATGTTTTGTGAGTGCCTCCAGGGCTGCATCAGTTAGCTGAAAGGTTTTAACTTATGTTCCATCAGTTCCCTGACACTTGTTCTTTGCCTGGGTCCTCAGTACACCTCGTATTTCTTCCTTCAGTTCCATTGGCTCTTGATCATATGCTACCTCTTGAAATGGCTGGACATCAACCATTTCCTTTTGGTACAGTGACTCTGCACATTCCTTCCATCTTCTTTTGATGGTTAAGTGTATAATTTGTTGTATTTTTGTAGTTGTATAACCACCATCACAGTCAAGGTACAGAACAGTCTCTCTTCACCTAAAGAGTTTTATGTTCCTTTTTTCTTCATCTATCTCCTTTTCCCACCTAACTACTAATCTGCTCTTTGTCATTTTCTAGAATTTTATATAATTTGAACATATAATATAAATGAAGTCTTTTGCATGTCATTTGTGCGTAGCGTGATGTTTTTGAGATTCATTTAAGTTTTATTAATATTTCATTCCTTATTGTTGCTAAATATTAATCTGCCATGGATGCATAATTTGCTTATCCATTCACCAGTTGAGAAACATTTGAGTAGCTCACAGGTTTGGTCTATTCTGAATAAAACTCTGAACACCTCTCTGTGCATTTCTGAGTGGACATATATTTTTACTTCTCTTGAATAAATTCATAGTGGTGGATAATTGTTGGGTCATATGATAAATATGACTCTAACAATTAGAGTCCTTGTGTGGTGCTGTGGGTTAATGCACTGAACTGCAAAGTCAATTTGATCGACAAGGTCAGCAGTTCAAGCTCACCAGCCACTCCTCAGTAACCTAATACAGGGTCGCTATTAGGGGGTGGCAGCGGTGGTGAGGTTGGCCCAGGATCGAGCATTGTTTCGTTCTACTGTGCATGGGGTCGCTATGAGTCGATTCCGACTCGATGGCACCTGACAACAACAACAACAACAACATGGGTCAGAAGTGACTGGACAACACTTAATAACGAACAACAACATGATAAATATATGTTTAACATCATTGACAGACAATGAATGAGGAAGACCACAGAAGAATTGATGATCTGAGTTGTGGTGTTGGAGGAGAATACTGTGAAAGTACCATATGTGGCAAACAGATCTATTTTGGCTAGAAGTACAGCTCGAATGTTCCTTAGAAGCAAGGAATGCAACACTTTGTCTCTCATACTTCAGACCAGTCCCTGAGAAGGCCACCATGTTTGGTAAAGTGGAGGGTCATCATAAAAGAGGAAGACTCCCAATGAGATGGATTGGCACAGTGACAGGAAAACTGGGCTCAAGTATAACAACAATTGTGAGGATGGCAAAGGACAAAGAGTGTTTCATTCTGTTGTACGTGGGGCCACTATTAATTAGGCGGAACTGACTTGACAACACCTAAGAACGACTAAAACATCATTAATTAATCCATATTAATTTACACCGTCAATGCATGAGAGTCCCAATTCCACCATCTCCTTGCTAATACTTAGTAGAGTTGTTAACTTAGTCAAGTTTGAACTTTAGCCATTCCAGTAAGTATGGTGTAGTATCTTGTGGTTTTAATTTGCATTTCTGTAATGACTAGTAATCCCGAAATGTAATTAGGGACTCATTTATAATGAATACAGTATGGCAGAGATGACAGTGTAACTCCCAAAGATTAATCATGAAAAACAATGTGACATTCATGTTGCTCTACCTTGTCTTAAGGACAGTGAAGCAGCCTTATGCAAAGGTACACATGGTAAAATTAAATCCTTGACAACTTCAGTCTTTTCTCTGTTTATCATGATGGTTTTTGGTCTAGTTGTAAGGATTACAGCATAGGCAATCCTCTGAAGTAAGTTCTGTTCTGTCATACTGGGTTGCTATGACTTGAAAATCAGTTCACTAGCACCTAACAACAACAGTATTAAAAACTTGCTCCTTGAAAGACAAAGTTAAGGAAACAAAGAAGCAAGCCACAGACTAGAATATACTTTTTGTAAAACACATAATCATGTTTAGTAAGGTGGAGGGTCAGAGAGAAAGAGGAAGACTCCCAGCAAGATGGACTGGCAAAGTGGCAGCATCAATGGGCTCAAGCGAGTCAACAATTGTGAGGTTGGCCCAGGACCGGGCAGTGTTTCGTTCTGTTGTGCACAGGGTCGTTATGAATTGGTACTGACTCGATGGCACCTAACAGTAACAACAAAGGGATTATATCCACAATGTATAAAGAATTCATTCAACTCAATTGGAAGAAAACAAATCATTCTTAAAAGGGTAAAATGATTTGAACAGATACCTCACAAAATAATCGGAACAGCCAATAAGCACCATTTTTGTATCTTTTACTAAATCCAGGTAACTGTACTATTACACAGCCCCATTTCTCTGTTCTCCTTCCGACAAAAACTTAAGGCATTCCTACAGCCTCACCTTCAATGTAGTATTTCTTTGCCACATTTACGTTATATCTCTCTCTTAAAGAAATATTTTACAGATAATGCTACGTCCACGTTGCCCCTCAACAGAAGGGTGCATGCTCCATGGTTCTGTACTTTCAGTAGCTATGTATGTTTTCATAAATAGTACGTCCTATCATTTTGTGGGTGGGAATTTCTGAAAAAGATTAATACAATATATGACATTCACCCAATTTTACTTTACATTTTCATCATTTAGACATGAATCCACATACATTGAGTTTATTTTTAAGTGCTGTGTAGTTTTCTGTCCACCACTCATCTGTCAGTTTGCTGGACTGTGGCGACTTGTGTGTTTCTGTGATACTAGAGGCTCTGTCACTAAGATTTTACTCATTTCTGATGAAAAATCAAAGACTACAGCTTTCAGTATAGATTATGACTCAACGTCAGACAAAATCCTTACAGCTAGACCAGTAAACAACATCACGGTAAATGGAGAAAAGGTTGAAGTTATGAAGGATTTCAGTGTACTTGGATCCATAATCAAAGCCCATGAAAACAGCAATAAAAACCAAAAAACCAAAGCTGTCTTGAAAGAAGTACCACCAGAATGCACCTTAGAAGTGAGAATGATGAGACTTTGTCTCACGTACCTGGACATGCTATCAGAATGAACCAGCCCCTGGAGGAGGACACATGCTTGTTGTAGTAAAGACTCCGTGAAAGTGGAGATGACCCTCAATAAGATGGATTGGCACAGTAGCTGCAACAGTAGCCTCAAACAGGGCAGCGATTGTTTGAATAGCAGAAGACCCAGCAGTGTTTCATTGCATTGTCCGTGGGGTTGCTTTGAACCAGAACCAACTCAGTGGCACTTAACAACCAACAATGAACAACATTAGTGTTCTGTTACATAAATAAGATGTGCTGGACTGCAAGGTCAGTTTGAGCTGCAAGAACAGTGGCTCAAACCCACACCAGTCACTCCTGAGAAACCCTGTACAGGCTTGCTATGAGTCTGAACTGACTCGACGACACTAAACAATACGTTATTCCTTTACTGAGACGCTTTGGTTTCACTTCCTCACTGTTACATATAGCAGCAAATTGGTCTTCTTTGGTTATAGCATTTCACTGACTCTGAAAATTGTCGTTTCCCCTCACCTTAACCAAAACTTGGTGTTACCATACTTTTTAATGTTTGTAGTTGCTATCATATTTTACATTGTATTTCTCTAAAATATTGTTACCTTTCCAACCAATTGGAAGAGATCCCTATTTGTGCCCATTTAAAAGAAAGGTAACCAAATAGAATGCTGAAATCATCAAACTATACCATTAATATCACTTGAAAGGAAAATTTTGCTGAAGACAATAAAAAAAAAAAAAATGTTTAAACAGTACCTCGACAGGGTACTGCCAGAAATTTAAGTCAGATTCAGAAGTGGATATGCAATAAGGGATAGTGTTGCTGACGTCAGGTAGATCTTGGCTGAAAGCAGAGAATACCAGAAAGATGCTTACTTGCACTTTATTGACTATGCAAAGGCGTTCAACTGTGTGGATTATAATAGAGTATGGATAACATTGGGAAGAATAGGTATTCCAGAACATTCCATTGTACTCATTAGGAACCTGTACATAGACCAAGAAGAATTAGTTCAAACAGAACAAGGAGACACTGAATGGTTTACAATCAGGAAAGATGTGTACCAGGGTTGTATCCTTTCACCATTTTTACTCAATCTGTATGATGAACAAATAATCTGAGAAGCTGGACAATATAAAAAAGAATGCAACATTAGGAGTGGAGGAAGTCTCTTGCTTGCTGGAAGCAAAGAAGATTTAAAATGCTAACGAAGATCAAAGACTACAGCCTTCAATATGGATTGCAGCTCAAAGTAAAGAAAACAAAAATCCTCATAACTAGGCTAGTAAATAACATCATGATGAACAGAGAAAAGACTGAAGCTGTCAGAGACTTCATTTTGCTTGCATCCACAGTCAACACTCATGGAAGCAGCAGTCAAGAAATGAAATGACGTGTTGCATTAGACAAATATGTTGCAAAAGACCTTTGTAAAGTGTTTACGAGCCAAGTTGTGACTTTGAGGGCTAAGGTGCACCTGACCGACGTCCTGGTATTTTTAATAGCCTCATAGGTATGTGATAGTTGGACAGTAAGTAAAGAAGACCATAAAGGTTGCATGTGAATTATGCTGTTGGTGAAAAATATTGAAAGTACCGTCGACTGCCAGAAGAGCAAACCAAGCTGTCTTGGAAGAGGTGCGGTCAGAATGTTCCTCAGTGAGATAGATGGTTTGACACAGTGACAGTAACAGTGGTGTCAAACATAGGAACAATTATGAGGAGACACAGGCCCAGGCAGAGTGTCTTTCTGTTCAAACAGACCATAGGGTCCCTCTGAGTAGGAACCAACTTAAAAGGCACAATAGCAACGAAATACTGTTGTCCTAAATTACTTTGTTATTTTAAATTACACTTCCTTAAAACAAGCGTGGATGAGCATCTTAATGTGTCTGCTGGTTATCTGAATTTCTTCTTCTGAAATTGCCTTCTCAATATGCTTTTGTGGCACTGCAGGTTAATGCGCTGGACCGCAAGGTCAGTGGTTCAAGTCCACCAGCTGCTCCTCGGAAACTCTATACAGGGTCTTTATGGGTCAAAACGGACTCAGTGGCACTTAACAACACCAACATGCTATTGTAAATGGTTTGATTTTCTCATCAATTTCTATGGGTTTTTTGTATGTTCTGAATGCTACCTTTGTTGGCCACATGAATTCTAAGTACCTTCTTCGGGTTCTTGCCTTTTCACCTCATTTATGATAATTTTGGCATACTATACATAGTCTTTAAGGAGCTCTGGTACCGTAGTGGTTATGAATCGAGCTACCAGCTGTTCTGCGGGAGAAAGATGAGGCTTTCTGCTTCCGTAAAGATTTACAGCCTCAGAAACCCTGTGCAGGGTCGCTGTGAGTTGGAGCCGACTCCACGGCACATAACAACAACAACACACATACATAGTCTTTAACTTGTGAAGAAGATGAACTTATGTTTGATTTTTGTGCTTTATGTTACTTATTTTAAAAGTCGTCCCACATTCCCGCGTCAAAAAGATGTGTCTAATACATCCTGTTAAAAAAAAGATTTAAAGATTGTACTTTGCGTCCTTAAAATCAATTGGGAGTTTATCTTCATGAACGGTACCAGGAAGGGGGCTGCCCATTTTGTTTTCTGCTTTATACCACTTTCTCCTCTAATTTACCCACCTAGCAAAGAGCCTGTTTTTAGGTTCTCTTTTAGTCTGTTTGAACAAGCCTACCTAAAAGTCCAGGAACCCTGGTAGCATAGTGGATTACTACCTAGGCTGCTGATCAGAAGGTCAGCAGTTCTAATCTGCCAATCGTTCCACAGGAAAAAGATGAGGCTTTCTGCTCCCGTAAAGATTTACAGCCTCAGAAACCCTATACAGAGTTGCTATGAGTCAGAACTGCCTCCACGGCACAGCACCACCACCACATAAAGTCCACACTGCGTTAATTACTCAGATTTTATATTATATCTTAAAGCTTGATAGGCTTTATTGTGCTTCTTCTTTAAACCTTGAGTATTCTGGATTGTTGATATTTTTTTTAAACTTTTTTTATTGGGATATGTAAAGAATGTACATAAAGAAATGTACATTAAAGTATCAATGGTATGAGTCTCTACAGATCGCTGTAACATGAACAGCATTTCAACCACCTCCCAGATTAAGACAGATCACTCGTAACCCCTGAAGCCCTCCGCACCCTAGCACCTGTGGCTGTCACCTTCTTGCTTGACTTGATACTTTTACCATTGGGCAAATTGTTTACAAATACCATTTGTAAAGTTGGCATCCTAATGTATGTAGTTTCTAGCTTCTTTCCCTCAACATTATGTTTTTTAAAATTTAGACCTTCAATATTCTATATTAAATTCAGAATCCATGTTTAAGTTCTAACAAAAAGTCTGTCAAAGCTTTATTTGGAAACATTGAATTTCTTTATGAATTTATTACAAATTGGCATCTTAACAAGTTTGCAGCTTCCCATTCATTGATGTGGTGTGTTTTCCTGTTAACAGGATTTTTAAATGTCCATTATTAAGTTTTCTAGTTTTCTCTATAAAGGTTTTACATAGTTTTTGTTGGATTTACTACTAGGTATCTCTGCTAGTGTAGTGGTTACAAATCAGGCTGCTAGCCTCAGGGTCAGCAGTTCGAAACTACCAGCTGTTCCATGGGAGAAAGATGAGGCTTTCTGCTCCCGTAAAGCTTTACAGCCTTGGAAACCCTGTACAGGGTCGCTGTGAGTCAGAACCAACTCCACAGCACATCACAACAACAACAACAACATCTTATTGTTGTGTTGCTGTTTCTGCTAATAGTTGACTTATAACCTTCCCAGGCATTCTGTATTCTATCTCTGGCTGTTTTGAAGAATTTCTTTCTTTGTTTAGCTATAATGGATCTATATGTAAATTTCATTGATTTTCCTTCTTGGAACTCTTGTATTTTCAATCTGATGATTTTCTGTTCTTTACTCATTCTGGAAAACTGTCAGCTATAATCCCCCCTACCTCATATTCCTTCTACCCTATTTTGGAACTTCTATGAGCGAGCAGTTCCGTGGGAGAAAGATGAGGGTTTCTAGTTCCATAAAGATTTAAAGCCTCCGAAACCCTATACAGACTCGCTATGAGTCAGCACTGACTTCATGGCACACCACCACTACCACCAAGGAGTCCTGGTGTGGCACTGTGGGTTAATGTGCTAGACTGCAAAGCCGTTTGAACTGCAAAGTTGGTGGTTCAAGCTCACCAGCCACTCCTCAGAAACCCTATACAGGGTCGCTATGGGTAGGAACTGACTCAACGGCACTTAACAACAACAACAATGAGACCTACGTTGAAGACTTCACTATTGTGAATGTTCTCCACCTGTTTAAAGCCCCATGTGACACTGTAGTATAAGCACTAGACTGCGAACCACAAGGTCACTGTTCAAATCTACCAACCGCTTGATGGGAGAAAGTTACAGTCGTGGAAACCCTATTAGGGTTACCGTGAATCAGAATCATCTCTACAGCAGTGAGCTTGGTTTTGGGGTTTTTGCTTTTCCTCCATCACCTGCTCTGTCTCACCTCAAAGCCTCTTTGGTCTATGCCCTGGAGAGCCTTTGCCATCTCCCTGCTGAAGAGGAGGGTAGACACATGGCTGTGCTGAGTAGGCAGAGAAATTGGGTTGTTTCTTACACAGGTTTCGGTAATCCTCCACTTAACTCCTGTTTTCCACAGTACCTGAGTCGCTAATTAATACCTGAGCCTTTCTCAGTTCCACAGGACCTTCTGCGGGCATCTGGATTTTTGTTAAATGATTGATAACTCATCAGTATCTTTTTATTGTGGCTTAGGACACTTAGGATTACAGATGCTGTCTAGCTTCACTGAACATGGTATTTGTTTCTGTTTTCATTTTCTTTTCTGTTTTTTAATTACTATCTGTCATAGAAGGGGCAGGGAAATTATTTGAAACGACAAGCTTATTCTTTTCTTCACCTTACTTCATTCCGTCCGCCTTCTGCTTTGCCACTGCCCTGAAACTGGTCTCAAAAGATCACCAAAAGCAGAATCCAGTGCTGGTGTCTGTCCCTTTTCTCTTACTTGACTCCCAACTGTGTTCTATCCAGTTGTCCTTTCCTGTCTTAACACACTTTCTGGGTTTTACTTCAGTCATACTGTTCTCTCCTAGTTTCCCTTTCATCCATTCGCAGTTCCTTCTTTAATCTCTTTACTGACTTCTCCACCCATAAAATACTGACGTACTCCTGGGGTCAGCCCCCAAAGCCTCTTTTCTGGTATATGCCTCCCACCCTGTTAGTATTGCATCTAGTTCCTTTGCCTTAAATGCTGTCTAATATGCCAAATACATTTCCAATCTGCTACAAGTACAGGTGGAGTCTTTCTGTAGGGTAAACACTGGACTGCTAACCACAAGGCTGGCAGTTCAAACCCGCCAACCAATCTTGGAAACCCTATACAAGATCGCTATGAGTTGGAACCAACTGTAAATCTCTATGAGTGTGTTGTTGTTGTAGTTAAGTGCCTTCGAGTTGGTTCTGACTCATAGTGACCGTGTACAGGGTTTCCAGGGAGCTGCTGGTGAGTTTGAACTACCGACCTTGCAGTTTGCAGTCCGGTTCTTATCCTACAGCACCACCAGGGCTGGTGACTTCCAAAACTCACTCTCTACCTAACTCTTATCCTGAGTTCCAGACTTTAATATCCTAGATATCATCACTTGATGATATCTCCTTGGAATTTCTACTAGATACTCCTCTGAGTTCATTGATTTCTGTCTGAATTGTTCTTCCTCCACTTGAAATCACTGGCATCCCATCATCCTTCAGATCTGCACTCATTTACTGTCTCCTCCTAATCAGAGAAGATACTTGCTTACAGTCAGTCTATTTCACTGCTGCTGTAGGTTTGTCTGAACTTGTTCTGTGTACTTGTTGATTGTTTAATCTTCATATTGACCAATGTTACCTCTACAAGAGTGGGGCCTTATTTGTCTTGTCTTCTGCTATATTCTGAGTGCGTAGAACAGTGCCTGGTATAGAGCAGACATGCTGTTAAGTCTTGCCAGATGAATCAAAGTTTGTAATGCAATGGTAAAATGTACTTTCTCACATTCAGCTGGAAGTTGCCCAGTATGCTTTAATTTGGTATGAATAACTTCCCTTAGGGGTCCAAGTCACAGAATTGAAGATACACAAGTTTTGCCTAAGGAATAGCTATAGGCACTTTTATGTAGAAAGCCATAAGGGAGTCTTTAGACTTCTCTATCAGGTAAATGACCTTGAACATGAAAAACAGGTTAGTTTTCTTTTTCTTTTTTGTACACTGAATTGTTAATTGCTAACTAATATAATTGAGGATCTAGAAATCTAGGGGGGGAATCAATACATAAAAAGTTAGCTAAAATGCTATATTATAAGAAAGCAAAGATTTTTGATTTTCTTGACTTTTTTTTTGATAGCTGTTTAATGTGACTGGCTCAGCTAATTGAACATCAAAGTTGTTTACTGTTTGACTCTCTTCTTGGTGGCCACCTGCCAACAGGAGTAACCACAGACAGCATTGTGTGAAAGTGTTTCTATTATCAGATTTTCTTACATGACTCTTTTGATAGTTGTTGTTTTAAAATTTTTACCAGTCCTGTGAGTGACAGATGGTTAGCATTTTGCTATCCCTTCTAATGTAACAAAACTAATTTTGTTTTAAATGAAAATTTTTTGTTGAGTTGTACTTTACAGTTGAATAGAAACGTTGGGTTGTATCACCAGGCACTGCTACAACCAAGACGTGTGTCATCTGCAGCAGAACAATGATAGCCCCCCAATGGGTTTTATGGTGACTGGTTTCTGTGTTTAAATGTGTTCTTTAAATGTTCACTACATATCTGTCCTCTAACAGGGCTTTTCTCTTTTAGATTTCCGGTATATGTTACAACAGCAATGTGTTCAAAATCCACCAGCTGCTCTACATTCCCAGCTGGATGGCAAAGCTGTTTTCTTGGACAGTTGAGCCCATCTTTTCATCTTCGGAACCCACCAGCGAAGCCAGGATAGGGATGGGGGCAACAGTAGACATTCAGAGACAACAACGAATGGAGCTGCTTGACCGGCAGCTGATGCTCTCTCAGTTTGCCCAAGTGCGGCAACAAAGACAGCAGCAGGTAAATAATAATAATGATCATGAAAATTGTAGAAAGACTCATGGTTTTAGTAAACTTTTCCCCTGTGCTTGATTGTATGCGTGGTCACAATTCCATTTTATTCCTGTGCATCCCAATAGAGAGTTTTGACAGTTTTCCAAATAGAATGTAGGTCTCTGGTAGTGGCTCTTCTTGGTGTCTTAAAAATGGTAAATTAATTGTAGCTGAAAGACTGGCCAGCGGGACATTCTTGGTCCCGTTATATTAGATACACATTATTTCTTAGAGAAACACCAACCTAGTTACCAAGATGGGATACTTATCTGTTTATATAATCTTGTAGAAGCCACAGTGTCTTCCTGTGACTAGGCTTACCAAGTGTCCAGGAAGGACAAATGTAAAGTGCCTTGATTTTCCTTGGTTGAAATGGAGAGAATATGAAGGTGAGAAAAATTTCAAGGGAACGATTTACAATGACTAAATCTAATAGATGCTGTGTTTTTGTTGCTGTTGGGTTTTTTTGTTGTTGTTGTTTTTTTTACTTGATCATCAGAAATTATTGAGAATCGATTTTAAATACAGTTCTATCCAAATAGCCTGACATTAGGCGTATCTTTCCAGTGAGGCAGGGAGAGGAGTGTCGCTGTTACTGTCATGTCAGTTTCATCTTTCTCTGACACATCTATGATGGCGTACACCAGGCTCTTCAGTGCATGTGTCCATCTCCTTGGTTTTTTGGGATAGTGAGAGAGGACACTGATCTTCTTGTGATCGCTCTACCTACCTGCAGGGCCTCACAGTATCCTGGATAAGTGAAATGAGGTCTAAGGTCCTTAGGGTCCCATTGCAGATGTGGGTCCCAGACTTTATATCTAGGTTGGCAAGAAGGACCCCTCCTCAATAGGCTGGGTCTGCAAGGAAAAGAAAGAAACAAAGGTTGTTTCCTACAAATACATTTCAATTCAAAGTGACTGTAGAATTCATGATAAAAATACTCATAGCATTGTTGGGGCTCCTGGTGTGGCACCATAGAGTCAACACTCTTATCTCAAGGTTGATTTGAACCACCAGGTCAGCAGTTCAAACTCACCAGCAGCTCCTCAGAAACCTATATAGGGTAGCTTTGAGTTGGAACCAATGTGATGACATTTAACAACAACATCCCATCATCTAGTTAAAGACAGAGGACAGACTTCTCTTCGAGAGGTCAAAGCTGAAGGTGTAGACCATGGGGTCAGCGTTGCAGAAATCAAAGTTGAAAGCAAGGTATGAGATGAATTATGTCAGGGAAGCACTACACCCAAGATGAACAGGTTTGTATTTAGCAGGGGGATCCTGCAAAGGAGACAGAGAGACAGAATGAAAGGTACAAGAACTCAGAATGATCATCGTCCACAAAGCTGGGGGGGGTGGGGGGTGAGGAGTGGAGAGTATAAATGTTTTACAGATGGATTGGATAAAGCTTAGGAGGGCGGGAGATGGGCAGTGGGTGATTCTGGGGTTTCTGGTTTAGATGATGGAACAGATGGCTGACAGTAGTAGCATTTCACCAATGTCAGAAAAATACATTTTGGGAAGTTAGGAGTCCTGGTATTGTGCTGTGGGCTAATGTGTCGGACTGCAACGTCATTTGAACTGCATGGTTGGTGGTTCAAGCTTACCAGCTGCTCTTTGGAAACCCCATTCAAGGTTGCTATGGGTCGGAATCAACTCCACGGCACTTAACAACAACAACAGAGTGCTGAAGCTTTAAACCTCCACCAACCAGTCATGGTTAATTGAATGCAGATTAGATTACCCCCAGAAAGGAGGCATGATCTTAGGTAGGTTGGCTCTCTTTAGATTCAGTCCCTCCACAGAGAGAATTTCAGCTGAGAGGGATCAGATGTCAATACTCCCAGCCCCTGGAAGATTCAGTGCTACAATTGTGAGGAAGTGGGGAGAACTGGGCAGTACAACACAGCTTCCACTACTGTTCCCCCCTTGTGCGGCTCGGGTCTTCTTTACGTAAGTTCTGGGAGCAGCTCCTCCAGGATTCCTGTGGGAAACTTTCTAGAGGATGGTTAGCAGGATAAACTCCCTCCACTTCTGTTAGATGTGGGTCTTAAGAGCATGCTGATAATCATCTTCTGCTGTTTCCCTCACCCTTGGCTAGAAGGCGTGTTTAAAGTGATATGCACACCCTTATCCCTATGAGGTTTGAGTCTTTGGTCACCGTGTTATTCTCACACTGTGGCTGCTGTGTTTGTCCATTTACCTTGATAACTTAGCAAGAGAATACCAAGAGACACCCAAATGCATTGCCTGGACAGCAAGCGTATTCTTCCCTGTCTTTTTTTGATGATTATAGCCCTATTTTTCCTGATAATCAGGGCTCATTACTCCTGCCAGGCTAATGACTCCTTTCCATGCATAGTTGTCTTTTGGCACAAGAAGCCCAGTGAGTGACTGGGTAACAGCTGTAGCTTCAAACATCTGTCCCTTGGTAGACGTGTTCCCCTTCTGTGAGGCAAGATCTTGGAAGTCAGAGACCAGCAGTGACAGTAACCAAGTCCACCCCTGACTTCCACAGTCCACGTGTTCCACCTGTTGGGACATTGGCATCCGTATAATGGTTGTGGATTTAGAGGTTAGAGCACCTTCTCACTGGGGGTCTTCTGTAAGCTGGTGGTTCAAATGCACCTTCGACAGGCAATTTTATTGATCTTCCTCTCCAGCAGCTCCTGGGTCACATGGTATGTGAGGCGCTCAACATCTTCCCGGGCACGCATGCTCCGGTTGCACCCACTTTGCTGTAATGTGGGTCGTTTTGTCTGATGCGCTGTTATGCAGGGTCACTGTCATTGGGTCCGGCACTCGGTCAGCCCTTTGGTAGTCGTGCTTGCTGCTGACAGAAACGGCAGCCCTGTAACTGGAATAAGTGTCCAATCCACTTAAGATAAATTGCTGCCCTTTCCACAGTGGAGGGACCCAGCATAGTTTGCTTGTCATGAAGAAACTGTTCTCCTTTTTGTATCAGGGCTGAGCCTTGGTCTCTGCTGCTGACAGATTGGATGTTCTGCAGTAGATCAGCCTGGCAAGTGGGACCCATGCACAACCTCCATACCGGTCACCATGGTAATCTAGTCATGTGCTCATTGTGCCAGCATTGGCGTGATGGATTATAGAGGTTGACTGATGTCAGCCAACTGAATGATCCAGTCTACCTTTTGTTTGGTGCCTCTTTTGTGGTGGATGTCTGTGACAGCTCTTGACACTTGTTGCCTGTTCTTTTAGCTACATCTGCGTATCTCTTCCTCAGGCCTACTTATCTCTTACCTTTCGGTCCCCCAACCAATCAGCAAGCCGTTGGCCACTGTTTATGAGTTCATGCATAGTATCACATCAGGTCACTTCTCTTGCCACACAAAGTGGATGACCACATGTACCACCCCGCCCAAACCCTGCCCTGTGAGAGGATGTCCCCTCGTTATCTTTCAAGGTCACCACTGTGTGAAATGATCTCTAGTGCAGCCGCAGTGCACTTCCAGCTTTTACTCTTTGTGTTTTCAATGTTTATTGTGAATTCTGTGATAGTTTACATCGGAGAACATTAGCTTTACATTCATCCTATTGTATATCATTTCATTGCCATGGTTACAGTCCCCTCCATGCATCATCAACCAACCAAAGGGTATACCCTGTAAGCCTGCCCTCCCCCAGTCATCAGCACACAGCCCCTCTCCCTCTCTGGGTCTAAAGTTCCCAGCCGCTCCATCACTCCACGTCATCATCTCTGCCTCCATCTCAGGCGTCACTGTTTCTCTGGGTAGGATCCCGCTTTCTGCTCTTCTCCCTTGATGGTCCCAGGGACCTCCTCAGTTTTCACTCTAGTACTCACCCACCTGTGAACTAAATTTGGCCATGCCCCTTCTCTGTCCTAAAGGACCCACCTCCACGTGGCTTTAGGTGTACACTGGAGAGAGGTTTTGAACCCACAGTAGTGGGTGCCATGGTAGTGTAGAATACCTGCCTCTGCAGCTTGTGGGGTCCTTTGGCCCCACTTCCATGGTATCTAGAGGCCTCTTGGGTCCGCCTGATCTTATACCTGAATAGGCCGAGCACTTCGGGCCACATGCTCATTTTCTGCCGCAGTAACCAGGCACTCCGGGTCTCCCGAGGCCCTGGAGCAGTGTTATAAAATGTGTAATTCTCTGTTGTGTACGGTATGGCCTTACACCGCTGACCTAGGATTGCTGTTGTGCCTTCCACTGTGACTTGTGATAAACGCCACACAGTGTCTTTTCCCACCACAGGTACTTAAAATAGTATCCACTGCTTAGCCCAAGTGTCAGTGAATAAAACAGATAGAAATCCCTGCTCTCCTGGGGTGGGTATTCATTCCAGCCACACAGCTGTGAAAATTGTTGCATTAGTTCCTTTTTGTTTATACCCATTGATTGCCAAGCTCAACTCTCATAGGTGAATCTCTCCTGCTTTGCTCTGTATAAAATGCAGACAAGAATGCCATTTCCTAGGCCTTTGCCAAAGCCTTTACAGTGAATAGTCTGGCTATTAAAGAATACTCTCTTCTAGTAAATTCTCTCCTCACGCACAGACATTATGGAGTCCTCATTTGGCACTGTAGGATCAGCATTGGACTGCTAACCATAAGGTCAGTGGTTCAAACTCTCCAGCTGCTCCTCAGAAACCCTGTACAGGGTCACTGTGAGTTGAAACCAAGTCGACAATGCCTAACAACAATATACTCTCCGAGCGCTCTGCTGGTTTCTCATGGGGCTCAGCACTCCATCCCGTCACTATTGATTCACTTTCTTATTCCTACCAACAACGTGTCTTGGTGACTTTGTTCTTTGCATCTCTAATAAACTTGTTAATAATCCCTGGCACATAGTAAGGACTCCACAAATATTAGAGGGAATTAATGATTAAGTATGTGTAAAACAAATGTTTAAGGAACTCCTCAGTAGACTGAGGCTAGCTAGAAATACATATGGGAGACATACAGGTGAGTAGTCAGGACTTGGTGGGAGGAAACAATTTTTAGGCATCAGTGGCGTAATAACTAATACCCTCAGATATTCTCTGGAAAGACAAATGTAGACAGACCGAGACATCTGTTTAGAGAATGAAGCGAAGGTAAAGGAAGCCCAGGAGGGTTAGGAGCAAACCCAGAGAGTTCTGTGGCAAGGGAACCAGGAGGTAGACTGTTTCAGGAGGAGCCGGTGTTCAGTGTATTCGGGTACCATCGCCCTCTGCAAACAGTTAGTAGAAATAATGATTGGCAAGAGAGTACTGCAGTCAGTGAGAACTGGTTTACTTTTAAGGAGTTTCATTGGCGAGATGGGGATAGATAGATACTTGCTTCTAATACATAAATAAGGAAATGAATGAATTGGGGTTGAAAGGACATGCATCCCTTCTATTCTGATTCTCTGGTAGTGTAGTAGTTACAAGTAGGGCTGCTAATCCCAAGGTCAGCAGTTTGAAACTACTGGCCATTCTGCGGGAGAAAGATGAGGCTTTCTGCTGTACGTTCTGCGGGAGAAAGATGAGGCTTTCTGCTCCAGTAAACATTTACAGCCTCAAAAACCCTGTACGGGGTCGCTATGAATCAGAACCGACTCCACGGCACATAACAACTAACCCTATTCTAGGCCACCACTGTGGTAATTGTGTTTGTGTTCTATAAAGGCAAACGTGACTTTATGTTATTAAAAGCATTTTTCAATCTGCTTTCTCATTTTTGTTAGGTGCCATCGAGTTGGTTCCATCTCACAGGAACCTTATTCACAACTAAGAAAACACTGTCCAGTCCTGCACCGTCCTCACAACTAGTGTCCGAGCCCATTGTTACTGCCACGGTGTCAGTCCAGCTCATTGGGGATCTTCCTCTATTTCACTGACTCTCCACTTGCCAAAGCATGATGTCCTTCTCCAGGGAACAGTCCCTCCTGGCCACATGTCCAAAGTATGAGAGACGGTTCTCACCATCCTCACTTCTAAAAAAGTTATTATGGCTGAACTTGTTCTAACACAGATTTGTTTTTTCTGCTCACAGTCCATGGTACTTTCAACATTCTTCAGTATTCTCCCCCACTCCCCGAGTTCCAAGGCATCAGTTCTTCTAGCCTTCCTTATTTATTATCCAGCTTTCACATGCATATCAGGCCATTGAAAATCCCGTGGCTCTGTAGCATATACAAATTCCACAGTTGCAAAGAGCAGTGAGCAGCAGCAGGGGTATTCCTTACCTCCCACTGGACCTGGAGCTGACTTGGTCACTGTCCTGTGCCAAGTATTTATGATCTCTCTGATCTTTCTGGAGTCCTGGGGTGATACTGTGGGTTAATGCACTGGACTGCAAGGTCAGTTTGTGCTGTAGTGTCGGCTGTTCAAGCTCACGAGCGGCTCCTCAGAAATCCAATACAGGGTTGCACACTTAACAACAACAAATGGATCTTTCTGGACGTTTTCACAGTATTGCTATCTAAAAGCTCTTGGATGATTAATTTTAGACTTTTAGTGAGAGATACTGGATTTATTATCTAATATGACTTCCATCTTTGGACTCCTATTTCTCATCTCCCTCCATGCCCTTTGCTGTACTGGCGCATTGTGTTTGAGCAACGTTAACTCACTGCTCTCCTACTGACAGTGCTGGTTCTGTGCTTGGGGACGTCTCAAAGTCCTGTTGGTTCTTGCAGTTCCTTGGGGAGGACAGGAGGTGAGAGGAGAGGGAAGGCATTACAAACGTTTAACAGGTTTGTTTTATTCATCTTTTGTACTCTATGAGTTCTTGAAGAACATTAGCTTTTTGTTGTACGTATTGATTGATATTCCTTTTGGTTCTAAAGCAGTGTGCTGTTCTTGATGTTGTTAAGTGCTGTTGAGTCCGTTCTGAATCACAGAGACTCTGTGCTCTGTTTCTGAGGAGCAACTGATGGGTTTGAATTGCCGACCTTGCGGTTAGCTTGTAGTTGTTAGGTGCCCTTGAGTTGGTTCCTACTCATGGTGACTCTATGCTCAACAGAAACACTGCCTGCCTGGTCCTATGCCAGCCTCACATTTGGTTACACTTGAGCCCATGGCTGCTGCCACTGTGCCAGTCCATCTCATTGGAGGCTTCCTCTTGTTCACTGACCCTCCACTTCAGCAAGCATGATGTCCTTCTCTAGACACTGGCCCCTCTTGATAATATGTCCAAAATATGAGAGACGAAATCTCACCATCCTAGTATCTAAGGAGTATTCTGGCTATACTTCTAACACCTGACTGGATTCACCAGCTCCTGCAGCCGTGTGCATCAACAGCCTCATTGGACCTGCTAAGTTGGGTTCCTCTGCTGTGAGACTGCCTGGGGAGAAGATTCCTCCACACTGACATCAGAGCTATGGAATTGGGACTTGCTGACCTCCACAATTGCATGAGCCATTTCCTTCGACAGTTGTGAGTTTTGTGAGATGTTACTTGGGGGTAGGAAGGTGTGATATTTGATATCAAAGACTATAAAGTGGTCAGTAGTTGGAAAATATGGCTTAATAATAGAAATGATGATGGAGATCACATGATAGAATTTTGCAAGACCAGTGACCTATTCAGAATTTTATTTATGTCATCCCATTGTCTTTTGGACTGCATGGATCTGCTGAGAAATCAGAGCTTAGTCTTACTAGAGCTCCTTTGTAGATACATCTTGGTTGTTTTTCTGAACTGCTCTTGGTATTCTTTCCTTGTCTTTGGTATTTTTTGTGTTGTTGTTGTTGTTGTTTAAATAAGTTTGATTATAGTATGTTTTAGTGATTTTCTTTTGGAGTCTCTCCTATTTGGAGTTTGTTAAACTTCTTAAATGTATATATTCTCATCTTTCATAATGTTAGAGATGTCTTCTTCCGACACCTCTTTGACAATTTTCTCTATTTTACTTTCTTAAGTCTATTCCTGTTCTGGAATTCTAATCACAAATAAGTTATTCCTCTTGATGGTATCCCACACAAGTCTTAGGCTTTCTTCAGATCCTTTTGTTCTTCTGATTGTTCTTCTAGCAGATGAATATTGATTCGAGATTTGTCTTCAAGCTCACTAACCTGGCCTCCCATTGATTCAGTTCTACTTCTTTGCCCTTTCAGTGTATTATCTATTTCTGAACTCTTCCTGTTAAGATTCAGATTTCTGTTTTCTGCTTTTGTATGCTTTCTAATTTTTCATTTATTTTGTCAATTTATTCTTGTAGTGTTTTCCTGAATTCTTATAAAGTTTTGTCTGTGTTTTCTGTGATTTCATCTGCAGTTTTCTTGATCCCTCTGTCATTCCTTGAAGGTACCTAAATATCATTCTTTTAAATTCCTTATCAAGTAATTCCAGTATAATGTCTGGTATAATGTGTTCTGCGTCGTGTTTGAAGTACTTGTCTTATTTCTTCATGTAAACTGAAATCATCTGTTGTCTCCAAAACATGATGGTATTGTTGGACTTAGTTTAACTGATGGTTGTAGGTTGGTGTGTTCTTTGGCACTGGCTACCTGTCTCCTAGTGGATGTGAGAGAGACTGGAAGTGTGTATGTTCTGTGTTTGTGTGACCTAGTCCAGGTGCGTTTGTCTGATGTTGGTTGCTGATTATCGTTGATACAGGTGGTATAGGACTTAGTAGTAGTACTTGTCCAGGAGGTCAAGCCACAGCGTGTACAGATGTGGCTGGACCAAAGGGCTAGAATTGCTATCTCCCAAAAACAAACAACAGCAGTAAAAGCTCTAAAAAGGTGCCATTTACAATGAAGGGCTGATATGCCCCACATCCAACCCCAGGCAGAGCAGAGGTGGAGCTGGAAGGGGTGCCACTGGTTACAGGGCAGGTGAGGGTGTGGATTGGCTATGCCCTTAGTTACCTGGAAGGTTCAGAGAACAAGGGAGAACCATACTCCCCGTGCCACCAACCTCCAGCTGATGGGGCTGCCTACAAACACTCAAGATGGCGTTGGCACACTAGGCCAGCCAACAGGTCTCCTGACTGTCTCCTCTCTCTCTTAACTCTCCCCCTACCCCCCGCCCCTTTCTTTCTTTCTCTCACTCTCTCTCTCCCTCTTCCTGCTTAGCTTCCTCTCCAAGGCAGTACTTAGTCCAGTGCCTACAGATCTGTTGCATTTTTGGTCTCTCATGTCCTTGTTGCAGAGGGGTCTGCTCAGTATGTCTGCCTGGTCCACCATCTCACCTCAGAACTCTTGATAGTTATGTCTCTTAAAAGCCTGTAACTGCTAAAACAAAGGCCAGCAGACTGACTTATAGACCAAACTACCTGTTTTTGTACAACCCAAGAACTAAGAATGGTGTTTACATTTCAGATGGTTGTATAAATACCTACATAATATTTCCAGTTTTCCTCTGGAGCTGCAAAGCCTGAAACATTTACTATTTAGCCCTTTACAGAAAAAAAAATATTACCAATGTCTTATCTAGAAGATTATATGAATAGAACCAACTGTCTTCAGAACCTTTTATACCAGGAAGTGTTCTCTCCGAGTGTGAGTCATTTCTTAGTTGTGTGCCCCACCATTTTCTCTTTTTGCTGCTAATGAGAATGCTATTATAGACCACAACATGAACTCTCTGTAAGGTAGCTTTGTAAGATCTCCATTTATTTAGAAGCAGAATTAAAGTGAAGCCCACTACACATGAGTTCGCTTTGGTATAACCAAGTGGAAGTCTGTTAACAAGGCAGTGGAAATCCATTGGTGCTAAGTTGTGCATTATCTCTTTACTTTCTCGGGCTGCTCAGAGGCCCTGGATGCTTATCACCTTTGTAAGATGACATAAGCGTCTCACCATTACCCACACATGCATTTCAGTTACTCTCTCAGTATTTGCTTAAACTAAATTAGCTGCCTCCTCTTGCTCACCCTTAGTTAGTTACATTTTGTGGCTGTGAAAACTGTTTCTCTCTTTCTCCACCCCAACAACAGTTGTTAAGTACCATTCTTATGATTCATATCTGCCTCACAAATCATGAGAGTTCCTATCATTAATCCAAAATTTTAATTTGGTGAAATATTTTTTTACTGTATTTAAAGTGCTTTCAGGTGCTAGGTATATTTTTAACAGTTTTATTCAGATAAAATTTACTTAGCTTACAATTCACACACTTTAAGTGTTCAACTCATTTAAATCTTCTTAATATATGCAGGATTTTATTTTGTAACCACTGCTACAATCATAAATGAATTCTTTTATTACTCCAGAGAGAAACTTTGCACTCATTAGTACTCACCTCCCAGTTTTTCCATCCCATCTCAGCCCTGTTGTTTCTGTTAAATGCCACTGAGTCAGTTCCAACCCACAGCGACCCCATATAGGGTTTCCGAGGAGCAGCTGGTGAGCTTGAGCCACCAACCTCGTGGTTCAAACTGACTTTGCAGTCCAGCGCATTAACCCATAGCGCCACACCAGGACTCCATATCTTAGCCCTGTTGTAGTTAAGTGCTGTCGAGTCAGTTCCAACCCATAGCGACCCCGTTTAGGGTTTTCGAGAAGCAGCTGGTGAGCTTGAACTGCCAACCTTGTAGTTCAAGCGACTTTGTAGTCTGGCGCCTTAACTCACAACACCACGGCAGGACTCCATCTCAGCCCTAGGCAGCCACTAATGTACTTTCGTTTCATATAGGTTTACCTATTGGGGAAATTTCTTTTAAATAAAGTAATATCATATGTGGTCTTTTGTGACTAGTTTCTTTTTCTTAGCATGATGTTTTCAGGGTTCATGCATGTCGTACCATGTCATTATTCCTCAATGCATTTTTTTTTAATGTTTTATTGTGAATTCTGTGATAGTTTACATGGGAGAACATTAGCTTTACATTCATCCTATTGTACATCGTTTCATTGCCATGGTTACAATCCTTCCGTGAATCATCAACCAACCAAAGGGTATACCCTGCAAACCTGTCCCCCAGCTTGTAAGCCAATCACTTCTTGCCTTTGTAGCCCCCCATTTTGGGTAGCCAATGTCCAAATTGCCCATCCCTGTCTACTCTGTGTATGGAGGGGGTGGGAATGATCCTCGCTGTAAAGATTTATTCCCTCTTTTAATTAAGCTACTGCATCCATAGATGTAGGTCAGGTTCATCAAATTGTATCAGATTACTCCTTTTTTTTCCTCTTCTTTCTTCTTCTAGTTGATCTGTGATCATCCAGTCATTGAAGCCAGGTCAAGTGGGTATTGTCTGCAAGTGTGGGTGTTCTTGTGCATATGCCCTCTCTTCTTATCAGCTGGATGCTTCACTCTCCACTCTAGTCCTCTGTGGCTATGTGGGCCCAAGAGTCCCCAGGTCTTGCCACACTGCGGGCCAACCAGGTCTCTACCCGGGTTCACAGGAATCTATTGAACGTTGTAGGGCTTAGCTCTCAGCGTCATTGCTGTTTTTCTATCACTTGCCCTTATTGGTGACGAACGTGGTCACCAATCAGTGCGTGTATTCCCATTGAGTAGTCTTGGAAGGGGGTTTGCACTGAGGGGACCTCAATGCATGTTAATATAGCAAAATCCAACCAAGTAGAACTTTATGCTGGCAGGTGGCATCCCACCAAAATAATTTCTGTCGTAGCTTTTCATCTGGCTAGGTTCCTGAATAAGCTTCCTATTCACTTCTTAGCTGTATTAACTCTACCATTTCCATTAATATCCATTCTGCAAGCTATATTTAGTACCTGCCACGTGCCACAGTCCTGGTGTGGCACTGCGGGTTAATGCACTGGACTGCAAAGTCAGTTTGAACTGCAAGGTCAGTGGTTCACGCTCACTAGCCCCTCCTTGGAAATCCTATACAGAGTTGCGATGGGTCAGAACCAACTTGATAGCACACCAGGGTCTGAGAAGTGAGCAAGACCAGGGTCTGAGAAGTGAGCAAGACCCTCTCCCTGAATTTAGAATGTTGTTGTTAAGTGCTGTCAAGTCGGTTCCGACTTATAACAACCCTGTATAGGATTTCCAAGGAGCAGCTGGTGGATTTGAACAGCTGACCTTGTGATTTGTAGTCCAGTGCTGATCCTACAGTACCACATCAGAATTTAGAACAGAAAGTGGCAATTATGGTAAAACATAAAATATGATCATCTACAAAAAGAATGTAGCCAGGCATTGAGGGTCAAGAAGTAGTTTTTGGAGTGAGTGCTATACTGCAAACCTTGTCCCTGTTCTTAGACCCACGTGTGCATATGAATCTGAGTGTGTGTGTGTATTGTAAAGAAATCTACCTGGAATCCGGCGGAGGAGGGGGGCAGCCGGGGGGCACATGCTAATCAGTCCCATGCATAGATTAACCAAAACCTCCTTAAACATAGTAATGTTGGTCCATGGCGTGCTTCTCAATACTTTCCATTTTAGGTATACTCTTTCACTTTTTGGAACCATTTGATTTAAAAGCTGTTCTTGTCCAGTTGCTCTGCTTCTTTGTCAACAAAGCATCTGATCAGTTAGATCAAGTTCTTTTATGACTTTCTTTTGGTAAGCACCTGAATCTGCAACATCAGATGTGGAATAAGTCACTAGTGTTTGTCGATAAGAATCTGAAAATTAAATGAGAATTAGACGTGAGAACTTATTTTCAAGTGAAATTAAAGCTCAGCGGTTTATGTCAGTCTGTACTTTCTTACAGAGAGTAGTGTTGTGGCTTCAGTTCTTTTGTAGTTGATTATAGTGAACTTTCTGACAAAATTCAGAACAGAAAGATAGGATCAATCTAAGTTCTAATCCCTTTCCCAAACTGACTCATTAAGGGACCTTGAGAAATTGTTTCTATTTGCCATTATGCGTTGGTGTCTTCATGAGAAATTCAGAGTATGTACAAGCTTATGGTATTGAAGAAAATGAATACCTAATGGTAAAGTACTTAGCATGTGGAAGTTGTAAAAGTTATAAGAAATTCTCATTTTTAAGTCTTTTTTAAAAACCATGTTTTAAAATCGTAAAATCATGTTTTAAAACCACAAATGAGTTTAAAGACATATCTAGAAGCAGGCAAAATGTTAAATAGGAGCATGTTAGAAAAAGCTCCCTCATAGTTATTTAGCAAATTTTTCTTCTTAAGAAGGAACAAAACCATCACCCTTAAGGATTTCCAAAACCAGAATATAATTCCAGTGCCAAACAGACCACTGGAGAACCTGCAAACTTCTCAGGAAAAAGCTACGATTTTTTTTTTTTTTTTTCCCCTCTTGAATGTCATGGTTCTCACCCCAGGGTTCAGAGCCTGCAGACAGCCTGATGCTGTACGTGACAGATGTGGTTTTGTGAACATGGCAGCAGGAGGACAGGAATTTCCAAAGTAGTGAGTCAAGATCCTCTGATCTGTGACTAGAGCAGAGATTAGACAGAGGGAGATTGTTTTTTAATCTCAACTTTTAAGTGATGGAGATATAGAGATGCCTGGTGTGCCTTGCTTACAGAAGACTCGGGCTCAGTCTGTGGTTAAGAGCATGCGTTCTGGAATGAGACTGGCCTTGTGTATTACTTTAATTCTGCATCTCTCCTTGCTTCATTTGTGAACAGTCCACTGCTCTGGTTCTAGTAGGAGCAGTTGCTCAAGGACTTCCTATCTTATCAGAGCTCCATAATCAACGCGGTAACAGCCATGACTAGTACCGCAGAGCATCAGTGGAGATTCCAGTCTAGTGTCTGCACCCAGCAGAAATCACTTGTACAGTACCTATAATGGTGGACCATGGGTCTCTTACTTGGACAGGAAATACCTTTTTGAGGCAAAAAATAAAATAGCTTTATTTTAAATCTCAGCTTTCAGATATTCTTTAACATTCTGATTAGAAGAAGTTAACTCCTGACTAGTTTAAGGCTCCTCTTGTCCAAGTTTCAGTTTTGTAGATGAGAAGACCAACACCCAGTGTTCTGTTCTGTTTTAAATTGGCAACTTGGACGTGTTCTGTGGTTGAGTAGAGGTGGAGATCAGTAAGGATTTGTGTTGTCAAGAAGCAAGCCAATGATGGGCATGAATGAAGAGCTCTGTACAGACAGGTAGAAAAAGGGGAAGGCATTTTAAGTGACAGGCACAATGTGAGCAGGCATAGTCTACAAGATGTGAGGGACATGGTGAGTTGGGAGAGGTGAGGAGGAAGTTAGCTGGAGTTGATGTGAAAGAAGTAGGACAGAGTCACTGGGACATCCTGCAGGGAGCTCACAGAATGCCATAGAAGCTGTATGTTGGAGCAGTGGCTTTCTACAGACTGTCTTCATCTGCTCTCTCTTCATGTACACGATGGATTAGGGCAATACCAGTGGTAGTGATGTCAACCAATTAGCTGCTGTGAACAGTCTCACAGTAAGATAGCAAGAGCCTAAACAGTACTGCTGTTGAGTTACTTCTGACCTAAAACGACCCTGTATAGGGTTTCCAAGGAGTGGCTGGTGAGCCCAAACCACCAACTTTATGGTTCAAACAACTTTACAGTCCAGCACATTAGCCCACAGTGTAGACACCTTCAAAGAAAAAGATCAGCAGTACCAGAATATTGGCTTCATTTTGATGTACAAAGAAGAGAAATGAGTCTGAAAGAATCACCAGGGTTTTGGACTATGCTAGCCTAACATTGAAGTCGGTGTGGTAGTAGGATAAGTACTGGACTACCTACTGCAAGTTCTGTGGCTCAACCCACCAGCTGCTCCTCGGAAACCCTTTACAGGGTCGCTATCAGTCAGAATCAATGCGACGGCACTTAACACCAACAACAACCACCTCACCTTAGACACGAAAGTTAAAATCTACCCATTGTTGAAGAAAGAGGGAAGGAGTGAGTCGTGATTATTGAAGACATGAAAATGAATGAACCGTCAGAGGGAATACATGTAAAGAGAGAGGGGAAATCATGAGTAATCCCCAAATTTTCTTTTTACTAATGAGTTTTACCTCTTCTTCAAAACATTTATGGCAACAAGTTCCTGTAAGATAGTAAATAAGCCTTAAAACAAGAAATTGGTGTAAACTTCCAATGCCAGATATCTCTAATCTGAGGGAAGTTTATAAAGGCTTATACTGTCTCCCAGTCTCCCACGGTCTCTTTTCTACTACACTCCTCACAGAAAGATTAAGCATTTCTATTCTCAACCAGTCAAGAGATCAGACGACGTATTGCATTAGGCAAATCTGCTGCACAAGAACTTTTTAAACTGTTGAAGAGCAAAGATGTCACCTTGAGGACTAAGGTGCACCTGACCCAAGCCATGCTATTTTCAATAACCTCATATGGATGCGAAAGCTGGACAGTGAATAAGGAAGATCATAGAAGAATTGATGCCTTTGAATTGTGGTGTTGGAGGAGAATACTAAAAGTGCCATGGACTGCCAAAAGAACCAGTAGATCTGTTTTGGAAGAAGTGCAGCCAGAGTGCTCCTTGGAGGCCAGGATGGCTAAGCTTCGTCTCTCCTACTTTGGACATATTGTCAGGAGGGAACAGTCGCTGGAGAAGGATGTCATGCTGGGTAAGATGGAGGGTCGGAGAAAAAGAGGAAGACTCCCAACGATATGGATCGGCCAGGTGATATCACTGAAGGCGTCAAGTGTGGCAACGTCAAGGTTGGCCCAGGATCGGACATTGTTTCGTTGTGCTGTGTATGGGGTCACTATGAGTCGGTTTTGACTCGATGGCACCTGACAACAACAACAACAACATTCTCAACCAAAATCAGAACTACACCCCAACAAAAGTTTAGAATGTCCTTGGTCCTAGTTGTCCCTGGAGGAAACAGTACCTTTAGAGGTTAGCCTTTTATAAACAAACAGAAAACATCAACACTCACCGGGTGACCCTAACCAGTTACTAAGTACAGTGTTTACAACATCACACTTAATCCTCATAGCACCTTTTGAGCAGGAAGTTTTACTGTTAACTCATAAGGAACCCGGCAGGCAGGGAGCCCAGTAAATTTACCAGGCACCTATTGCCCATGTAAATAAGTGAGATTTGAATCCTACTGTTCTTTTTTTCAGTCTTTGGCATCACTGTGACTCCCCAGACAGGAATTTGCAAGATGCCATGTTTACTTTATGTCTTGACTTTTCAGCTAAAAGTGAAGTGAACTTAACCTGTTGTTAAATTTTACCAATGTCTCAGAAGAAGAAGACAGATCAGCTGTTAGACATCTCAGGCCTCTACAGAAAGGTCATTCATCCAAGTATCTCAACCATGTTTACTGGCTCTCACACCACTTGGAGTGTTTCTAGTGGGGAACAACAGCAACCAAACTTTGGGGTGCTTCCTAGCCTGTTTTGCAGTTTCCTGATAGCCAGAAGCACTCTCCAGATTCTCCTTAACCCCTCTGTCTGTACGGCCTCCCCAGTCCAACCTTAGAACACCCTCCTCAGCCCTTGCCCTCTGAACCCGAGAGTGCAGTAGGACAGGCAAGGTGTGTAGCCTCCAGAACTCTAACTAGAGCAAGAAAGAGGAAGAAGACAGCATCAAAGAACTACTGTTCCATCGGAAACCTTCGTCTCCCAAGCAGGAGGCTCTGAAAACTAAGCCAAAGCCTCTATTTTTAGTCTCTTGATCTTACTACTACAAAAACCGCTTTCTGTTTTGCCAAGAATGGTTTGATTTGAAGTATCTCACTCCCCCAAACTGGTCAGTATTATAAACCACAAAGAAAAAGTGAAACTGAAAGGTATAAAATAGCCTGGGATTTTGTTCAGATGGTCATCTAGTTTTTCTCTAGTTTATTTTGTTAATTGATTTTTTCCTCTCCTGAGCAGACCAGAAGGATGTTCTTAATTCTGTTTGTACAACACTCTGTACAAATGTAAGTGACTGGTACCTCACAGGGCATTGTTAGAGTCAGTCTCCATTTTTCAGAGTTTTTATCTTTAAGGCATTACCAATGAATTAAGTTATTAAAAAATATTCAATAGATTTGCTTTGAGCCTCATTGTTCCTCTCGTCTTTCATCCAGCTAGTGAATGTGTTGCCAAGGGGGTGATTTCTGAAGATCTGTAGGCATTACCATTGCTAGTGCCTGGTGATGGGTTTGCCAGCTCCTGGAGCGGATGGATGTGGATGTGTGTGTGGTAGTACTGGAGTTAGTGTAGTTTTTCCTTTTTCTCATTTTGCCAGGATGCTTGCTCTAGTGCCAGCTGCCTCCAGGCACCCTCCTTTACTGCATATTAACCATGTTACTATTAGTTATAAGGAGCTTGGCTAGCGTAGTGGTTACCAGTCAGACTGCTAATCTCACAGTCCGCAGTTTGAACCTACTGCAAGCAGTTCCATGGGAGAAAAATAAGGCTTTCTGCTTACATAAAGATTTATAGCCTCAGAAACCCTACACAGGGTCGCTGTGAGTTGGAGCCCAATGTGGCACTAGCGTGGCACTGTGGTTAATGAGCTGAACTGCAGAGTTGGTTTGAACTGCAAGGTTGGTGGTTCAAACCTCACCAGCCACTCCTCGGAAACCCTATACAGGATCACTGTGAGTCAGAACGGACTTGTCAGCACTTACCAATAACAACAACATGAGTCGGAACTGACTCCACAGCACGTAACCCTCACCCACCACCACTATGAGTTATGAGTTGACAAGATGTCTCTCACCTATTCCTTAGTCAAATGCTGCTTTCTTAGCGTGTCTGCTGAGTTTCTACTGTATGTTTGCTTTGTCAACTCAGCTAAGGTCTTTCGGGCCATAGGACATTAATAAACTTCTCTGTCTGTCACAGCCTCCTTCGGGTAGTCCCCACAACAGCACACAGTAAGCAGAAGATAAGTGAAGGAAACCAAACTTACTCGTATATATACTACAAGCTGCAGCTCTCCACAAGCATTTGGAAGCCGTATAGTAAATTACAAAGAACTTTCCTGAATTACACACAACTCTCTTACGTGATGATTGGCCCCATTTGTGGTTTCACTGCCATCACCAGCCTGCCAGCACTGTTTCTTTGTGATTGCTCTTCCTAGTGAGAACGAGGCTTATGTTAGGAGAGGATGTCTCACATTGTTGTTAGTTTCCGGTCTGGTCAGCTCAGACTGCTGACAGCCTTACAGATAACAGAACCAAGCCTTGGCCAGCCCTGTGCTATCTTCATGGCGTCAGCTCTCACATTTTGAGGCCAGTGTTGTAGCTACTACTTCAATCCTTCTCAGTGAGGATTACTTCCATTTCTATTGGCCCTCTACTTTACCAAGCATATTCTCTTTTTAGCAATTGTTCTTTTTGAGGACATATACAAAGTAAAGGAAATCTAAGTCCTCATCATCCTTACTTCTAAAGAGCACATTGGCCATGTGCTTTGTTTTCATGAGGCTTCTTGCTTTGTTACTGCCTTACCACTTGAAGCTCCATATTACAATGAGCTTGAAGTCTTTGCTGGGGGAACAAAAAAGCCCTGTAGAACTTGACTCCTCAATGTGCTGTGTGTGTGTCTGTACTTTCAGTTATGTATTCAGCAAGTATGTTTTGAGTACTTACACATACTTACAAGGTTGGGTGTGAAACAAGGTCAATTTATAAAGGGGCTTCAGAAAGTACATGGAGTGGGTCTGGGTAAAAGAGATGATGATAAGATTCATATGATTCAATAGTGAGTAATCGTTATCATGACTAATTGCAACTGTCACAATTTTAAAGGTAGAAGTTTTGTAACAAAAACAGGGGAGTGGTTAATTTTACAGTCTAGAAACAAAGGATCATCAAGGGAGAAGAGCACAAGTGGAATGTGAGACCCTATCCAGGGAAGCAGCGACACCAGAGATGGAGGCAGAGATGAAGACATGGAGAAGAGGAGCAGCTGAAGACTCTAGATTCATGGAAAGAGAAGGACTGAGAGCTGGCAGCCAGGAGGCAGACTTGCAGAATGTGCCCTTTGGCGGTGTAAATTATTATATATGCCTGAGTGTTTTTTAAAAAAAAAAAAAGAGCTAAAGTGAATAGAGAGAATTGCTGTTAACTGATGGTACATGGAGGGGATTATAATCATCTTAGTGAAACAGGGCATATGATTTGTTGAATGTAAAACTGATGCTCTGCCCTGTAAACTTTCACTCAATCTACAAAAAAAAAAAAAAAAACCTCTTTAAAAAAAAGTACATGGAAAACTTCCATTATTTTTTAATTGACATTTTGAAGTTCCTTCATAAATAATCTTTGCTCTCATGGAGTTTATAGACTAACGTGAGATTCAGACCAGTGAGCATACAATCGAGATAAACTGTGCTTTGTTCTACGCTTGGACAGTAGAGTAAGATACGAAAACACAGAAGCGGCTCCTCTGGTTCCGGTGTTGAGGGAGGAGAGTGTAGACTATGAGCACAAAGAGTGAGAAAGACAACTAGAATGGTCTACACAGGACGCTGGTATGCTGGGATCAGAAATTTGAATTGTATTCGAAAAATTGTCATTAAGTGCCATGAGTCAGTTGCGACTCAGAGCGATCCTGTCTAAGGTTTCCAAGGAGCCGCAGGTAGGTTTGAACTGCTGACTTTTCAGTTCAAGCTGACTTTGCAGTCCATTGTTTATCCTCCAATGCCACACCAGGACTCCATCCTAAAAAATAATGTGGTCTTTTTGAGCAGCATCAAAAAAATAAATAAATAAAAATGTCTTGTAGTCATCTGAAAATGCCCTTATTTAAAATGCCCTCTTTTCCAACTAGCTGTGTGTGACTGGATTTTCTTAACATGCTTCAAAAGGCAAACAAACATAACAGGATTGAATGGAGAAGCAGATATGAGAATCTAGCTATCTTCTATTAAGCAAGAAAAAATATAAAATAATTCCACTTGTCTCATCAGTTCTTCTTTTGTTTTGGAAACCATGGTTATTTTTCCCTGAAAATGTTTTAGCAAGTAAAGGGTTTGTTACTGTTATTTCTTTATTAATGACTATTTTCAATTAACAAAAGAAAGTACAATGGGGAATCACTGAGGAATTTCTAAATAGAAGAGGGACAAGGCAGCTTCAGAAAATCCTCCTGCACCTCACCTTCACCCTTGATGGTGGTGTAGAAATGGCAGTGCAAGTGAGGGCGGAAAGAAATGGGTGGTTCCTGAGATTTTAGGAAGTAGAATTGCTGGTACCTGGTGATTGCGTGTGCCACTCCCCAAGGTTGGGAACACAGTAAGAGATTTGGGGTTGAGGATGAATTTTGTTAGGACATGTTCCATTTTAGATGTGTCTGGAGCATCTAAATGGAAGTGCCCAAGAGACCATTGGTTAGGGGGGGTCTGAGGCACGGCACCTGGATTAGAGATACAGGTGTAGGAGGCTTCACTGTGTAAATGAATTCCTGGTGTGGCACTGTGGGTTAATGAGCTGGGCTGCAAAGTTGGTTTGAACTGCAAGTTTGGTGGTTCAAGCTCACCAGCTATTCCTTGGAACCCTATAGAGGGTCGCTATGAGTCTGAACCTACTCAAGGATGCCTAACAGCAACAGTAACATTATATTAACTGAAGCCATAAGAATGGATGAGTATCCGAGGACAAAATGTGCAAAGAAAATAAAATCCTAAAACAGGACCTTAGGAATCACCAATATTTAAAGGGCATGATTAGGGAAACTGAGAAGGCATTTCCAGAGGCCTAGAAAGACCTAAAAAGTGTGGTCACAGAGATCATTTCTGGAGAAGAGAGGGGACCAAGGAGAGAGTAGAGTGGTCAGTAGGATCCAGCCCATGTGGAAGTGAGAGCTGAGGAAAATCCAGTGATCTAGCAAAAGAGGTTGATGATAACCTGGAAAAAGAAAAAGAAACAACGACTTAATAGTTTAATTGCTGGGAACCAGCCTCTGATCTTCTAGAAAGCAGGAAGATCTTAATTCTCTTCGAGCTCCATTGGTTATATTAGTACTCATGCAATAATCTGTTGATTTTTACCTTAATTCGTGCAACTAAAAGGCGTGCTGGTGGCCCTGTAGGCATTTTAGGATAAGTGCTGAATTGCGAGCCACAAGGTCCACAGTTCAAATCCTCCAGCTGCTCTCTGGGAGAAAGATAAGGCTTTTGCTTCTATAAAGTTGTACTGCCTCGGAATTCCTCTGCAGTGTCACTGTGAGTTGGAACCAACTCAGTGACACCGAACAGTAGCCAAAAGCAAGGACAGTTAAAACAGCCTGACCTTTCTCTGTCCCTGTAACAGGTAATCCATTCTAGATCACCTATAGTGTAAACATTGTCCTATTAAATCAGCCTGTTCTCTAAGTGCACAAGTATTTCTTTAGGATCTTGATAGAACTTCCAAACCATTGTGTCATGGTCATAGAGAGGTCCCAGAGGGGCTAAGTTACAGATGTCTCAGTCCTCAAGGTAACTAACTGGGAAGGACCCGATGCTGAGTCCCTGTGTGTCATGCATCTACTATCATTTTCTAAATGTGCCATGACGTGAAAAATATTAGAAAGTGCTGATATTGAACAGTGGAAATAAGCCCTTGTATGGGGGTGGTGCTGTAATAAGAACTGGACTGCAAGGTTGGTTCAAACTCACCAGCCACTCCTAGGAGACCCTATAGAGGGTTGCTATGAGTGGGAACTGACTCTACAGTACTTAAAACATTAGATGCCACATGGCCTAAGGCAGACAGCCCTAAAGAATTTTGTCACTCGTTCTGACTAAGCCCACAGTCTCCTTTAGCATCTTCTCAAAATTGGTAATCTGCAGACAGCCACAAACAACATAGTGGGGCGGCCTTCTAGAAGAAAACTACTGTCATGCCTGTATGCTTTATCCTTCAAAACGTATCACACTCAAAAAACTTTCTGATTGCCAAAAACATTATTTATATTCTAATGACCAACATTTTAAAAATAAGATGGAGATTTTTTTTTTTTAATTGTTCTAAAATAGCACATTCGTAATGCCCACTGTTGTTGTTGTTGTTGTTAAATGCCATCGAGTTGGTTCTGACTCACAGCAATCCTGTATAGGGTTTTCAAGGAGTGGCTGGTGAATTTGAACCACCCACCTGCAGTTCAAACTGATCTTGAGGTCAAGTGTTTATCCTATAACATCACACTAGGATTTCTAATGCCCACTAGAGAGTTATAATTATGCTCCATTTCATTCATTAATAGAGTTTCTACTTAGCTGAGGAAACAGTTCAAGCTACACTCTATTGTTGGCATCAAGACACTTGTAGTCTAGTTGGGAAGAGAAGCTATACTCTAAAAAGTTACTTAATGGTGTAAAATACAATGCCAGGTGCAGCTGTCGTTAGGTGTCATCAGGTTCCGACTCAATTGTTGTTGTGTTTCAACGCATTGTTGTTGCCGCTGGAGCAGTTCATCTCATTGGCTGTTCTTCCTCTTTTTCCACTGACTCTCCACTTTCCAAAGCATGATGTCCTTCTCCAGGAACTGTCCCTCCTGACGACATGACCCATCCTGATTTCTAAAATTAGAGATGATAATAATCATAGCTAATGTACACTAAGCTTTAGAATTATTCAAGCTCTGTTTTAAATGCTTTTCATAATAGTTTTATACTTTTTGTGTGATTTTGGTGAAAGTTTGGTTTTGCATTCAGTAATTCATGCGCATTATTTTGACTTGGCGGGGCGGGGGGTGGCTTGCAACCCTTCACCACATTACAGCAGCGCTCTTCCCACTTCCTCCCTGTGTTTCCCGTTTTCATTCAGAGTCCTTTCCTGTCTCTTCCTGCCTCCTGAGCTTCCTCCCTGGGCAGGTGCTACCCTTTGGGTCTTGCCTGTTGGTTGTTCTAAGAAGCATGTACCTCCAGGGTATTTTTGTTTGCCATGTTGGCCTAGCTATTGAGGACAAGGCAAAAAAAATATTGCTAACAGTATCATAGAAACCTTTATTAAACAAAAATATCAAAATATGAGGATACTGTTTCTCAACATCTCATCCACCTGTATCTATACACTTCTGAAGGTGGTGTTACCATCATCTCTGTAATCCTTCCCCCTCAAAATTCTGCACTCTTCAGTTTGCACCATGTCAAAACAGCATTTTTGGCATCCTCGAGGAACTCAAATTGGGATGCTTTTACATGTTCTTTGGGTTTAGAGAACAAAAAGAAGTCTGAAGAGACAAGTTCAAGGCTGTAAGGGACAAGATGGAGTAAGGTTTCCCAATGAAATTCTCACAGGACAACCCTGGTGTGGTGCTATGGATTAATGCACTAGACTGCAAAGCCATTTGAACTGTAAGGTCGGTGGTTCAAGCTCACCAGCTGCTCCTCAGAAACCCTATACAGGGTCGCTATGGGTCGATGGCACTTAACAACAACAGCAACAACAACCCTTATTATCCTTAGAGAATGAGCAGATGCATTGTTGTGACAGTCCTGTGCAAACCTCACAATCGTTGCTACGTTTAAACCTATTGCTGCAGTCACTTGGCCATTCCATCTCATTGGGGGTCTTCCTCGTCTTCTCTGACCCTCCACCTTACCAAACATGATAACTTTCTCCAGAGACTTGTCCCTCCTGACAATATGTCTGAAATTTGAGACATCCTGGCATCCAAAACACATTCTGGCTATACTTTCTCAAACACAGATTTGTTTGTTCTTCTGACAGTTCATGTTACATTTAATATTCCCCTCCAACACCGTAACGCAGATGAGTCTATCCTTTTATAGTCTTCCTTATTCTCTGTCCAACTTTCACATGCACTTGAGGTTATTGAAAATACATGGGCTTGGGTCAGGCGCACCTTAGTCCTCAAACTGATATCTTTGCTCTTCAGTGCTTTAAAGAGGTCTTGTGCAGCAGATTTGCCTAATGCAAATCGTTTAGTGACTTGACTGTTGCTTCCATGAGTGTTGATGATTGATCTGAGCAAAATGAAGTCTTTGACAACATCAATTTTTTCTCCATTTATGTGGAGGTTGTTTTATTGGTCCAGTGGTGAGGATTTTTGTTCGCTTTCCATTGAGGTGAAGCCCATATCGAAGGTTGTATGGTCTTTGATCTTCATCAGTAAGTATTCACCTTCCCACGCGTGTGGAGCTTGTGTGTGTGTGTATTCACTCATAGATTAGTGTTACTGCAGGACAATGGCACGATCGTGTTTACCTTTATTTCCATTAACTCTGGGGCTCCATGCAGTGTCTTCCTTTTCTTGATAATTTTGTGCTGACCTCCTCTTATGCTTTATATATATTAACTCATTTAATGATCATAGTAGTTCAGTGCAGTTATTACTCCCATCTTAGACATGAAAAAACTGAGACTTGGAAAAGTTCTTGTTTGCCCTTTTAGATGGCAAAGATCACAGTAAGTGGCAGAGCTGAGATATCAACCCATACATTCTGACTCTAAAGATCATGCTCTTAAGAATCCAGCTTCTTATACCTTTGTGTTCCCCTATCATAACTCCTTGGAATCCTGTGTGGTGCTGTAGGGTAAAACACTGGACCACAAAGTCAATTTTTGAACCACATGGTCAGTGGTTCAAACACACCAGCTTATATGGGATTGCTATCAGTTAGAACTTACTCAACAGCAATCAACAACAACAGAACTCCTTAACACTGCTTGCTTTAAAAAAATTATTATAGTCAAATTTATATCATAAAGCATTTGTCAGTTTAACTGTATTTCAGGGACATTAGTTGCCTTCACCTTGTTGTACAGTCCTCACCACTACCCCATCTGTAACTATTTCCTCTCCATAAACAGCTAGCTACCTCTTCAGCACAACTCTGCACTTCCCCCTTCTCCTATCCCTGATAACCATACACAGTCTATGTCTGTATGTATTTGCCTCATCTAGAAACTTTACGTAAAAGGTATCATACAATATTTACCTTCCCTTTTTTTTTTTTTTTTTAAACTTTTTCATTGTGATATCAGTGAATGTTTACAGAGCAAATTGGTTTTACATTCAGCAGTTCACACATGTTTTGTTTTGTGCCATTGATTATTGCTCGAACACACAATGTCATAGCACTCTGCCCACTTTCTCCCTGTTTTTACAGTCTCCATCCATTTTTCTTTCCTGTCTCTTCCTGCCTTCTGAGCTTTATCCCTGGGCAGATGCAGCTTTTTGATGTCCTATGGCTGATTGTTCTAAGGAACGCATGACTTCCTAGTGTAAATGTTCACCTGATAAGACTGTTTGTTGTTCGACTGTAAGTTAGGTCACAGGGGGTAAGTTCAGTTCCTGGCCTGAAAGATGTTAAAGTGCCATAGCCTTGGGGGTCCCATCATTCACTGTCAGGTCAGGAAACCTGGTCTTTTTTTATGATTTGCATTTTGTTCCACATTTCTCCCACCCTATTGAGGACCTCTTATCATGATCCCTGTCAGAGTGGACAGCATTGGTAACTGGGTGCCATCTAGCTCTTCTGTTCTCATGGTAGTGGAGGCTGGGACTCATATGATCCATTAGGGTTTTTTTTTGCACTAATTGCTACCTGTGTCTTTGATTTTCTTCATTCTTTTCTCTTGATGGGGAGAAACCAATAATTGCATCTTAGGTGGCCTCTTACAAGCTTTAAGACGCTAGTTGCTGCTCACCTAAGTGAGTAGGCTGTACGACATTGTCTGTGTGAACTATGTTATGCTAATTGACCTTAGTATCACCCGAGACTGTAATCTTGAGCCTCCAGGCCCAGCAACTCATTCCTCTAGTTGTTTAGTTATGACTAAGACGCTTTCATAACTTTGTCCCCTGTATGTACCTCAAGAAGACAAATTAAAGTATTAAAATGAAATGTGCAAAGAGCTACAGTTAGAAAACCAAAAGGCAAGACCACACTTTCTAAAGCTGACTGAAGAAAAACAGTGCAGGTCAAATTGCAAGATTGAAGGATGGTGTGGACAAAATATTGAATGACACAAGCATCAAAAGAAGATAGAAGGAAATCAGAGTCACTATATAAAAAAATTTGTTCAATAGTTCACCATTATTGAAGATAGCATCTGATCAGGAACTCATAGTATTGAAGAAAGATGTCCAAACTACACTGAAGGCATAGGCAACAATCAAGGCTCCAGGAATTGACAAAATACTAATCGAAGTGATTCAACAAACCCGTGCAGCTCTGGAGGTGCTCACTCATCAATGCCAGGAAATTTGGAAGACAGGTACATGGCCAGCTAACTAGACAAGGTTCGTATTTGTGCTCATTCAAAAAAGTGATGAACAGAATGTGGAAACTATGAAACATCCTGGTGTGGGGCTGTAGGATAAGCACTGGACTGCTAACCACAAGGTAGGTAATTCAAATCAATGAGATCCCCCTTGGAAACCCTATACAGGGTGGCTACTAGTTGGAACTGACTTGAGAGCATTTAACAGCATCATTATTATTATCACATATAAGTAAATTTTGGTGAAGCTAACTCAAAAATGCTTGCAGCAGTGTATAGATGGAGAACTGCTGATTCACAAGAGGATGTGGAATGAGGGATGTCATTGCTGACATCATATGGATATTGGTTGAAAGCAGAGAATACCAGAAAGATGTTTACCTGTGTTTTACTGATTATGCAAAGGTATTAGACTATTGAGTCTTAACAAAATGTGGATAACTTTGGAAAGAAAGTGAATTCTAGAGCACATAATTTTGCTCACCTATACATAGACCAAGGAGTCCTGATGCGGCCCTGTGGGTTAATGCGCCAGACTGCAAAGTAATTTGAACTGGAAGTTTGGCAGTTCAAGCTCACCAGCCAGCTGTTCCTTGGAAACCCTACACAGGATTGCTATGGGTCGGGATCAGCTTGACGGCACTTAACAACAACAACATACATAGACCAAAAGGCAGTTGTTCAAACAGAACAAAGGATATTGTATGGTTTCAAATCAGAAAAAGGGTGTATCAGGACTGTATCCTATCACCATACTGATACAATCCGAGCAAATACTCTGAGAAAGTGGAGTATAGGTGAAGAAGGGGACATCAAGAGAGGAGGAAGATTGAGCAAGCCACACTATGAAAATAACACAAGCTTACTGGCTGAAAGTGAAGAGGAATTGAAGCACTTACTGATAAAGAACAAAGACTGTAGCCTTCAGTGTGGATGCACGTCACTATAAAGAAAACAAAAATCCTCAAAATTAGACCAATAAAAAACATTATGATAAATAGGAAAAAACGTTGAAGTCAGGGATTTCATTTTACCTGGACCCACAATCAGTGCAGGTAGAAACAGCAGTTATGAAATCAAACACCAAATTCCACTGGGCAAGTCTGCAGCAGATCTCTTTAAAGTGTTAAAAAGTGTAGACATCAGCTTAAGGACTAAGTTGCACCTGACCTATTTTCAATCTCCTTATATGTATGCAAAGGCTGGGCACTGAATTAGGAAGACTGGAGAAGAATCAATGCATTTGAAATATGGTATTGGCAAAGAATGTTGAATACACAGTGGACTGCTAGGAGAATGAACAAAATCTGTCTTGGAAGTCCAGTCAGAATGCTCCTTGGAAGTGACAATGGTGAGATGTTGTCTCACATACTTTGGACATCTTATCATCCCTGGAAAAGGTTATCATGATTGGTAAAGTAGAGAGTTACTGAAAAAGAGGAAGAGCCTTCACAAAATGGGTTTACATAATGGCTGCCACAATTGTGAGGATGGTGCCTGTAATCATGAAGGTTTTGTGTCAACTGAGCCAGGGTTCTCAGGGGGTCGACAGGTAAGATACAGCTATCCTCTATGATATGATTTGATGTGATAAACCAGTAAGAGGATTAAGGGTGGGATGTTTGTTGTTATTATTATTAAGTGTCACCAAGCCTGTTCCGACTCATATCGACCCCGTATAGGGTTTCCGAGAAACTTTTGATGGATTTAAACTACCAACCTTGCATTTAGTAGTGCAATGTTTTCCTAAAACACTGTTGTTATTAGGTCCCATCAAGTCAGTGCCCACTCATAGCGACCCTCTGTACAACAGAACGCAACCCTACCAGGTCCTACACCTCCTCACAGTGGTTGTTAATCTTGAGCCCATTGCTGCTGCTACTGGGCCAGTCCATCTCGTTGGGGGTCTTCCTCTTTTTCCCTGCCCCTCTACTTTACCAAGCATTATGTCCTACTCCAGGAACTGCTCCCTCCTGATTACATTTCTGAAGTATAGGAGATGAAGTCTGGCCATACTAGCTTGTGAGGAGCATTCTGGCTGTACTTCTTCCAACACAGATTTATTTGTTCATCTGACAGTCCATGGTACTTTAAATATTCTTCTCTAACACTGTAACTCAAATGCATCGATTCCTCTATGGTCTTTCTTATTCACGGTCCAGCTTTCACTTGCATATGAGGATATTGAAAATACCATGGCTTGGGTCACGTGCGCCTTTATCCTCAAACTGACACCTTTATTCTTGAATACTTTAAAGAGGTTTCGTGCAGCAGATTTGCCTAATGCAATGCGTCATTTAATTTCTTATCTGCTACTTCCATGAGTGTTGATTGTGGATCCAAGCAAAATAAAGTTTTGACAACTTCAGTCTTTTCTCCATTTATCATGATGTTATTGATTGTGCTCGGTATAAGGATTTTTGTTTTCTTTACATTGAGGTGCAATCCATACTGAAGGCTATAGCCTTTGATCTTCCTCAGTAAGTATTTCAAGTCATCTTTACTTCCAGCAAGCAAGGTTGTATCACCTGCACTCCAAGATACACCACCCTCATTCACACCACCACCCTGATCTGATTTATGGAAGATTCCCAAGGATTTGGCATGCAGCACCTTATATCTTACAAGAGATAAAGGGAAAGAGACTGGAGCTGAGGGGGGGATCCTATTGCTCTCAAGACAGCAGAGCCAGGACAGATATACATCCTTTGGAACTGCAGTCCATGCACCATGAAGCCATTAGATTCTGGGGAAGATTGAAGCTAAGGTGTATGGAGAGCTCCAAGGATTACTGGGGCTACAGATGCTAAAAGGAGAGAAGGACCTTTCCCCGGAGCTGACAGAGAGAAAGCCTTCCCTACGAGCCGGTGCTCTGAGTTTTTACTCCTTGCCTCCTAAACTATGAGAGACTAAGCTTGTATTTGTTGGAGCTGTCCACCTGGGGCATTTCTCTTGTAGCAGCACTAGATACTAAGACAGAATTTGGTGCCGGGAGTGGGATGCTGCTCTAACAGATACCTGAAATGTGGAAGCAATTTTAGCTGCTTGATAGTGAAAGTCTAGATTGACTACAAAGACTGTTGGTGGAATTATGGATGTCAACGGGAATTCTAATGAAGTTTCAGAAGGAAGTGAGGAGAACTATAACACTGAAGATGGCAGAAACGGTGAGAAGATGCAGCAGCAGAACCAGGAGAGCAACACAAGACCGCATGGAAGGCAACCTGTGGAGCAGAATTGCTGAGCCCTTCATGCACGAGGGTTCCTGGCAGAGTGGGCACCTCTGGGCTTGTTGGTGAAGTTACGTTCTCTGATCTTGGACCAAGAAAGCTGAGCCCCTTCTGGCTGAGGCTTAATGGTGGAGTGGGGTATCTCTGGACACAAATCACTAGAGCTGAAGAGTGTTGTTACACTCTGTTGAGCAGAGGAGAGACCAGACTGGTCTCCTCTAGAGATCAAGGAACCAGGAAGCAGAAGCTGAAGAAACAAGGAAACACTGAAAGAAAATTGCCTCAGTCTCAAAAGGTAGAACTGTTGGATTTCTAAGGATGGGGCCACAGTTTCCTAAGTCTCAAGGAATTAGCTTCTTCATCAAGCTGATTCCAGAGTGTGGAGCTGCCATTAAGATGGGATCTCTGCCCAAAGCTGAGGAGGTGAGGCTGTCATGCCTTAGGGGACAAAAGAATGGGACCTGCCAGGGCTGAAGTGCCAAGGATGGACTAGGAGAATAGGGCCACCCAAAGAGCAGAGTTGCTATTCCAGTGGACTTGGAGGGCAGAGCTGGAGTCCAGGGTTGCATGGTCAACACCAGGAGTCTAGAGGGCATTGCCTAGATGGTCACAAAGAACACAGGATTATTTTCAAGCCATGAGAGATAATATAAATTGTTCTTCTGAATTATTAATTTGCTTAATGCCTGTTATTCCTTCGTTCCCACCTGTTGTTCCCATTATAATGGAAATATCTACCTTTTGCTTTTCCACCATTGTAAATGAAAGCAGATAACTTGTATTCTAGATTCACAGATGAAAAGAAATTTTGTCCCAGGTTGAAGTTTGGACTTGGAAGAATTTTGGGATAATATTATAGGGTTAGTGTGTTTTCAGTTGTACACGTGTTAATGGATTTATGATAGGTGCAAGTTTGGCTTTTTGACTGTCTTTATTTGGAGATAAAGTATGGTTTAAGGAGCTATGTACAGGTGCCAAGTAGACAAGGGGTGGACTGTGATAGTTACGACTTCGTGTCAACTTGACTGGGTCAGTATTCTCATTGGCATGGCAGTTGAGAAGTAGCTAAACACTATAATGTGATAAACCAATAAGAGGATTAAAGGTGGGATACTGTAGGATAGACACAGTACTGCTAACCACAAGGTCAGTGGTTCAAGCCCATCAGCCGCTCCTCGGAAACCCTACATAAGGTTGCTACAAATGAGAACAAATGCTCCAGCACTTTACAACAACAACATCTTTAATCCCACCACCACCCTGATCAATTTATGGAAAATTCCCAAGGGTATACCAAGAGATAAAAGGAGAGAGTCTTGAGCAGAAAAGGGGTGATCTACTACCCCCAAGATAGAGGAGCCAGGAGTGGAGTGTGCCCTTTGGGACTTGGGGTCCCTGCTCTGAGAAGCTCCTAGGTCCTGGGGAAGACTGATGCCAAGGTGCATGGAGAGCTCCAAGGAACACTGGGGCTACAGATATGCTGAAAGAAGACAAGGTCCGTTCCACAAAACTGACAAAAAGAAACCTTCCCCCAAGAGCCAACGCTCTGAATTTGGACTTCTAGCCTTCAAAACAGAGAGAATACATTTGTATGTGTTGAAGCCATCCATTTGTGGTAGCTTTGTCATAGCAGCACGGAGAACTCAGCCAACACAGGACCGGGGGTGTTTTATAATGTTGCGTGAGTCACTATGGGTGACTAGAACCTAGCAACAACAACATGCTGTACTCAAGTCATGGATATGTTTGTCACACATGTAACCACATCTGTAGAAAGACCCTCTGTCAAATCTGTATTTATTCATGGATATTGTCTCATGCCCTTCCCAGCCCTGCTCAGCTTGAGCATCTGTCTGTATCTCCACTCACTGATGATGACTGCTGTTCTTGCAGGGTTGGCTATGCACTAGTATTGTTTTGTCCTTTGAAGTAGCTGCAAACACATTCTCATCCTCCCTTTGAACACACTGGCAAATGTGCCTATGCCCTCTTCTTCATGTCTTAAATTATCCTCATCATTTAAAATGTGGCTGAAACCTCATATCCTCTTTCAAGTTTGACCCCCATGCGTTAGCTTGCAGCTGACTTGTGCTGCTTTGAAGTGTCCTAACCCTTTGAACGTACACGTCTTATTTGTGTACTATCTTACGTTGTTGTGACTGTTAAACTTTTCAATGTCTTACCTTCTCCCAATAAAATGATTAGCTCCACATGGAGTGTAGTGGTTACGAATCGGGCTGCGAACCACAAGGTCAGCAGTTCAAAACTATGAGCTGTTCCTTGGGAGAAAGATGAGGCTTTCTGTTCCCGTAAAGATGTACAGCCTTGGAAATCCTGTACAGGGTCACTGTGAGTCAGAACCGACTCCACGGCGCATAACCGCCATCACCATGAGTCAGAACCAAGTCTACGGCACATAACCACCAACCACCACCACATAAGCAAAGACTTGATCCTGTGCTTCGCTATTCCTGCCCCATGGAAACTAGGACCCAACGAAAGTCACTACTCAATTCTTCTGACAGCTTATCTGATGTCAATGCTACTTGAGCGATTCCATTCAGACACCTTCAAAAATCTTTGTAGAGTATATTTCTATTCCATGTAACTTCTGCCTGATAAAATAGTACAAATCTTACTCCTCCTCACTTTGAAAATGAATCATGTATTCACACGAGAAATTTTTTTTTTACATTTGAAAATTTTCTTACCAACTGATAGCTGATATTTCATAAAACAACTCTCTAAAATGCAAGCTGTTTCCTTTTTCCTTTTTTTTTTTTAAATGTGTGGTTATTGCTTTTGAAGAAAACAAAGTGAAGGAAATGTTTCCTGTTTACAGAGGATCACATTTAACCCTATACACAGAGCGAATGAGTGTCAAAGCATTGTAGAACCTAAAGCTCATGTAACTTTCTGCTTATAAAGCACTTTTTTCACTACCACTGGACGTAGCAGGACTGGGATTTTCTTTTGTGTCACCTCCCTTTTCACTCTTTATTCTTTTAATAAATACAATGTTACATAGTAGAGCTCTTTTACTCTCCCACTGCCCTGTTGTTGGCGTGTTGTGTAAACCTCCCATCCTCTTTAGGATTGTCATGTATTTATCAGGGTTTGTCAGTTTGGACACTAACAACATCTGGATCAGGTCATTTTTTTGTTGTGGGGGACTGTCTGTGCATTACAGGATGCTTAGGAACATCTCTCATCTCTGCCTTTTGGGATGCCAGGAGCAAACTTCTCCCCTTCTTCCCCTCAAGTCATACAACCAAATATCTACACACATTACCACATAGCCCCTGGGGAGAAAATCACCACTAGTATGTTGTTGTTAGGTGCCATCGAATCGGTACCGACTCATAGCGACCTCATGCACAGCAGAACGAAACACTGCCCAATCCTGGGCCAACCTCACTATTGTTGCCACGCTTGAGTCCATCGATGCTGCCACTCGGCAGTCCATCTCGTTGGGGGTCTTCTTCTTTTTCTCTGACCCTCCACCTTACCAAACATATCCTTCTCCAGTGACTGGTCCCTCCTGACAATATGTTCAAAGTATGAGAGACGAAGTTTGGCCATCCTGGTCTCCAGGAGCATTTTGGCTGCACTTCTTCCAATATGGATCTATTGGTTCTTTTGGCAGCCCATGGCGCTTTCAATATCCTCCTCCAGCACGCTAACGCCAACGCGTCGCTTCTTCTACGGTCTTCCTTATTTACTGTCCAGCTTTCGCATGCCTATGAGGTTATTAAAAGTACCATAGCTTGGGTCAGTCACACCTTAGTCCTCAAGCTGACTTCTTTGTTCTTCAACACTTTAAAAAAGGTCTTATGCACCTGGTCGGCCAGCAGTGTGGCAAGACCTTGGACTCTTGGGCCCAGAGTCAGTGACA
>NW_006408523.1:12619214-12627363 GCF_000296735.1 Chrysochloris asiatica | reverse complement strand
AATGTTTTAAGTCCTCTTTACTTTCAGCAAGTAAGGTTGTATCATCTGCGTATCGCAGGTTGTTAATGAGTCTTCCTCCAATCCTGATGCCTCATTTTTCTTCATATAAGTCAGCTTTTTGGATTATTTGCTCAACATACAGGTTGAATAAGTATGGTGAAAGAATACAACCCTGTCGCACACCTTTCTTAATTTTAAACCATTCAGTGTTTCAATGTTCTGTTCGAACACTGCCTCTGGGTCCATGTACAGAACCCTCATGAGCACAATTAAGTGTTCTGTAATACTCATACTTCGTAATGTTGTCCATAGCGTGTCATGATCCACACAATCAAAAGCCTTTGTGTAGTCAATAAAGCACACACAGGTAAACATCTTTCTACTATTCTCTGCTTTCAGCCAAGATCAATCGGACATCAGCAATGATATCCCTCATTCCGTGGCCTCTTCTGAATCCAGCTTGAACCTCTGAAAGTTCTCTGTCAATGTATGCTTGTAGCCATTTCTGTATTACCTTTAGTAAAACCTTACTCTCATGGGATATCAAAAAGATTGTCCGATGATTTCAGCATTCCGTTAGGTCTCCTCTCTTTGGAATGGGCACAAATACGAAGTCTTCCAATCAGTTGGCCAGACAGTTGTCTTCCAAATTTCTTGGCAGAGATGACTGAGTGCCTCCTGTGCTGCCTCACTTTCTTGAAAGATTTCAATTTTTATTCCATCAATTCCTGGTGCTTTGCTCTTTGCCATTTCCTTCAGTGTACCTTGGACTATCTCCTTTAGTATCATTGGCTTCAGTATCAAATATATCAAGTATATATATATATATATATATATATATCATTTAAATCATATACTGTTGTTCTCAGTGGACTCTTTTGTTACTTGAATAAATGATATTATATATAAATATTCTTATACAACTTTCTTGGTTCGTTCAACATTGCATCTCTGAGATTTCCCCATGTTGTTTCATCTAGACGTTGTTATTGTTAAGTGCTGTGGGGTTGGTTTGAACTCATAGCAACCCTGTGTAACTTTTCCTAGGAGCAGCTGATGTGTTTGAACTGCCACCCTTGCATTTAGCAGTCCAGTGCTTATCTTGTAGTGCCACACCAGGAATCCACTTGCAGTCCTAAATCCTGACAGATTGCTCTTTACAGTGTTTATGTCCACGTATACTCTCATCAACAACACGTAGAGTTCCCCGTCCCTTCATAGCATCCCCGTACTTGGTATTCTACACTTTTGATTTTTGCCAGCCTGGTGGGTATGAAATAACTCACTGTTATTTTGCATCTCTCTGATGTAAGTGACATTTGGTGCAAGTGACAGGAAATTCAGAATAACAGAAACTTAAGGTAGACGTTTATTTCCCTTTAAGGTAACGGAAGTCCAGAAATTGGCAGCCCTGGGCTGGTGAGACAGCTTCACAAAGTTGCCAGGGACCCAGGCTCCTTTTAGTCTTGGCATAGTGCTTCTGCCTCAGTGTCCAAAATGGTGACTTGAGCTCCAGGAAGGAGGAGGAAGCAACAACGAACGGAATCTGCTTGGAAATCCCATACACGTTTTCTCCTTACATACTAATGATGATACACTCCACACGGTGCTCCTACAAGTCAGGGAAGCTGAAAAGTGTAGAGAGTATGTCTCAGCAGTCTTCTTCAGTTTGGAATTGATGCTGACTGGATGTATCTTGACAACAGTTGACAGTATTGAGTCTTTCTGAGCATGAATGTGCTCAATCTTTCCACATGCTTACTTCTTGAGATATCCCTCAATCCAGTTGTATAATTTTCTCCATAAAGATCTTACAGATCTCTCATTACATTTTTTGTTGTTGTTGTTTTAAGTGTCCAGTCAGTTCTAATTCACAGCAACCCCATATAGGGTTTCTGAGGAACACCTGGTGGGTTTGAACTGTGGAGTCCATTCAGCACTTTATCATTTTTATTTCAGAGTCCTGGTGTGGCGCTGTGGGTTAATGAGCTGGACTGCAGAGCCATTTCAACTGCAAGGTCAGCGGTTCGCTCTCACCAGCTGCTCCTTGGAAACCCTATACAGAGTCGCTATGGGTTGAAACTGACTTGATGGCACTTAACAACAACAATTTTTATTTCTATTTGTAACAGTAACTTTTTGCATTTGAATTTTTGTGCATGATCGCAGTATAGTATCTTCCCAAGTTACAAATGTCTGACTTGTTCTTTAATTTTCTGTGAATTTGGTCTCACACTGAAGCCGTCTCTTCTTTACGATCCCCTTCACTTACTGCGCCTGCAGCCTGTACATGGTTGAAAAGCCTTCAGTGCTGCTGCTGCTGTTGTTAATGTTGTTTGGCTCATAGCACCCTGTAGGGTTTCCAAGACTTAGAAAACCTCGTGTAGGAGCAAACTGTCACATCTTTCTCTCATGGAACAGTTGGTAGGTTCGAAGCCCCAACATTTTGATTAGGGCCTCAGTAGCCAAGTTTAGCCACTGCACTAACCGTGTCTTGCACTGAAAGTAAGACTAAATGTGAACTCTGTGCCTCTGCTCTGCCTGCATATTCCACTTACAGACACGCATGGGAGCAGATTATGTTCAGGACTCGGGCTGCCTGTAGAAATCCTTTTTTTTTCTTCTTCTTCTTTACTTGGTTAAGTGCCTTTGAGTCACTTCTGACTCATAGTGACCCCTCTATAGGGTTTCCGAGGAGCGGCTGGTGAATTTGAACCACTGACCGTGCAATTCAAATTCACTTTTATCTGGAGTCCTGGTGTGGAGCTGTAGGATAAGCACTGACTGAACTGCTAAACCACAAGGTTGGTGGTTCAAACCCACCAGCCATTCCTCAGAAACCTGATGTAGAGTCATTATGAGTTGGAACCGACTCGACAGCACTTAACAACAAAATCAGTAAATTAGGTTGAGAGGACTTTCTTCTTTTTTCTGTTTTCTACAATAGCTGTGGAGTCCTATTGTGGTACTGTAGGTTAAGCACTGGAGTGCTAACCAAAAGATCAGACTTTCAAACCTACCGGCTGCTCCTTGGGAATCCTGTACAGGGTCGCTATGAGTCAAAACCAAGTCAGCAGCACTTACTGGCAACAACAGTTTGTATACGATGGAGAATCTTTAGAAGTTTTATAGACTTCACCTGTAAATTTTTAATGGGTAGATTTTTAAGTAGTATTTGAATTTCATTAATAACAAGAAATCTAGTCAGGTTTTCTATTTCATTTGGTAACTTTATTGAACTATACCTACAGCAAACTGTATGCACAGGAAAGCGTGCATTCGCATGCGCACACACACAAGTGTACAGCTCCATGAAGTTTCACAGACTGAATACATGGTGTAACCAGCTATCATATCAAGAAAGAGAACATTACCAAAGCCTCAGAAGCCCTCCTTCTTTTCCCTTTTCAGGTACTGCCCCCTCAAAGGAAACCCACAATTCTGACTTGGAACAGCACAGATTCTTTTGTTTTGTTATTTTTATTCATTACATGTAAGCAATCATGCAGAGTCCAGATATAAAGACCTCCCTCTGTGACCACTGATTTTGACAGAGATGCTAAATCCAATCCGTGGGAAAAGAAGAGTCTCTAACAAATGGTGCCTGAGCAACTGCCTTTCCAAATGTAAAAGAATAAAGTGAAGCCCGTACCTCACACCATCTACAAAATCTAACTCAAAATGTGCCAGTGACCTAAATGTAAGAATTAAAACCATAAAACGCATAGAAAAACTGTTTAAGGTAAATCTTCAAGACCTTGTTTTTGACAATGGATCTTTGTTTTTGACAACAGACTCTCACATATGACACCAAAACCATGAACAACAAAAGCTAACATAAGTTTGGACTTTGTCAAAATTAAATTTTCTTGTGCATCAAATGACTTTATTAAGAATGAAAAGACAACAATAGTGAATAATTGTTAGCAGGACTGATTATGAGGGTTGGAAATGTAAAGGTAGATGTTTTGTAGCAAAGAGGGGAGTGATTAAGTTTTCAGTCTAGGAGCAGAGGTCCCTGGGACCATCAAGGGAGAAGAGCTGAGAGCGGGACACTACCCAGAGAAGCAGTGTCACCAGAGATAGAGGCAGAGACGATGACATGGAGAGATGGAGTGGCTGGGGACTATAGACCCAGAAGGGGAGAGGGGCTGTGTGCTGATGACTGGGGGGCAGGCTTGTAGTGTATACCCTGTGGTTGGTTGATGATGCATGGAGGGGATTGTAACCATGGCAATGAAAGGATATACGATAGGATGAATGTAACGCTAATATTCTCCCATGTAAACTATCACATAATTCACAATAAAACATTTAAAGAAAACAACAAAACACATGTAAAAAAAAATGAATGGAAAGACACAGGACGGGAGAAAATATGTGGAAACTGTTTATATGATAAAGGTTTAATAGAGAATTTATAAAGAATTCCTACAATCTAAAACAGAAAGACAACTCAGTTTAAAAAACAGGCAAAAGAGCTGAGTAGACATTTGTCCAAAGAAAAAAAGCACTCATCTAGCCAACAGGCACATGCAAAGGTGCTCAGTGCCATCAGTCATTAGGGAAATGCAAATGAAGACCACAGTGAAATACCACTCTACATCTACTAGGAAGGCTAGTATACAAAATAAAATAAAAAAGGAGGTGATGAAGACAGAGAGCAGGAAGAAAAAGGAAGAAGGAAAATAACAAGTGTTGGCGAGGATGTAGACAAGTTGAAAAATTCTTCCATTGCTGTTGATGTTAAGTGCTGTCAAGTTGGTTCTGACTAACAGCCGCCCCGAATAGGGTTTCCAAGCAACAGCTGGTGGGTTTGAACTGCTGGTGGGATGTAAAATAGTGCAGTCACTGTCGAGAACAGTTTGGCAGATCGTCAAAAATTCAACATAGAACTACCATGTTGTTGTTGTTGTTGTTGTTGTGATGACTTATCCTGGCTCTGTCTAGGGTTGACAAGGCTGTACATCAGAATGCCTCATCTTTCCCCTGCGGCCCAGCTGATGGGTTCGACTAACTAACCTGGTGGTTCACAGTCCAGTGCTTATCGGATGGAGCCAGCACACTCCCTAGAACTACCATGTGGCCCAGCAATTCCAGTCCTACGTATGGGATGGAAAACAAGGAGTCGAATAAATACTTGTATACTAGTGTTCATTGTGTGTGACTCACAGTAGCAAAGTGTCCATCAACAGATAAATGGATAAACAAATTGTATATATTGAGCCATGGGATGTTATTCAGCCATAAAGAGAAATGAAACTTTGATGCATACTACAACTTGAATGAACCTTGAAAACATACTAAATGAAATAATTCAGATACAAAAGGACAAATATTTTATGATCCCACCTACATGAAATATCTAAAATAGGCAAATACGTAATGACAGAAGTGTATTAGTGGTTTCAAGGGAGTAGAGGGAAAGGAGAATAAGGGGTCGCACTGTTTACGAAATCATCAGTTTCCTTTGTGGGGGAGAAAGATGTCTAGGGATGGACGGTGGGGTCGTGCAGTGTGGGGAATCTAATGAATGTCACTGGACTGTACATTTCAAAATGTAAATCTTATATATATTTTACTGCAATAATAGTTTTTAAAGTAACCCCAAAATGTACATTTTTATATATTCTTTCTTTTGCTTAACATTATACTTGAGAGATTCATCCATATTGTAACATGTAATTGTAATGTGTTCATTCTAATCACTGTTTATGATGTTAGTAAGTGCCTTCGAGTCGGTTCTGACTGATACCAATTGTCGCTTTGTAGGGTTTCCAAGGAGCAGCTGGTGGGTTTGATATCAATGTACCATAATTGTCTGTTTGGCAGTTGATGGATATTTGGGTAGTTCTCGTCTTTGATTGTGATGATGTAGGATAAACACTGAACTGCTAACCACAAGGTTGACAGTTCAAACCCACCAGGTGTTCCTTGGAAACCCTGGACGGGGCTGCTATGAGTCAGAACCAACTCAACGGTACTTAGCAACAGTAGTCTTTGGTTACTATAAATAATAGGCTGCTGAGAACATTGTCGTTCATGTCTTTTGGTGAATAAGATGTGTGCTTTTCTGGTCGGTATATTTCCAGGAAGAACACAGCTGAATCATACACACCGATCCAGTTTTAGCAGGTGCTCAAGAACTGTTTTCAAAAATGTTTGCCAATTTGGATTTCTTCTAGAATAATTTGTTGTAAATTACATTTGTCCTGAAAATTGTTTTTTTGTTTGTTAGAGGTGATGAAGGGAACTCCAGGTCTCTGGCTGTCAGCAGAGATCTGACCTTCTCTCCATTTCCCCTTTCCTGTCACACCTTGCAGAGCCCTGAGCTTGGAGTGGACATGGGCTGGGTCAGCGGAGGCCCATTTGAACTGCTGTTAAGACCAACCCTGTATGTTCTCAGCTGCCTTGTAGAGCCACATTGCACAGATAACTAACAATCTCACTACCTTCTTTTCTCTTTTTGTGTACATATCAATGGTTGCTGATTGTGTGCTATTCATGGAAGAGTGGTTTGCTATTTTAGGATTTGAATTGCTTGCATAAAGTAATAAATATATTTTATTTCATAGTATGTAGATGTGACTGCTTTGATAAAGAAGGCTCTGTTGGGCATTCTGATGGTCCTGCCCTCTCTGTATATTATAAATATGTGTTGATCTATTTTTAGGGAGGAATGATCAATTGGAATCGCCTTTTCCCACCTTTACGTCAGCGACGAAATGTCAACTATCAGGATGGTCAGCGGTCTGAACAACAAGCATCCCCTCCTCTAGAGGTTTCTGAGGAACAGGTAATCAGTTACACTTGGTCCTTAACCTAAAACCCATGCTTTACACTTCAAGCAGTTTTGCTGAGCAGGACTAGAAAGAAACCAAGTATGTAACAGTGATAAAACTCGAGATCATGGTTGATGACTGTGGGTCTTAAGAATTTGAGGAAAGAGTGATGTAGGAAAGAAACGCATTTTGGTAGCTTATTTTGAAATCGGTAAGACCTTATCTTTATGACAAGGCTTCAAAAAGTTGGTGGAAAAATGGGATTAAGAAAATAATAGTATTTTCCACCAACTTTTTGAAGCCCCTTTGTACAAGAAGCTAATAAAATTGGTTCTCTCGAAGGACAGGGGGGAAAGGAGAAGGAAGGAGGGGATAGGAGTATGAACTTTGGTATGGTTTTGACTTTTGGATTCATGTTAATGTTTTGCTTATTCAAAAGTCAAATTAACAAGGATGGGGCAAATGTAAAACTGAAAAGAAACAGAAATAAATCAACCAACTGTATTTCATTCGCACCAAAGGGAGGAATTAATGTCAGTTAAGTTTTCAACGTCTTATATCCTCTCTCTAAAAAATAATAAAAAGAATTGCAAGCAACTCTTACACTCTTCTTAAGAGGTGTATTCTTCCTAGTGAATGAGGATAGCAGTTCTAAAATGATGTATGTGTCATAGGCTTGAACATATGAGAAATGTATTGCTCTTAATGTGGAGGGAGAGAAAAGGGGACTGGCGCTTCCCGGACCAGGCAGCTCAGGTAGGGCAGGCTCCGGGGGAAAAGGGGCGGAGTCGCACATAGGAAACCTCTGTCTAGCAGACAGACAGCCTTTGAACAAACATAAGATCTTATATTTCAACATTCTGAACTCATTTTTTTAAAAGATCAAATTGCTGAGGAATTACAGGCATTTTTTAGCTTTTGTCTGCCTGCACGCAGCTCCCACTTCCGCGCCCGTGAGTGCCTCTGCCCCCTGCAGACCTTGGAATGCAGGGCTAGAGCAACCCCACTTAGTAGGCTGCATTTCCAGAGAAAAGGAAGCATAAACTAATAAAGCCTAACAAATAGAGAGGGATATCGGTGTGGATATCAGGAAATTCGGGGTAACCATGGTACAGAGAGACTGAGAGAGGCATCTTTTACATCATCAAATACAGACACTACCTCCCTGCAGCCATTACCCCCAGACCTCTACTGCTCCAGCCTAGACCAGCCCTCTGCCAAGCCGCCTAGGCTCAGGAATGCCCAAGGCACAGGCCCGCCCACTGAGGCCAAGGCCCAGACACTCCCACTGAGGCCAAGGCCTGCCCTGAGGCCCAACCCGCCCACAGACTGGTCACAAAGGCCCAGGCCCAACCAAGGCCCTGTCA
>NW_006408523.1:12580728-12617657 GCF_000296735.1 Chrysochloris asiatica | reverse complement strand
AGAGACTCTGGGAGGGCAGTCTATGACCAAAACAAGTACAATGCAAAAGAAGGTGAACACATAGGAACAGAGATCCAGACAATGAGAAGTTCAGGTAGACTACAGGATAAAATAGACTGCACTAAATGGACAGAGAATTTAATGTGGAGGGAGGAAAAGACAAACAGGCAGTGAAGAACTGTGCACAGTTAGATTGGGGTTGGAGATGTCAGCAAACTCACAATTTAAATAAAGGTTTGTCTGTGTCCCTTAGCCCTGTGGACCAAAGGGCTCCAAGGCCTTAAATATTTTGGCAGCAGTGGCACACATAGTGTCAAGATCTTGGTTTCTAAATACCATTCTCCACTGGAAAGAACCAAGCTCTTCAGAGAACTGGTGAATCCTAGACCCCAGTGATCCACGAACATCGGTTAGAAAGGAAGAACGTGCTGAGTAACTAATGGGAGCATGTCGGAGAGAAACTAAAGTCAATTTGACCCCAAATCAGGAACATTGCAGGGGGCATCATTTTGACACCATATTGAAGCATATAATCCACTGTGGGGGGGAGAGGAGAGAAAGGTCTCTGCGTTTATACTGATATTACTAAAGAAATAATAATTTACATATGTAAATACAAGTACACACATGAGGGAAGAAAATATATGTTTCCTTTCAATAGAATGTCAAATAATAAATCTAGACAGAGTGGTGATGGTATTGGAAAATCACAGTGTTATAAACTTCGTAGTAAAAATCAGTGCAAGGAAGAATCATCAGTAGATGAAGAATAGGTGCCATCAAGTCAGTACCAACTCATAGTGATCCTATGCACAACAAAACGAAAAACTCCCCGGTCCTGGGCCAACCTCACAATTGTGTTACATTTGAGCCCATTGATGCTGCCACTTTGCCAATCCATCTCACTGGGGGTCTTCCTCTCTTTTTCTGACCCTCCACCTTACCAAACATAATACCCTTCTCCAGTGACTGGTCCCTCCTGACAATATGTCCAAAGTATGAGAGACGAAGTTTGGTCATCCTGGTCTACAAGGAGCACTCTAACTGCACTTCTTCCTACACAGATCTATTGGTTCTTTTGGCAGCCCATGATACTTTCAATATTCTTCAACACCATAACTCAAAAGCATCAATTCTTCTAGTTTTCTTTATTCATTGTCCAACTTCTGCATGCATATGAGGTTATCAAAAATACCATGGCTTGGGTCAGGCTCAGCTTAGTCCTCAAACTGCCATCTTTTGCTCTTCAGCACTTTAAAGTTCTTGTGCAGCAGATTTGCCCAATGCAATACATCTTTTGATTTCTTGACTGCTGCTTCCATGAGTGTTGATGTTGATCTAAGTCTTTGACAACTTCAATCTTATCTCTATTGTTAAGAATGTTGTTTATTATTCATTAGTGAGAATTTTTGTTTTCTTTACATTGAGATGCAATCCATATCAAAATATGGTCTTTGAGCTTTATCAGTAAGCATTGTAAGTCCTCTTCACTTTCAGCAAGCAAGCTTGTATCATCTGCATATCGCAGGTTGTTAATGAGTCTTCCTCCAATCCTGATGCCATGTTTTTCTTCATATAACCCAGCTTCTCAGATTATTTGCTCAGCATACAGGCTGGATAAGTATGGTGAAAGAACACAATCCTATCACACACCTTTCCTAATTTTAAACTATTCAGCATTCCCTTATTCTGTTTGAACACCTGCCTCTTGGTCTATGTACAGGTTTCCTCATGAGCACAATTAAGCATTCCAGAATACTCATTTTCCGCAATGTTGTCCATAGCTTATCATGAGCCACACAATCGAAAGCCTTTGCGTACTCAGTAAAGCACAGGTAAACATCTTTCTGGTATTCTCTTTTTTCAGCCAAGATCCATCGGACATCACCAATGATAGCTCTCGTTCCACGTCCTCTTCTGAATCCAGCTTGAACCTCTGGAAGTTCTCTGTCAATGTTTGGTTGCAGCCATTTCTGTATCACCTTTAGTAAAACTTTACTCGCATGGAATATTAATGATATTGTCTGATGATTTTCACATTCCATTGGGTCACCTCTCATTGGAATGGGCACAAATACTAATCATTTCCAATCAGTCGGCCAGGTAGTTGTTTGCAGATTTCTTGGTGTAGATGAGTGAGTGCCTCCAGTGCCACTTCACTTTCTTGAAAGATTTAATTTGTATTCCATCTATTCCTGGTGCCTTGTTCTTTGCCACTGACAACTTTGTACCTTGGACTGTCTCCTTCAGGATCATTGGCTCTTGATCATATGCTGCCTCGTGAAGTGGTTGAACGTCGACCATTTCCTGTTGGTACAATGTCTGTGTGTATTCTTTCCATCTTCTTTTGATACTTTCTGCATCATTCAGTAATTTGTCCAGAGAATCCTTCAGTACCGCAAGTTGAGGCTTGAATTTTTTCTTCAGTTCCCTTTTGGTTTTCTAACTCCAGGTCTTTGTACATTTCCTTCTTGAGCTGACCTTTGAAATTTTCTGCTCAGCTCTTGTACCTCCTCACTTCTTCCATTTGCTTTAGCATCTCTACACTGGAGAGCAAGTTTCAGAGTTTCTTCTGACATCCATTTTGGTCTTTTCCTTTCTTGTCTTGTTAATGATCTTTTTCTTTCTTCCTGTATGATGTTCTTGATGTCATCCCACAACTCTTCTGGTCTGTGGTCTTCATTGTCTAATGCATCAAATCTGTTTTTCAAATGATCTGTAAATTCAGGTGGGATATATTCAAGGTCATATTTCGACTCTCGTGGACTTGTTTTCATTTTCTTCAACTTTAGTCTGAATTTGCATATGAGCAATTGGTCTGTTCTACAGTCTCCCCCTGGCCTTGTTTTGGCTGATGATATGGAGCTTTTCCTCCATTTCTTTCCACAGATGTAATCAATTTGATTTCTGTGTATTCTGTCTGGTGAGGTCCATGTGTATATTCCATCTTTTATAATGTTTAAAAAAGATATTTGAAATGAACAAATCATTGGTCTTGCAGAATTCTATCATGATATCTCCAGCATCATTTCTATCACCAAGGCCATATTTTCCAACTATTGATCCTTCCTCTTTGTTTCCAACCTTTGCATTCCAGTCGCCAGTATTTATCAATACATCTTGATTGCAATTTCAGGCTGAAGAAGTTGATGAAATTCTTCAATCATCCTCACTGGCTTTAGTGGTTGGTGCATAAATTTGAATACTAGTGGTATTAACTGGTCTTCCCTGTAGGTGCATGGATGTTATCCTGTCACAGACAGCGTTGTATCTCATGACTGATCTGGATATGTAGACTCAGATCATCACCCCACAAATCCCTCATTAATTACAAAGGAAGGCATACAAAGGGGGAGTTGGACACCATCTTAACCAAGGCATCGAACGAGTGTCACCAGGAATGATAAAAACAGGCACCGTGAGCCTCATCTCCAGATGTGATACCCTGAAAAAGGACTCAAAACCAAAAAGTCAGGCAAATCCTGTTTGAGGAGCAATCTATAAAAATGCTTAGCCTTTATTCCTCAGAAATGTCAAAGTCATGAACTGCGACAGATGAAAGACAACTAAGGAGACCTGATAGCAAACTGTAGTACATGACCTTGGATGGAATTCTGATCGGGAGAACATTTTTGGTGCGAATTGTACTTAGGGTCAGTTGATGATAATGGACCACAGATGAGGTTTGTATTGTGTAAATGTTAAATTTCTGGAATTTGGTATCCGTACTGCGGTTACAGTAGAGAACGTCCTTGCTCTTAGTATTAAGGGTAAAGGGAAGTGATGCGTGCAGCCTACTCTCAATAGCTCAGAAAAGCGTGTGGACAGCCAGAGAAAGCGTGAGCGGGACTCCGGCCAGATTACAAATGGTGACTCTAGATGAAGAGTAACCCAGCCTTCTTGGTGCTATGTTTGTAATATGTCTATAAATCTGAAATCATTTCAAACTAGAAAGTTTGAAAAATATTTACAAAAGTTTGAAGCATTGTGATAATAGCGCTTGGCAAGTTGCCTCCTTTTATGTTGATTTCGTCTCATCAAAGTAAATCGAGGTCAGCTGGTGACAGCCATTGCCTCCCCTGTTCCTGGCTCCAGATTAAACCATCACCAATCTGACCCTCAGGCCAACCTCTGCCACAGAGGTCTGTCCTGACTCTTTCTGGAGCCCAAGGGATGCCCCTGAGCAGTACTTGTACTGCCACCCCTGCATTGGTGGTGGTGATGCTGTGCTGGGGAGTCAACTCATAGCGACCCTGTATAGGGTTTCCAAGGCTGTAAAGCTTCATATGGGACTAGAAAGCCACATATTTCTCCCACGGAGCCACTGGTAGTTTCAATCTGCTGACCTTGTAGTTAGCAAGCTAACTAGTAACCCACTGCACTACCAGAGCCCCAATAAATGCTTTTAAAAGAAGCCAGTTTTTAATGTGCCTAATGAATTTAACCTTTGCAGCTGGTCGGCACAGACAGATTATTTCAGTAATTCATTAGGATTGGTACCACCACCAGCGAATATGTAAGGAAACATCATTCCCAGACTTAAGAAACTCCAACCCTGTAACTCAACATTTGTCAGATCTTTATGGCAACAGGTTTAAAAAAATATGATCATGCTCAAATTCAGGGGCAAAGAAATGCCAAGTTCTGTTATTTGACTATTTATTTGACTTTATTTGTTAGTTGACTTTATTTCTGCTATTTGATTTAATATAGAAGTGAATCTCAGTCCTCACTGGGTGGCTACTAACTGTATGAGGTATTTAAAGGTGAGACCTTTCTGAGTTGTGGCATTTTGGAAAAAAGGTGTCAGAAAGTGAGAACAAGGAGACTGTGTGTTATTGAAGTCTACCATTGTTTTAAATGACTCATTAGGTCTTCATCCTCTTAGAATGACATCAGTGAGGGCACCATGTTGTTGATACCAATTTAAAACAGCCCTGCTCTGTGATGTGAAAAAATGTAGTTCATACATCACAGGTTGTTTTTACATGCAATTTCTCATCCATTGATTTTCTAAAATTTTATTGTGTGCTCATTGAATATTTTGAAAATGGTAGTTAGACCTTCATTGCATTAAACATACAAAATCTGCACTGGTATTACTAGGCACATTCTTGACAACCCTTATGGTAAGTGCCATAGAGACTGGAAAAGGTGTCAGGGTGGTGTTCTTGCCCATTGGAAATTTCCAGTTAATGTGCACTCAGTCTCTTGCTTTGTTGATGCTGGAATCTGACTGAAAAAGCATTTGTTACTAACACATATTAAAATAATTTAACTTAGCAAAACTTTTTATGCTTCTCAAGTATATTTGTATTTTCTTTATTTAATATCAATGACATGTAATTTTAATACATTTAGAAACTTAATAATTCTATAAAACAAAACAAAGAAATGATCATTATGTTTTTTTCGAATGTAAATAAGTGCATTAAGAATTTAAATTATTAAGTGGCATGAGTGTTTTAAGAAAACCTAACAGGCATGAAATATATTGATGTATTTTGAAAATAGACTATTCTAATAAAGACTATACTATATATCCCTTCTTAAATCCAATAATGTTCTAACATATACCCAGAGAAGTTTTTTCCCTCCTTTTCTATCTCAACTGTTTTTGCTATTGCAAATTTCTGTATTCTTAGTTCTTCGAATCCCATTCCTATATTTATTTTTGAATAAGTTGACTCATCACCTTTGCCAATTCTCCACCTTTTGAGAAGCCAACCCTTTTCCTTTAAGAATATCCTCAAACCAAGAGCTATCCAATAAACTCTTTTAAAAGAATCGCATGTGCTCAAATATATATGCTATCTTCAAAATAAGCATATCCACTATTCCATTTCTCTCTCTTTTTTTCCCAAGCAGGTATTTTTCATTCCACCTTAGTACCTAATATTTCAAGTTAACAAGTAATGAAGTTTTGTTATATTTATTCTATGTTTTCTGTTTTTTTAATTGAAGAGGAAGTACACTTATCACTCTTACCTATTTTGGACCTTTCCCAACCATAGAAAAAATTACCCTTTAGTGTGTACTTAACGATACCAGTAAAATTCAGTAAGGAAGTTAAACAAAGCTGAGCCAAATCTGTTGTATATCATCAAGTTGATTCCAACTCATAGTGACTTGTAGAACTGCCCTATTGGGTTTCCTAGGCTGTAATCTCTTTTGTTGTTGTTTAAGTTTTTATTGTGAATTGAGCAATAGTTTACATGGGAGAACATCGGTTTTACACTCATCATTTCATTGCAATGATTATAATTTCCTCCATACATCATCATTCAACAGTATTTGCTTCTATTCCCTCTGTTTTGGGGGTTTTTTTGGGGGGTGGTCCTTTGGGGGACTGGATGGGATGTACACAAAAACATTCAGGAATATATAATAATTTAAACAACCAAAGGGCACATTCTGCAAGCCTGCCTCCTGGCCACTAGCACTCAGTCTTTCTCTTTCCATGAGTCTAGAGTCCTCAGCTGCTCTCTCTCTCTCCATGCCATCACGTCTGCCTCTGTCTCTGGTGTCAGTGCTTCTCTGGATAGGGTCCCACTTTCTGCTGGTGCTCTTCTCCCTTGATGTTCCCAGGGTCCTCTGTTCCTGGACTGTTAAGATGAACTACTCCCCGCTTTTTGTTACAAAAATTCTACCTTTACAGTTGTGACAGTTGAAATTAGTCATGATAACCGTCACTCATTATTGAATCATAAGAATCTTATCCCCATCTCTTTTCACCAGATCTGTCTAAAAAATATGAAAACTATTCAGTGGGAACGCTACCTTCCCCTGCACACTCTTAAACTAAACTCCCTCTTGAAAACTGGTAAGCCAGTCACTTCTTGCCTTTACCATCCCCTCATTTTAGGTAGCCAGTGTCTAAGTTGCCTGTCCCTATCAACCCTGTATACAGAGGGGATACGATTGATACTTGATGTGATGACTCCTTCTCTCTCAGGTGGTATTTTGAGCTACTACATCCATAAGGATAGGTCAGGTTCATCAATTTGTATCAATTTACACTTGTTTCCCTTATCAAAAAATGTAGTTTTTTTATCTTCCTCTAGTGAAGTTCTGATCATCAAGCTATCCAGGCTAGGTCAAATGGGTACTATCTCTGCAAGTTTGGGTATTCTTGTGCATCTCCCCTCACTTCACATCAGCTGGATGCTTCACTCTCAGCTCTAGCCCTTCGTGACTATGTCCTTGTCCATGGGCTCAAGAATTCCCAAGTCTCAACCTTTGGACCAACCAGCCCTTTCTCATCTCTCTCTCATCTCCAGGTCAACAGAAATCTGTGGCACATGGTCGAACTCAGCCCATATCTTCATTGCTGCCTTTCTCCCTCTTCCACTCACCAGTAGACCAATGTGGTCGCCAGCAAGCTTACATGCCTGCTTGTGTGTTCCCTTTGAGTTTCAGTTTCAGAGGGGGGTTGTCCTGAAAGGACTCGATTGCTTGCCTTGATGTCTCCCAGACAAACAACTTGCTTATTCTTGTAGTAGCCAATCAGACTGCCATGTTTTTGGATTTTTCCTGCTGATCTTTCTTTCAAGAAGTATCTTCTGTTGCTCTAGCTGTTCCAGACTGGTCTGCTTGTCCTTTCAAGTGGGAATGTCCCACCTCAGAAGGTTCTGTATGGTGCTCAGGATTCCACCTAGGTCCTATACTCTGCAAAGGCTCTGCAAGAGGCCTATTTCACTGGGCAAGTTCTAGAATCCCTTTTCGGTATTTCAGTCAGTCGTAGGTTAAAGATGGGCTTACACGTTTTCTGTAATCGTGTTTCCTGATATTCCTTTCTATCCTACTCAAGTGTCTATTTTACAGTAGTAGGCAAGGGAAACCAATATTCATAAGACAGTCGAGCATCTTAGTATTATTTCCCCTCTTCAGACTATGCCTAGGCTGGAATCTTCATGGGAACAGATTGCCAGATCTTTTCTCCCAGGGAATGGCTGCTGGATTTGAACCACCGACCTTTGTTGGTTCAGAAGCCGAGAGCTTAACCATTGTACTGCAAGGCCTACTTAAACCAAATCTAGGATTTAACAAAAGGAAGATCAATGCAGACTTCAAAGTTGGATCCCCCTCCCTTCTGTTCATCGCTTTCATTTTCCTTTTTGTTGTTGTTATTAGGTACTATAAGAGTCAGTACCAACTCATAGTGACTTTGTACACAACAGAACCAAACACTGCCCAGTCCTGTGCCAGCCTCCCAATCGTTGCTACACTGGAGTCCCTTATTGCTGCCACTGTGCCCATCCTTTTTGTTGGAGGTCTTCCTCTTTTTCACTGACTCTCCGTTTTACCAAGTATGATGCCCTTTTCCGGGGACTGGTGCCTTCTAATAATATGTCCAAAGTATGACAGACAAAGTCTAGCCATCCTGGCTTCTATGGAACATTCTGGCTGTACTTGATCCAACACAGATTGGTTTGTTCTTCTGGCAGAGTCCATGGTATTTTTAATAGTCTCCTTCAGCACCATAACTTAAATGCATCAATTTTTTTTATGGTCTTCCTTATTCATTGTCCAGCTTTCACATGTATATGAGGATATTGAAAATATCTTGGCTTGGGTCAGGTGCACCTTAGTCCTCAAACGGACATCTTTGCTCTTGAACCTTTAAAGAGGCCTTGTGCATCAGGTTTACCTAATGCGGTACGTTGTTTGATTTCTTGACTGCTGCTTCCGTGAGTGTGTTGATGGTTGATCTGAGTAAAATGAAATCTTGGACAGCTTCAATCTTTTCTCCATTTTTATTGATGTTATTAGTCTAGTTGTGAGGATTTTTATTTTCTTTACGTTGAAGTGCAACCCGTACTGAACACTGTGGTCTTTGATCTTCATCAGTCAGTATTTGTTGTTGTTGTTAAGTGATATTGAATCAGTCCAAATCCTAGTGACTGTGTATAGGATTTCCAAGGAATGGCTGGTGTGTTTGAACTACTGGCCTTGTGGTTCAAACTGGCCTTGCAGTCCAGTGCTTTATCCCACAGTGCCACACCAGAACTCTAATAATTAGTCATCCAGTAGTCATCAGCTGCCTGCTCTGCACCAGGAGTTCTGGTATGGACCATAAGGTCAGTTTGAAACACAAGGTGGGCAGTTCAAACCCACCAACTGTTCCTTAGAAACCCACCAACTGCTCCTTAGAAACCTATACAGGGTCTTTATGGGTCAGAACTGACTCGACAGCACTTAACAACAATTAAAAAGTCTGCACCAAATTAAAAACACTGTGCTGGGTTCTTGAAATGCACAGATAATTGCAGCTGAACTCTCTGCCTTCAGGGAGTTAGAGCCTCGTGCAGGGAGACAGGCACCTGAACAGCTGTATTAAAATGTTCTATATGTAACTGAAACTGAGAAAGGATTGCTAAATGCAGTGAGGGTTAGGGGTAGTGACTCAGAGATGTGGCATGATGAAACACTGTATCAGATTTAAGGAACCACAAGCGGGTGAGGTGGGTGCGGAGGGTGACTTCCTGGGGGAGGGAGGGGGACGGGTGTGCACCTTTGGGAGAAGCTGGATGGCAAGGAGGCAAGTTAGGTTCACCAAAGACCTTTGTTGTTGTTAGGTGCTGTGACGGTTCTGACTCATAGCGACCCTGTGTAGGGTTTCTGTGAGCCTGAACCACCAACCTAGAGAGGTTCAAACCAAACTTGCAGTCCAGCCCATTAACCTGCAGTGCCGCACCAGGACTGTAACCAATTTTTATTGGGTGTACCTAATCTGTGTTGGACTTCGGGTGTGGTGCTGTGGATCAGCACTGCACGGTGAACCACAAGTCAGCAGTTCAAACCCACCAGCTGCTCCTCAGCAGCCCTATAAAGGATCACTATGAATCAAAACCGACACAATGGCACTTCATAACAAATCTGTGTTGGAAGAAGTATAACCAGAATTTGCCTTAGAAGCCAGGATGGGTCAGACTTTGGACATATTACCGGGAGGAACTAGTCCCTGGAGAAATGATGCTTGGTAAAGTGGAGGATCGATGAAAAAAGGAAGATCCCCACCCCCCAATGAGATGGATTGGCACAGTGGCAGCAGCAATGGGCTCAAACAACAATTGTGAGGATGGCACAGGACCAGGCAGTGTTCCATCCTGCTGTGCACAGGGTCACTATGGGTCAGAACTTACTGACCCGATTGGTACCTAACAATAATCAACTTGGACTTGGAAAGGAGCTCGGGTGCCTCAGTGACATGCACTGGGCTGCTAACCACAAAGTCAGTAGTTCGAATTTCTGCACCTGTAAAGATTTGCAACCTCGGAAACCCTACATACAATTGCTGAGTCAGAATCAACTGTGTAGCAGTGGGTTCTGGTTATGGGTTTCATCTGCTTGGAAGGAGTCTTGTTGGCACATTGGTTAAGCGCTCAATGACTTGCTAAAGTGTCGGCAGTTTGAACGCACCAGTTAGTCTGTGAGAGAAAAATGTGGCACTGTGCTTCCTTAAAGATTACAGTGTTGTGGAAACACTGTGGGGTATTTGTACTCTCTTCTATAAGGTCATTATGAGTCAGAATTGACGCCATGGCAACAGGTTTGGTGTAAATTGACTTGGTGCTCTAAGAGATATAAACAAAGGAACTCATTCACCCTTCACTGAGGGCCTACTAACTACCTAACCCTGAATTCGGATGTCAGGAGTACAGCAGTGAAGATGAACCACAGACTGACCCGGCCACTGAGCAGCTCAAAGCCTGGGTAGATTATAAAACTAACAAGCAGGGTTTGTTCAATCGATGCGATAAAGAAGGTTCCAAGGTTCTAAGAAGGAAGAGCATGGTCAGATAATAAAGAAGGAAGCTGTACAGACCCACAGCATCTTACAGGGTAATCTTGCATCAGGGTCGGGAGGGGGGGGGTGGGGGTGGGGCGGAGAACTTGCCGTGGTGTAACAAGTAATAGTTATAATGAAGATGAGAGAAAGGCTAAGCCACAGCTTCGGGGAATCCATCGCTGTCTCTGGGAAGGCTTCTCCTGTAAAGGTGTGTATGTGACCCCGGAAGGTTGTGTGCTGCCTATGGGACACTGTCTGGGAGGCACCTTTCAGGTGTGCATCAATTTCTACTAGCATCAGAATTTGGGAAGTAAGAAACCAGAGAACCATTTGTTTTTGACACCCTTAGCGAGAGGGAAGTTAAAGAAAACCACAGTCTTATTTGAACAAAACAAGCCAACGAGTATCTCGCTGAGAGGAGTTCCTGTAGTTCTCATTGGAATGAAGGTCCTGCTATACTTGTGTCAAAGAGTAGTTAAATCACACGTAGAATGCTACAGTGTGATGCCATTTGTTTTCTTTAGTAAAAATTATCTTGAGATACTAGGGAAACATGAGATAATCCACCCTAAATCAGAATATGTATTTTAATTAACAAAAACAAAAGAAAGGGAGACAGGTATAGAAGAACTTCCATATTTATACATTTCTCTTTCAGTAATGAGCATGTTGTCATTGTTAAGTGCCGTTAATTCTGCTCTGACTCATAGCAATCCTGTGTAGGGTTCTAAGGGGCAGTTGGTGGGTTTGAATCACAGGCGGGTGCCTGCTCACCACAAGGTCAGTGCTTCAAACCCACCAGCGGCATCTTGGGAGTCCTTTTTTATAGGGTCACTATGAGTTGGAACCATCTTGATGATACTTGGCAGCGACAACATTGGCAAGACACATTTTACCATGACGCTTTGTGCTCCCATAGATATTTACAGCCTCAGAACCCCTACACAAGGTTGCTATGAGTTGGAACCAACTTGACGGCTGCACACAGCAACAATGACAACAGAACACAACAGACATGTCCACAAACATGTTTCCATCCCAGTGAGAAAACTCAGCTAGAATTTGCTGTTGCTACAATACCAGCTTCTCCTTGATGTCCTTTAAGCTGAATGTCTCTGATGCTTGTCTGGATGGAGTTAGATCTTCAGTTCTGGGAAGCAGGCTTAGGAGAGGCCACCTTTGGGCAACTTCAGTTTTTTTGAATAAGTCAATGCAGGAGATAGGAAAAGCGCTAACACCCACTTTGGATATTAACCCAGTAATAGGTAGTTTATGAAAGAAGTTAGAATTAAGTCTTGATGGCTCAGTAGTTAAGTGCTCAGCTGGTAACAGACAGGTCAGTGATTCGAACCTACCTGTCACTAGGCGGGAAGAGGCAGTCTGCCTCCACTGTTGTTGTTAAAGGGTTTCCATGGACTCTTATCAGTACCATTAATGTTATCATAATCAGAATTGAGTATTTGCTAGCGTGGGAGAAAGATGAGGCGTTCTGCTCCCATAAAAGTTTACAGCCTCAGAAACCCTGTGCAGGGTCACTATGAGTCAGAACCGACTCCACGGTACTTAACAACCACATAAAAATACAAAATAAGGTATTTCTAAGATTCTTTAGGGAGTCCTGGAGTGGCGCTGTGGTTTAATACATCAGACTGCAAAGTCGTTTGCACTGCAAGATCAGTGGTTCAAACTCACCAGCTACTCCTTGGAAACCCTATGCAAGGTCTCTATGGGACAGAATGAACACAACAAAGTCTTTGGTGTGGGCCTTTTAGAATTTATCCTTACCTTTTCAAAAGAATATTTTTCTTGTCTTTCTCACTTCTTTTGAGCCATTAGTTTTCTTAGGTCATTTCTTCTTGATGACAGTTAAACATTAAACATGTATAGGAAAGGTCACTCTTTGGTTTTTTTTTTTTAATTATGACAAGAAGATGATCGTGCAGGATCTCTGGCTACAAAACCCATATTTATTGGGGTTCCCTGTGATCTGGAGGGAGGAGGGGGTTCGCTCACCATGAAGGCCGTGACCAGGGATGCTGGCTTCTTTGACCCCCAGGTCTCCTTCCAGCCTTTCTGTGCTAGCAGAGACTCCTTTTGAAAATGATCTTTGTATAAGACACATCCGTTTTTCCACCAAAACGGGCTAATGATGGAAAAGTATGCCACAATGAATGCCGAAACAAGACTCCCCAATCCTAAAGACGTGAGAATGAGGGTGGTTTTGCAACATTGTCAACATCCCCAAACTATTCAGGGTGAGAAATTTCCACACACATAACCCAATCATGGAGTCCTGGTGTGGCTTTGTGGGTGAATAAGCTGCTGTGGGTAAAGTCAGTTTGAACAGCAAGGTCGGCAGTTCAAATTCACGAGCCACTCCTCAGAAACTCTTATCACAGGGTCACTATGGGTGGGAACCGACTCAACAGCACTTAACAACAGTGACAACCCAAACATATTTAAGGATACTAATTATCCTGTACAGGGTCGCTATGAGTCGGAATCGACTCCACAGCACATAACAACAACAACAATTATCTTAAGAAGGAGCTCTGGTAGCGTAGTGATTATGAGTCAGGTTACTAACCCCACGGTCAGCAGTTCGAAACTACCAGCCTTTCCGCGGGAGAAAGATGAGGCTTTCTGCACCCGTAAAGATTTACAGCCATGATGGAACTGAGTCCATGGCACATAACAACAACAACAATTATCTTAAGAGGCAGTGTATATTGAACACCTTCAAAGAGGGGACTTCAAAAAGTCTGTGGGAAAATTTCCTTATTATTATTTTTTTTTTTGGTAGCAATATATATACAACAAAACATTTGCCATTTCAACCATTTTACAGTCTAGCCACACCAACCGCACAACCATGTTATACAGCATTTCTAAGTTTTTTTTCTCTCTCGCCTTTCTTCAAAGATGGTTGTGATCATTTGCCTGTACCTCAGTCAGATCAAACATAGCTTCCAGCCTCTCCTTGCTTTTTTATTTGAAGAATTGTGAGCTTCTGGTATCCTATCTCTGTGTTGCTTAGCTGACTACACATTAGTGCAAGCCTCAGTTTTACCTGTAAGGTTGGTTTGAACCACAAGATCAGTGGTTGAAACTCACCAACTGCTCCACAGAAACCCTATACAGGGTCACTATGAGTCAGAACCTACTAGAGGGTACTTAACAACAACAACCATTTGAATATAGGACTTCGTGATGTATGCCTTTCATCCCAGTGGCACGAACTAAACACACTTAAATTGGAAAAGTTGGACTTCTCTGGTGAGCAGATAAATATTAAAGTGAAAAGCAATCATTTTTATAGTATCCACTAAAGACAGCCATCGATCTCTGTTGTCTGTGATGCTCGTTTATTACTCCAGTGAACCTTCAAAACGACCCAGAGCAACAGGGACCACACAGCTGACTTGCAATTCTTACAGTATCCAGTTCACCCTTCCACTGAGGATGGAAACTCGGATCTCTTGATTTCTCTGTGGTTGATTATTATCCAAACTGATACAACCAGTGAGTTGCAAGAAACGCAGGCAATTTTACTTTGGGTGTTTACAGTTTAGAACCCTAGGCAACCAATTCTCAGTGTAATTATTTATTATTATTATTATTATTATTATTATTATTTTGAAGAATTGTGTTAACACTGTTTCTACTTAGCAGGGTTTTTATCTGATAAAAGTAGGTCAATGAACAGTGAAATGTATCTAATCATGCTTGTCTTCTCACCCCTAAAAAAATGCAAAGAGCTCTGGAACCAGATTTGGCTAAAGAAGCATGATTACCAACTGAAAAAAAAAAAATGATAAAAGCCAAACACTGTCTTCAACAAAGAACTCTGAAAAGCCTGGCTCGGTTATCAAAGCCATGTAGTACCATGGAGTTGTTCGTGTTTGAAAGAGGGCAAACAAGAGCCCTGATAAAAAGCTCCTCCTACAGAGAAAGTTTGTTCTCAAACTGGAATATGACTTCTGTTAGAGCTGAGATGTGGCCCAGCTATCCAGGGTCTAAGGGATCAGAGAAGTGCTGCAGGCCCTGGGCTCTTCACTGCAATTCATGTACCACTTCTGCCTTGGTTGCTTGTATGTAAACAGCCCATCAGCAGCATCTTGTGCACTACAAACCAAATTCATAGTTAGTGGAAGAAGAGCTAAGTACCAGATGGAAGTTGTAGTCTAACTATTCTACCAGATAGCAGCACTGAGTCTAGGTTTGTACTTCATCAGCTCCAGATTATGAATCATGAGCTTTCAAACTCCTAAACTACTAACTATGGACAGCAAATAGACTTCTTCCTGCTGGCCAGACACAAAGACGAAGCCAGCCCAGAGCTATGCCTGAGACACTAAAGATGAACAAATGTGAAGGAGAATAAAGTTAGCCTTTTCCATGCTTTTTAAAGGGCTTAAGAGGGGCCAACGTGGTTTGTGTCCTTGATGTCATGTTCATGGGTAACTGAAGGAAAGAAAGTAGAGCTACACATTGGATTGTTAACCGTAAGGTCAGCAGTTCAAATCTATCAGCCGTCCCATGGGGGAAAGATGAGGCTTTCTGCTCCAACAAAGATTTTTACAGCTTTGGAAACCCTGTATCTCACTCCATGACCTATGCAGGGATGTTAATAACCAGCTGAGGAATATTAGCATGCACTACCAGAAACCGTATACAGAGTTGCTATGGGTTGGAACCAACTCGACAGCACTTAGCAACAACCATGTTATTGGAGTCCTGGTGTGGCATTGTGGGTTAATGCGCTGGACGGCAAGGTCAGTTTGAACCTCAAGGTCAGTGGTTCAAGCTCACCAGCTGCTCCTCAGAAATCCTATACAAGGTCACTGTGGGTCGGAACTGATTTGACAGAACTTAACAACAACACCATGATGTTGGGAGTCCTGGTGTGGTGCTGTGGGTTAATACGCTGGACTGCAAGGTCAGTTTCAACTGCAAGGTCAGCATTTCAAGCTCACCTGCCGCTCCTTGGAAACTCTGCAACAGAGTCGCTATGAATCGGAATCAACTCGACGGCGCTTAAGAACGGCAACAAGACTCTACAGGAGTACATGTGCATGCATGTAGAGGTAGAGCTGTGGACATTTGTATATGCATGTTGGTATTGTTGCATATATATTCGCATATATGTGTATCTAGATATAGAACAGAACACAAAGAGCTCTAGTAGCATAGTGGGTTAGGCATTAGGTTGCTAATCTCATGGTCAGCAGTTCTAATCTATCAGCCACTCCACAGGAGAAAGATGAGACTTTGTGCTCCCATGAAGATCTACCCTGTCCAGAGTCGCTATGAGTTAGAACCTACTCCACAGTACATAAACACCACCACCATAGTAGAGCACATAGAGGGCACAGTTACAGAAACTTCTTAGACATAGCCAAATGACTTGCTGGGACTGAGTTACTGGCCTTGAAGGCTAAGGACCATAGCCTCAGGGGGACACCTAGGTCAGTTGGTAAACGTTATTCATAAAGATAATGTTCGATAGCCTGGTTGCTGAGTAGTGAGTAGGGTTTTAAAAGCTTATGGGCAGATGTCTAAGATAAACAATTGGTGTCTTCCTGCCTGCAGTGAAGGAGAGTGAAGGAACCAAAGACTCAAAGAAGCAGTTAGTCCAGAGGCTTGGGGAGCCACCCCAACCACCCCCTCCTCTAGGCTGAGACCAGAAGAACTAGATGGTGCCTGGCTAGAGACACAACAAAAGTTCCTCTTAAGAATGGAAAGAAAATGTAGAAAAAAACTCAAATTCATATTTTAAAAAGGTCAGATTTACTGGGCTGATGGAGATTGAAGGAACCCCTGAAACTATGGCCTTAAGATACTGAAGTTACTCCCAGAAGCCATCTCTCAGCCAAATCATAGCCAGGCCCATAAAATATACAATAACACCCCCCCCCCCGGGAATGTGCTCACTGGAACAGTTATCTACAGGAGACCAAACAAGCAGAGATGTAAAGACAAGGAGGAGTGCAGAAACTGAGGGGACAGAAATGGGGAAGGCAGGGTGGAGATGGAGAGAGTGCTGACACATTGTGGGGAGAGCCACCAATGCCACCAAACACATTGTGTCTCAACTACTGAGTAGGAAACTAATGTACTATGTAAACTTCCACCAAAAACAGTAAAGTGTTAAAAAAAGAATTACAGCTCACCTGGTGTGGTGCTGTAGGATAAGCACAGGACTGTAAGGTTGGTGTGAACCACAAGGTCAATGGTTCAAACTCACTAGTTGCTCCTTGGAAACCCTATATTGAGTCGCTAAGGGTTAGGACTGACTCGACAGCACTTGACAACAAGAACATATGCAGATGTGTAAATATATCAAACTGAAATCCAGTGTCGTGGACAGGATACTCTTCGTATGTGTGTTTGTGTGTATGTTTAATCCAACTCCTAGGCCATTTATGGTTGATGGCCCACTGCTGATTCAGATCACACAGCTCAGTGTGAGAAAACACCGCTTTCTGAGAAGTGTTGCCTGAATGTTCCTGTCTCCTCTCAGTGGGGTTAGCCTTTCCCTAAAGTGCTTTGAGGGAAGAGAATGTGGGTGTCTGGGCCTGACGAGACCTTGTGAAGCAACTCAACTCATCCAATCAGATCCCTTCTTCTCCTCACACCATACCTTCTTCCTCTTCCTGACAAGCCCTGCCACTCATTGAAGGCCCTCCACTACACGAGGCAGAGGAGGGGGAGGCCACATCGGGCCTGCTCTCTTTTCCCTACCCAGTACCAAGTATGTCCTTTTCCATAGGAAACAACAATTAGACAGAAATGGTGATTTCAGTCTTCAGACCAGTTCACAAAAGCCTCCTTAATTCACACAATTGCAAAAATCTTGCCAGTTGTTAAAAATACTGCCTGTTGGAGTACTGTCTGTCTAGAAGTACAGGAAACCTCTATATTTACAGATTCTGGATTTGTGGTCAAAAAAATTCAAGCTTGGTCTTCCCTATACTTGCGGGTTTAGCTACCTCTTTTCCTCCTTGGTTGCTGCCTCTGGCATAGCCCCATATTTGCACACGGCCACTCCCACCTGCAGAAGCCCCAGACTGGGGGGCAGAGCCTCCTTGACAGACAGGATCTTAGCAAATGCTGCAGCTGTTAAAGAGATAAGAGCACCCAAAAGATGTTCTCAGGCCATGTGGTGCTAAGAACGTAAAGTGTATTTTCATCATCTTTGTCTGCCAGCAGCGAAGCTAGAACTTGCAACGTGCAGATGTCCACGTGTGGCTGACAGCATGGTCCCCTGGAATCTGACTCCACACTGAAGAAGGGGGACAGGTGGTGGAGGGTGGGGCTGTCCTGCAGACCTTCTCTCAAGCCCCGTTTCCTCCTCTGTCGTAATTAGATCGTATGTGCATGTTGATTGTATAGTAAGCCCTTCCAGATGTGATCTGCTTTTGTTTTTTAAACAGCAAGCTTCACACAGAAGTGCGTCTTTGTAAGATAGGTTTTCGCTCTCCCCAGGTGAGCTGAAGAGCTCCTCTGGGGCTGGCAGCTGGGTAGCAGTCGTCTCCACGTCATCACGTTGTTGTTTTGGCTCCTGCTTCCAGGTCGCCCGGCTCATGGAGATGGGATTTTCCAGAGGTGATGCTCTGGAAGCCCTGAGAGCATCCAACAATGACCTTAATGTGGCTACCAACTTCCTGCTGCAGCACTGACGGTCCTCAGGCCCCAGGACAGGGACAAGCCACACGCTGCGGAGGGACAGAGGACGTGACCCTGCTGTGAAGCAGCCCAGGAGGACCACGCACTGTCCAGTTGAAGTCTTAGCATCACAACTAAGTTTGCCATTAAATTAGCATGTATTTTCTATCTTTATTTTTCTATTGGGTATTTTCCTTAGTTTGAAGAACCATCCCTCATTCCTAATGTGTTTCAAGTGCATTGGAATTGCAGATTTCTGCAAGCAGCTAACTAGCACTCCAGATGGGAAATGACAGCCGTTACAATAGCATTCTGTTATACCATCATGCATTGCCCACCATAACACTGACCACGGTCATCTTAAAAGGGAAGGGGATAATGTCATTTCAGAAAGAACATGACAGACTACACAGTATGGACTACTATTAATCACTATTTTTTTCTCTCAGAAAGTTTTTTAAGCCCCAGTGGCTGTTCAGTAGACCCACGTCACAAGCTCAGCAGTGCCCATCTGCTACGTGCAGCCTTAGCCAGGCCTCAGTGATAAAGGGACAAGCAGGAAACCGAATCCTACTCCATCCATCTTGTCCCAACCCACTCCAAGCCAGAGAATTTGTCCCTGCTCCTCCTTACTTCCATTTTTAAAATTACAGTAGTAATGAAGCACCAATGTGAGGTTCTAGAAGAGCCCATGAAACTTAATTGAGATTGTTAATTGTGCTCACAATATCCAGAGTTAACCTACGCAGCTGAGGGAGGCAGAAATGGAACAAAGAGCAAGCAGAGAAGAGTGGGCTTCCTGGAGCAACACGGGGGCCTAACCAGAGTGCTCAGTAGCTGGCTCAAAGTGGCCCAACCCCTAGATGAGAAGAATTATCATTTTACCTGTGCTTTCACCGGACTTCGGTCCCAGCTGAAGAACTAATCTGCTTCAATGTTCACAGGCAGCCAGCCCCTCTGGAAGCAGGCTTGTCCGGAGACCTGGCGCATTGATCAGGGTCGAATCACTAAGTAGGGACAAGTACAGACAGAGTATGCCCTGGGAAGGCAGGAGACCAGCGGAAATGAGCATTACAAGCTTTAGAGCAGATGGATTGGGAAGAGTTAAAGAAATTATGTAACTGTTCTGCAGAATGAGCAGAAATGTATCAAATTGATGCAAATTTAGACAAGGTGATACAATAAAGTTTTCAATGTGTTTTACTTTTCAGTAAGTTTTGTTAGCTGTTTCTAAATAATTTTGTTCTAAGTTGTATTATTTACCACACACACACACACAATACTAAACTGTTGCTCTTTCCTTCAGAAGTTTTTAGTGGTTTTATTTTGTTTTGTGAGAAGCACTTGTGTTCCTGTAAGTAGGACTGGACCCAGAACTCCACCAGGTCAGTGGTCTCAGCATGCTGAACCCTGGAAACATGAGAGTCATGAAGCCCTTTCTTAGGCTTGTTGGACCATAGAGCTGCTCATAATGCAAGTCCAGGCAACTTTCTGGGAGCCCCAAGCACACGCCCCTAATTTGAATCTTCAGTTCAGTGTCTCCATCCCTGGTCCTGTGGAAGAATGGATGAGAAATAAGATCACTGACCATGAGTGTGGTAAGGAGAGCCTGAGGTCTATATGACCTCAATTTATGTCCATTCTGAGTACTCAGCGATACAAAGGATCACAAGGCACAAACAACCTACAACCCAAAACACACCATCTCTTGTGTTCCTTCTCACTTTCAACCAGTGAAACCAAATCAGTCAGGGTTCTCACTCACTGAGGACTTTTTATGACTTCGCTCCCAGAGAACCGGGAGCAATGATGACCTCATTGTCAATGCCAGTGTTTTAGGTATAAATGAAAGAGGATTAACCACGCAGCCGCTTTGTTTGCTCGTCAGGCTTGCCTTTGATGCTTGATTGCATTTCCGAAGGCCTTGGCCTTTTGAAGGAAACCTTGGTGACCCTGTAGTTCAAGTGTTTTCCTTTCAGACCTGGGTAGGTAGCACAACCAAAAGACACACACCGAAACAGTGTCCGGGTGGGGAGACCATCTGGGGGTGCTTTCCCAATTCCTGCAGCTGCTAAGGAGCCCTGGAAGCTTAGTGAGGTATGAGTGGGGCTACAAACTGAAAGGTCAGCAGTTCAAATGTACCAGCTGCTCCGTGGGAGAAAGATGAGATTTTCTGATTCCACGGATACTGACTGGGTCAGGCTACAGAAGACTAGGAAGTCAGAAATACAGTACGACAGAGTTCATCAGAGTTGGGAGAAATACCCGCAGGGCGACGAGACATAGACAGCAGAGCTTTCCTATGCTCACAGTCTAAGGTGTATTGTTGTTATTGTTAAGTGCTTTCAAGTTGGTGCCAACCCACAGTGATCCTGTATAAGGTTTCTGAGACTTTAAATCTTCATGGAAGCAGAAGCCTCATCTTTCTCCCGTGGAGCAGCTGGCGAGCTCGAACCATGGACCTTGGTGGCTTATCCTGTGGAGCCACTGCGCTTGTCTTTATAGCATTTCTAGTGAGAAGTGAAGCTGCAGAGGAAGTTCTGCCAGATTATTTTTGGGTGGTCTTCCCTGTGTGTGTGGTTCCACTTTGGTGCACGGCTTCCTCATTTTCTCTTTCCCCCGTGCTTCACATGCATCAGGCATCCATTGTGGAGTCGGCTGTGGAAACTTAAAGGGTCCTCCATGCATGTGTCCTTCTGCCAGCATCCTGGTTCAAGGACCAGGTCTGCCCTGGTGGCACCACCTCACGGTCATTAGTGGGGTTCTATCTAAAACTTCCATAGCATCTTGCTTTAGGAAGACCTTGCCTTCCTTTAGCAAAGGCTAATCTGACTCAGAGGTGGATCACAAAGGGATCAAAATAGTCCTCACTCACCTGGAACTTGTGAGCATGAAAAACAAGTCGTCCTAGAAACCAGTAGGGTTTTGAACTATACTGGGGGAAGGATAGGACAGAAGGGATCCAAGGGCCAGAGAGGGCCCAATCCACAGTGCCCACCCGACAGAGGACAAGATGACAGTCCAAAGGTTAACTACCATCCACAATGGGCCCAAGAAGATTTTCATATAAGAGAGAAAAATAAATTTGAAGTCTGCCTGTTGAATTCAAGGAAGAAAGAATTACTAGGGGCCAAAGTAATGTTCATTGTTCTCACGTGTGAGTGTGGAAGAGAAACGCTCTTGGAAACCAATAAAGAGAATGTTTGGGCTCGAACTGGCTCCAAAGGCCTGAATGAACCAAACGTGTAGAGATTGACGAGCAGAGACCAGGTGAAGAGTCGATGGTCAAATGATACATCAGAACAGGGTCTGTTGTTAAGTGCCATCGAGTCTGTTCCAACTCGTAGCCACCCTGAATAGGGTTCCTGAGGAGCGGCTGGTGTGCTTGAACTGCTGGCCTTTCAGTCCAGTGCATTAACCTGCTGTGCCACACCAGGAGTCCAGAACAGGGTCTAGGACCCCACTGATGAGCAGAAAGAGATCAAAGTTTGCTGGGATAGCCCCGGAAACCAAGGCTGACAGATAGGAGAGAAAGCAGAGTTCTTGAAATAGAATTGATAAGACAGACAGAAGGCTTCCAGTGGGTTTTAGGGACTCTAACTCTCACAGAGATCACCTGCAGCTCTTGGAGACTTGAAACCTTCACTGAGGTAAGTCTCCACCCGTTGGAGTGCCTAGGGACAGGACCTTAATAGAGTGATCAATCCTGTGCCTGTTCCTCATTCTTAGGGAATTAAACCCCTCACTTAGGAATCAAGTCTTCCAGTCGACCAGCCGGGCAACTCGAACACTCATGGCAACTTTGAAGACAAAGCAAATGTAGGAAAGAAGTACTCAGAAGCATAGAGTCTAAGGTGTCCTAAGAACAAGTAGTCAAGAGACTACAGAGCTCTGTGAACACACGAAGAGGCAGACAGCAAAAAGATAGAAGATGAAAAGATTCACATTCCTAGACAAGAACAGTCCTCAGGGCATGCCCTGACAGGGAGGGTGAGGCCAGCAGTGAGTCATTGAAACAGGGTTTCCACAGCTGCTTACTACTCACTGGCAACTGGCCCAGTTCCCTACTGGGGTTCTCCAAAGATTTAGCTCCAACTGCCCCACTGGAGTGGCCAGCAAACTGATAATGCGCCGGGCTACAGAAGATGGGAAAATCATGAACCACAGCTTTAAAGAAGTTGATTAGACTTAGTGGGGAATACCTGCAGGTGAAAGGAGATGGGGATAAGAGTCTTCTGATTCAATCATGAGTAATTGTTATCATGACTAATTGCAACTGCCACAACTGTAAAGTTCTGTAACAAAAAGGGGGAGTAGTTAATCTTACAGTCCAGGAACAAAGGACCCTAGGACCATCAAGGGAGAACAGCAGAAGCGGAATATAGGACCCTATCCAGAGAAGCAGCGACACCAGGGACGGAGGCAGAGGTGGGGACATGGAGAGAGAGCAGCTGAGGACTCTAGATTCAAGGGAAGAGAGGGACTGAGAGCTGGCGGCCAGGAGGCAGGCTTGCAGAATGTGTCCTTTGGTGGTGTAAATTATTATATATTCCTCAGTGTTTTTCTGTACATCCCAGCCCCACCCCTACCCCCCAAGGAAAAAACACAGAGGGAATAGAAGCAAATACTGTTGAATGATGATGCACCAGGATTGTAATCACTGCAATGAAACAACGATGAGTGTAAAACTGATGTTCTCCCATGTAAACCATCACTCAATTCAGTCAAAACTTAAAAAAAAAAACCTGCAAGGGAGACCTTTTGCCATAGATAGCAAAACCTCATGCTCACAGTCTAAGGTTAGAGGTTAAGCTGCACGGGCAGTTCTGCTAGATTTAAAAAAACAAACAAAAAAGGCGGGCTTACGTGTTTGAGAAGTTCTGCTTTTGTGTGCGCCGCTCTTGCTTCTCTTTTCCCATGCTGCTTGCGCACGGTGCAAGTTCATTGCAGAGGCATCTGGGGCATTCGACGCATGTGCCCTTCTGCCAGGATCCTGGTAAGGACCACGTCTGCCCCAGTGGCACCACGTTGGGGTTATTGGCAATACTTCGCACTTGTGCTGAAAACTGGTTAAGGGCAAAGTTACCCAAATACCACTAAGATTTACAGCCTCGGAAACTCTATACAGGGTCAAGAGGAGACAGAACTGACTTTAAGTCACCACCACCATAGCTGCTAGGCCCTCTTCTTCCCTTTCGTGCCCCATTCTTTCCCGCCTGTTTCATGCATCCATCAGGGCCTGCTTCTCCCTGCTTATCCCTTACCACTGGGCTGACTTTCCACTCTTGCCTTATTGAGGTCCCCACCCCCACCAAAGTTTGCTTCCTATGACAATGAGACAAATTCACGACATCCACCTCGGGAATTTGAATGCCTGAGGATACCCACAGCTCTCGTCAAAACGCCCAGACATCTGTCCAGCTAACGGGGTCCCCAAGTCCTGGTGTGGCACTGTAGGATAAGCACTGGTTACAAACCACAAGGTCAGGGATTCAAACCAACCAGCTGTTCCTCAGACACCCTATCCAGCATGGCTGTCATTCAGAACTGACTCAATGGCATTCAGTAACATCAACGTGGTGCCCCTCTGCAAGGAAAAGCCTTTGTATTTCATGCACAGTAATGCATGCCAGAGGGGGGCATCAGAGAGCCATTGGAGGCTTTTGCTTTTGCTTAAATGGGTAACAGATTGGGCATAATTTTTAACTGAGCAAGGTTTCAGATTTTGAAATGAGAAGAGGAAGAAGGCCAAAAATGTCTATGGTGAACCTCTTCTCCCTTCCAAATTAAGGAAAAACCACCTCTGCAGTTTAATGATTTTGTTTAATAATTTCTGCATTCCATTGGGTCAGGGCAACTCTCTTTGGAGTGGGCATAAATACGGATTTCTTCCAATCAGTTGGCCAGGTAGCTGTCTTCCAAATTCCTTGGCATAGATGAGTGAGCACCTCCAGTGCTGCATCAGTTTGGTGAAAGATTTCCACTTGTATTCCATCAGTTCCCGGAGCCTTGGTCTTTACCAATATCACCAGTGCAGCTTGGACTTGTAACTTCAGTACCATATCTACCTCTTGAAATGGTTGAACATCAACCATTTCTTTCTGGTACCGTGACTGTATTGTTGTTGTTGTAGTAGGTGCCGTCAAGTTGGGTCTGATAGGGTTTCTATGAGTTGGAACTGACTTGACAGCTTAATAACAACAACAACAATGGACAAATAACATCCAATGGTTAACTTCAGATGATGCTGCTTAAGAATTTCTGGCACCTAGAATGGGGCAAAGTGGGCATAGTTTGTGAGGGTGGGGAAAAAGGGGTAATAGATTTTGCAAATCATTTTGAAAGAGGCAAGGATTTGAGAAATAGATTCTGATGCCATTTTCCTAATTTGTTGTTGTTGTTGTTATGTGCCGTGGAGTCGGAACCGACCCATAGCGACCCTGTACAGGGTTTCCGAGGGTGTAAATCTTTACGGGAGTAGAAAGCCTCATCTTTCTCCCGCGGAGCAGCTGGTAGTTTCGAACTGCTGACCTTGTGGTTCACAGCCCGAGTCGTAACCACTACGCTACCAGAGCTCCTTATAGCTCCTAATAGTATCTACTATAGCGATGTTGTTTTGTTAGTGGTGATAAGTGCCATCAAGTCAGTTCCAACTGATAGCGACCCTGTATATGGTTTCCAAAGATCAGCTGATGGGTTCGAACCACCGACCTTGCAGTTCAAACCAAGCTTGTGGTCCAGTGCTTATCCTACGGTATAGTGATAACAAAGATCACTGGAAATATGGAAGGAGGAGAGAAGATGAAGGATAGTATCGTAAGGAATTCTTGCATTTATTGTAGAGGAAGAAGAACAGGAAAAGAGGCTAGGGAAGCAGGAAAGGATTCTGGGAGGAGAATCCCAGTCAGGGGAGCTGAGAACATCCAGGGGTGTCGGTGGTGATAGGAGTAGTCGGTGCTGCTGGGGAGGTCTAAGGGCAAAGTGGTTCCAGACAAGGGATGGCAGACTATGGAACAAGAAGAGCTGCTGTGTGTAGGTCTTCTGAGAAATCCAATGGAGAAGGAAGAGGAGAGACAGACTATTCTAGGCCAGATGGGAGACCGACATCTAAACCTAAGAAGAGGTGTGGTCAGAAACCCCAGGAGGGGTTAATTTACAGAAGAAGGATACATGTCAGTCCTCTGGAAAAAGACAAAGGAGAAAAGGATGAAACCAGAGGTGACTCATAAAATGAAGAGGAGAGATGAAGAATCTCACATCAGACTGCTTCTAGTTTCTTAATAAAAAGAGAAGTTCGGTCATCTGAGGACGAAGGGCATGAGGTGGGGTTGATGTCTTCAGGAAAACGGAGGTCTTTAGGGTGCAACTGGAGGTAAATAAAGGGTTTTCAAAGAGAAGAGGGAAGCACAATGGATCTGTCTTATCCAGGAACAAAAGGTGGTTTTTGGTTTTGTTTTTAACAATTTCCAAATTATGTACTTTTTTTTTCTTTTTTAGAATTCTATATATACATATGTACACAAAAACACTCAGGAATATATACTCATATATATATAATCATTTAAACAACCCAAGGATACAATCTGTAAGCCTACCTCCTAGCCACCAGCACTCAGTCTTTCTCTTTCCATGAGTCTGGAGTCCTCAGCTGCTCTCTCTCTCCATGTCCCCATCTCTGCCTCCATCTCTGATGTTGCTGCTTCTCTGGATAGAGTCCCACATTCTGCTCATGCTCTTCTCCCTTGATGGTCCTAGGGTCCTCTGTTCCTGGAATGTAAGACTAACTACTCCCCCCTTTATGTTACAAAACTTCTATCTTTATAGTTGTGACAGTCTCAATTAGTCATGATAACAGTTACTAACTATAGAATCATAAGAATCTTATCCCCGTCTTTCACCAGACCTGTCTAGACAAGATGGAAACTATCCAATGGGGATTCTACCTTCCCCCACACTCTGAAACTAAACTTCCTCTTGAAAACTTGTAAGCCAGCCACGTCATGCCTTTATAGCCTCCCATTTTAGGTAGCCAATGTCTAAGTTGCCCATCCCTATCAACCCTGTGTACAAAGGGGATAGGATTGATCCTTGATTTGAAGACTTCCCTCTCAGTGGTTACGAATCAGGCTGCGAACCTTTAGGTCAGTGGTTCGAAACTACCAGCTGCTCCGCGGGAGAAAGATGAGGCTTTCTACTCCCGTAAGGATTTACACCCTCGGAAACCCTGTACAGGGTCACTATGGGTTGGAACCGACTCGAAGGCACTTAACAACAACAACATATGCTAATGTGTCAGACTGCAAAGCCATTTGAACTGCAAGGTCGGTTCAAGCTCACCAGTTACTCCTTGGAAACCCCATACAGGGTCACTATGGGTTGGAATCGACTCAACGGCACTTCACAACAACAACAACATCCATAAGTATAGGTCAAATTTGTCAAATTTCTTTATCTTCTTCTATTCAAGTTCTGATCATCAAGCCATCAAAGCTAGGTCAAATGAGTTCTATCTGCAAGTTTGGGTGCTCTTGTCCCCACACTTCATATCAGCTGGTTGCTTCATTCTTACCTTGAGCCCTCTGTGACTAGGTCCTTGTCCATGGACTTAGGAGTCCTCAGATCTCACCACACTTTGGACCAACCAGCCTTTCCTCTTCTCTCTCTCATCTCCAGGTCTACAGGAGCCTATGAAACATGGTCAGACTCAGCCCATATTTTCATTGCTGCCTTTCCCCCTCTTTCACTCACCAATAGACCAATGTGTGGTTGCCAGCAAGCTTACATGTCTGCTTGTGTGAGGAATGAAGGGTTTTGACCACTTTACTAACTGCAGTATTCTGGTCTGCTGAACCTTCTATCCATGGAATTTCAGAGGTCCTAGAGAAGAAGGATATCATGTTTGGTAAGGCGGAGAGTCAGGTAAAAAGAGGAAGACCCCCAGCGAGATGGATTGGCAGTGTGGCAGCATCAATGGGCACAAGCGTGGCAACAATAGTGAGGTTGGCCCAGGATCAGGCAGTGTTTCGTGCTGTTGTGCATAAGGTTGCTGAGTCGTTGCCGTCTGTCTTTATGGCACCTAACAACAACAATAGAGACTGAGGAAGGAACCCTGGTGGTGGTGATTTGACCCCTCCCTCCCAGCTGTTCCATGGGAGGAAGATGTGGCAGTCCGCTGCCATAAAGATGGCAACTTGGAACTTGTGTGGAGCAGGTCTGCTCTGTCTTATGGGGTCTGTGTGGATCCGAATCAACTTGACAACTGTGTTTTATTTGGTTGAGAACTTTAGGTAGGAATGTAGCTAGAGGGTACAGCCCCCTCCTAGTCTCTTCAGGGAAACTCATGGGTTCTGTGCCCTCTCTGGATTGTCCTGAGTTGCTCTTGGAGTTTGCATTGTTGTTGTTGTTTGCCATCGAATCACTTCCAACCTGTAGCGACCCTGTCTAGGGTTTCTGAAGCTGTAAATCTCTACAGGAAGTTCATCTTTCTCCAGCAGAGCAGCTGGTGGATTTGAACCACCAACTGTGTGTTAGCAACCCAATGCATAATCCACCGTGCCACCAGGGCTCCAAGTGTGGTTGTTGTTAAGTGCCATCAAGTCAATTGCGACTAATAGCGACCCTGTCTAGATTTTCAGAGGAGAAGCCAGTGGGTTTGAACTGCCAGCCTTGTGATTCAAAGTCCTGTGTTGATCCTATAGTGCCACATGGAGGGAAAGGGAACAACTCAGCACCTGAGGGAGGAGTAGGGCCAAGAGGGCTAAGCCCTTGCTTCTAATTACCTGGAGAGCCACCAGGTCCTCATCCCAGTAGGCAGATGGCCTAGGGATCTCTGGGATTGCTCCAAAAGCAGGAACAGCTGCTGTGTGGTGCACGGACACACCAGAGCCTCCGCCTCAACCGAGCGGAGGAAAAAGCTCCTTTCAGCCCGTGAGTGCTGGGAATTCTGTGATCTGACTCCTACTCTGCCCAGTTTCCATGGACCACCGCTGCTGCAACTTCTACAAATGCAACTGAGACCCTTTTCCCAAAGCACAGGGCCTTTTCTTAGATATAAACATTCATATATGTGTAATTTGTTTGAACTGAAAGAGAACGTGTATATCTAGTTGAAGCCCACATTTCTCAGGTGAGGAAACAGGGTCAGAGTGACCAGATAACTTGGTTAGGGCTCCAGAGGAGACCATGATGGACTTTCTCTCGTGCTGACCAGGCCACAGCCCTCAGCCCCTTTCTCATGCTGCCCGTTGAGTCATTTAACCCCGTGTCTTTCCCTCTAGTGAGGGGGCAGATTTCCCTCATCCCCTTGCAACCTACAAAGATGAGGAGGAGGAAAAAAGAAAGTTCTATTTTCGTCCAACCTTCAGAATTTCCTTTTAGATAGTCCTGATTTCCTGATATACCTCACACCCTTCCGCTCTGATGTGGCACCGAGCATCTATTTTTATCCTCGTATGTGGACTGGCCTCCCTGTTGCCTGTGCTGTAGGGATGCTACAGGGAAACCAACTCTTACTGTACAGGGCGCCAAATTTCTCTTTATAAACTCATTAAGTCTACCAGAAACCATTTCCAACCGTCTCCTGTGCTGTTCTCCCCTTCACCAACGGCTATGAGAAACTGCAAGTGGGATGGAAAACTAAAGAACTAACTGTAAGAGGTGCTTTCCTAATACTTAAGATGCACTGGTGGCACAGTGAGTTAAGCTTTGAGCTGCTAACCACAGGTAACCACGTGTAAACCCACCAGCTACTCTTCCGGGAGAATGATGAGGCTGGCTGAATCTGGAAGGGTTTCCGGTCTCAGAAGCTGGGGGCCCTTCTATTCTGTTCTGTAGGGTTGCTGAGTTGGAATTGACTTGGCAGAAGTGGGATATTTTTGGTTTCCTAACACTACAAACACATGTTTACATCATCCTGTGACTTTATAAGATGAAGTTGATGGTGACTCGATGTCCTCTAATGTTGACTTAGCATTAAAGTCAATTCCCCACTGTGATCTTTTTCAAAGGTAGCCAGTTGGAACCTAAACGGAAGACTAGATTTGATGTCAACGTCTTCAACTAGACAATGCGGTCTTTATGGTGCCAGCCCACAGGGACTTTGTAATAAACAAATTGGCTTAGGACAGACGACCAACAAGGGCCCTCAGTACCTCAGAGAAGCATCAAGATGGTGGGTGTCCAAGTACATGGAATGGTCCCTCTCCCTGTCATCCCAGGTGTTTGCTTGCTGTAAGGGGAGTTGGTGACAGAAGGCCCACAGGGATGCCAAGTACAGGGAGGCCCTGTGTGTTGTGGCAGGAAGAGAGAGTCTTGCTGGCTCTTTAGTCGGTGGAATCACCCTTGACTCTCCAGTCCTCCCCAAAATCCACTGGGGTCACCTATCCTCATGGCTGTGTGGACCAAGATCATTTTCAGTCCTGTATATGGACTTCTTATTAGATAATATTATAATGTTAAACAGAAATACTGTGTTGTACCTGAAAATTTTGCAGCCTAGTAATATCTATGCAGATCTTATAAAACCTGTATTTGTGTAATTTAATGACACACACCAGTTTTTCATATGAATAAAGTTGTCGGGATCAGGATCTCAGGATCTGAAGGCTGTTGCTTTAAGGATCTATGTAAAGAAAAACAAAAATCAGTGCATTTATTTTATTTAATCATAAAAAGTCAAGCAAATAACTGAATATGCCAAACCCCCTAGTTAGAATTCAGGAGATGGCCTAGGCCTCCCCTCCTCCTCCTCCTCCTCCTCAGGGAGAGCTGTGATGGTCCTGCTCCAAGATGGCCTGAATGTTCACAATGCCTTATTACTAAAAAAAATCGAGCCAAATACCTACTCTCAGTCTGCTTATTTCTGATTGTTCATGTGAATGAATGTTTCAGATGCTTATTGAATTTCAATAGAAATGGCTCAAAACCACTTCAAAGTGGTAAAAATGAATTGTAGGATAGGATTGCTTTAAGGGATGAGATCGGGGAAGGGTGCACAGAGGACTTTGAGGCACTTGAACAGAAATTTCTCTATTTTGTAAGTGGGTGCAGGTGTATAGGAGAGATTTTTATATAGTTTTATATATAAACTATATATACGAAATAAAAAGCTCCTTGGATACCCTAATTATACAGGATCGCTATGGATTGGAATTGACTCAACGGCACTTAACAACAACAACATATATGTGTATGTGTGTGCGTGTGTGTGTGTGCTCTATGTACTCTTTTGTATGGGTGAAATCTTTAATAAAATTTAAAAAATGTTAAAGCCCTCCAAGAAAATATCAGACTCCCTCTTTCTGGCCTTTACAAACTTATTTCAGGGGTTCAGACAGGATAGAAAGTGCATCTCTCTAGCTGTGGGAACACTCGATGACCCTGGGACCGGACAGAGAGGAGTCCGCCACTCGTCTGTCACTTTGTCGTACTGCGGTAGTTTGTGTGTTGTGGTGATTCTGGAAGCTATGCCAAGGGTATTTTGAATGTCAAGAGGGCCACCCACGATGGAAAGATTTCAGATGAGCTTCCAGACAAAGTCAGGCTAGGAAGAAAGAGAGACAGACTACTTCCAAACATTTAGTCACTGAAAATCTTATGACTAGCAGAGAGACCCTTTCAGCACCAGCTTATTGAATTTTGAGACATGATGAAGAGCATCACACTGGTCAGGGGCACCTAAGTGGACTCGAACCCAGTGTTAGAACCAAGTGTGAAAGGGAGGTACACCTTGGGGAGACTCCTTCTCCCTTGTTTTACTAATGAAGGCATTTCTGATTGAGCCTACCTAGGGGCTGGTTCCCTCAGAATCTATTCATGAATTCTGACATTTTCCAGAAGATTCCTGTTTGATCTAAAATCTCCGATGGAACACTAGATCCAGGCTACTCCCAAACTGTGATGGCAGCCTCGTGGTGGGCATTCATCCACTTTAGTCCCCATGTATGCTGTGAGCCTAATTGTGTGGAGGTCAAGGTTTGCTTCAGGAAGATGCCGAATAAAAATCTATTGGGACTGAACTGGTGCCAGCTTCAGGGGCCCACCTGCACCACCTCATAAAGTAGAACGATGCAGGCATTTCAGAACAAATAAGCCCAAGTCTTATGGGACTCATCCAGAAATCAAACCGAAATGATGTTAATGACAGAGTTTAATAAACAGCACAGTAATTCTGTTCCACGCCAGTGATTCTCTGGTGTGTACCGAGGTCTAAAATAAACAGAATGAACTCACTGTGGGTCAATGCTGATGCTCATTCCGTCTGCCCACTGATTCCATCCCAATGCCTGGATCCCTAGGGGCCTGATAATGTTTGATGAGTGTGTTTATTGTCAGCTGTTCTCTAGTCAGCCCCGGACTCATACATAGAAACCCTATGTCCAACAGGATCCAATGTCTGCGATCCACAGGGCTTTCATTGGCTGAGATTTCAGAAGTAGATTGCTAGGTCTTTTTTTTTCCTAGCCTGTCTTCATCTGGAAGCTTGGCTGAAACCTCCTCATCACCATAGCAACACGGAAACCTCTGTGACAGATGAGTGGCGGTTGTGCTTGAGGCACAGCACTTCTCACATTAACACAAACACACTGCTGTGGTCAATTTGGACTCATAGTACCCTATAGGACAGAGTAGAGGACAAAGACTTCCTCTAGGACAAAGACTTCCAAAGCTATAATCTCCAGCCACATCTTCCTCCCATGGAGTGGCTGGTGGGTTCAAACCAATGACCTTTCGGTTAGCAGCCAAGTCACTGTGCTATCGGGACTCCTACATGGGGTTTCCCATACAGGCTCATATAAGTCGGAACCAATTGGCGGCACACCGCCTCATTCATTGGGGGCAGTGATTCACTGCTAGAATTTCTGTTTCCATGTAGGAGTCCTGGAAAGCAGGAATTCTAGCAGTGAATCACCTCTACAGCACTTAGCAACAACAACAACAACAAGGGTTTCTGAGGCTGTAAATCTTTATGGGACCTAGAAAGCTCATCTTTCTCCTGCAGAGCGACTGGCAGATTCAAACTACTGACCTTGTGATTAGTAGCCCAGCTCGGGATCCACTAGGCTAGCAGGGCTCCTTAGTGAGTGAGGTAGGTACATAATATGAACAAAATATAACCCATTCCCCAAGGGGAATGGCCAGCGTTGTCACTCTGTATAAATGCGTTATGCAGGTATCAATGAATGGTACATGCCAAAAGCCCGCTTACCCTTGGCTGAGGACTTGTGGTTGGCCAGTTAATGTTCAAAATTTGGTCAAGGCGCAGAACTTTTGGAAAGACAATGCCCTTGTATTAAATATCTGCTTTTAATTTAAACACGCAAGTGCAATTCATTTATCAATCTTTTGGTATAGGTGAAGCCAAGGCTTTTTTATAAACTATAGAATATATATGTTTATGTTTAATAGAAAGGAGCTCTGGTAGTGTAGTGGTTACGAATTAGGCTGCTAACCTCAAGGTCAGCAGTTCAAAACTACCAGCGGTTCCGCGGGAGAAAGATGAGGCTTTCTGCTCCTGTAAAGATTTACAGCCTCGGAAACCCTGTACTGGGTCGCTATGAGTCATAACCACCACCACCACCATATTTAATAGAATATCGGTCTAGTGACTAGAGATTTATGTAAGCTTTCATAAGCTATGTAGCTTTCATAAGCTACATCATTTATGAGTTCCCCTTTTGGTTTCATTGTTAGAGTGGGAATTCAGTGAAGCCATCAGTGCCTACTCATCCTGAATTTACACATTTCCCCCCAATCTCATCGTTATTTTACCACATCTTTCTCCCATGGAGTGGCTGATGGGTTTAAACCAATGACGTTTCGGTAAGCAGCCAAGGTTGGTTTTGTTTTGTTAACAATGCATCTTTATCAAACTTTTCCAAGCATTCAACTTTGTCCTCTTGGAAACAAATCTATTTCTTTTTGCTTTTATACTTTATCAGTTTACATAATAAGTCAATTATTTCAATAATAAACAAAAGTGACATAAGACAGTTTATGAACAAACACAGCTGTCTTGCCAAGCACAGCACTCACTTGTAGGAGATGCCACTGGCCATGAACACTGGGCATCCAGCCCGCTCACCTGTGTTGCTAGATGCCCTCTAGTCAGTTCAGATTCATAGCAACCCCATGTATAACAGACAAAGCACTGTCCAGTCCTGCCCATCACTTATGATTAAACCCTTGTTGCTGCCCCTATGTGGATCCCTCTTATTGGGCATCTTCCTCTTTTTCACTGGTCCTCCACTTTTCCAAGCATGATGTCCTCCTCCATGGACTGGTCCCTCCTGATAATGTGTTCAAAATGTGATCTAAGGATCTCTGACTGTACTTCTTCCAAGACAGATTTGTTTCTTCTCCTGGCAATCCATGGTACTTCTAATATTCCTCTCCAGCACCATAGTTCAAATGCATCAATTCTTCTACAGTCTTCCTTATCCATTGTCCAAGTTTCACATGCATATGAGGCAGTTGGAAATACCATGGCTTGGGTCAGGTACACCTTAGTCCTCAAAGTGGCATCTTTGCTCTTGAACACTTGAAAGGGGTCTTGTGCAGCTGATTTGCTTAATGCAATATATTGTATGATTTCTTCACTGCTGTTTCTGTGAGCATTGATGGTGGAGCCAAGCAAAACAAAATCTTTGACAGCTTCAGTCTTTTCTCTGTTTATCATGGTGCTATTTATTGGTCCACTTGTGAGGATTTTTCTTTTCTTTACATTGAGGTGCATCAGTTAAGTGGAGGTCTGCAAAAGGGGTTTCTACTATATAAATTAAGAAGTGAATGGAGAAACTCATTCATTTTAGTTGGGAGAATCATAAAAGATGCCTCAGAAAGGACAACACTAAGAAAGTTTAGAGGCTTCTGCTGCTGATTTTTTCTGTTTCCTAATTGACTCTGGTAGCGTAGTGGTTACGAATCGGGCTGCGAACCGCAAGGTCAGCAGTTCGAAACTGCCAGCTGCTCCATGGAAGAAAGATGAGGCTTTCTGCTCCCGTAAAGATTTACAGCCTCGGAAACCCTGTTCAGGGTCGCTATGGGTCGGAACCGACTCGACAGCACTTAACAACAATTGACTCCCCAAACCTTACTTGTTGTTAAGTGCCGTCAAGTCAGTTCCGACCCATAGCGACCCTGTAGAGGGTTTCCAAGGAGCGACTGGTGAGCTTGAACCACCAACTTTGCAGTTCAAACCAACTTTGCAGTCTAGCGCATTAACCCCACAGCACCACACCAGGACTCCCAAATGAATGCTGTTAGTTACTGTCAAGTCAGTGCATATTCATGGCATCCCCACACACAACAGATAGAAGGAAGCATTGCCTAGCCCTGTGCCATCTGCATGGGCATTGGTACAGTCAAGACCATTGTTACAGTCACTGTATTTTGAGTGCTTTCCAGCCTAGAGTCCTGGGACTCATTGTCCAGCACTATAGTGGACAATATTATTTTGTGATTCATTGGCTAATTTTCAAAAATAGATCACCAAGCCATTCTACATAGTCTACCTTCGTCCGGAAGCTCTTCTAAAACCTGCCCACCACAGGTGACCATGCTGGTATTTGAAATACCAGTAGCATAGCTCCTAGCATCACAGCAACACTCAAGCCACCATGCGAGACAAACTGACGGATGGATGGATGGCTCTGGACAAAGGAATAACAGCACTTTATTGACTGCTGGTGCCAAGAACTAGGGAAGAAAATTTCTTCCTCACCTCTCCACCCACGGAGAGCCTCCTTTCTCAGCTTCCCAGCAACTCATATCTGAACACAGTGAGATTCAAGGAGGAGCGTCAACACCGAATGTTATGCTACAGATGCCTTTTAGCACCGACATCTCGTATTGTTAGTGTTGTCCCATCTTTTTTTGTCTTCCTTTCTTCACTACTTCTTCTCTTTTAGGTTTTCAATACTGTGTGGTCACCAGATGCCCCACCAGCCGCTGCTTTTCTAGATAAGAGACTGGACACCAACAAGGTACTAACCAGGCAATGAAAGTCACACCACCCACACAGCATCTAAAAAAGCAAGCCATTGAGGAGGCATTAAGACACACAAGGCTGGGGCCTCCTGGGACCATTGTTCTGTATGTTTTCAGATTTCATCTTTTTCATTGGCTCCATGAAGGACATCGAAACACTACATGAATCACAACTGAGTATTTTCTTCTTCCACTATTAAGACTTTTATAAAATGACATTCACAAATATTTTTAAGCTCTTCTGTGAAACTGGGGCGGTGGTCTTGTACTGTAGAGTGAAAGAATAACACTAAGTCTTCATATTCTTAATGCAGATTTTTTTGTAGGTGCATTTGGAGATTTCTTTCTAATCATTACAAAGAAACATCATGTACAAAAATTTTAAATGTCCCCTTGTTGTGTTATGAAGTGTTGTCGAGTTGGTTCCAACCCATAAAGACCCTGTACAGGGTTTTCAAGAAGCAGCTGGTGAGCTTGAACCGCCGACCTTGCAGTTCAAACGGCTTTGTAGTCTGGTGCATTAATCCACAGCGCCACACCAGGACTCCAAATGTCCCCTAAGTACTTATTAATTAATATATATATCAGCCTGGTTAAAAGACAAAAAAATTTTTTTTGCCAGAATAATCCTGAGTGCCCAAACTAAAAAAACTGATTAAAGGGAAAATACCCAGACTGTACAAATTTGTCTTTAAACAATTTTACAGAATTTACCTTTAAGTGAGAGGAAAAGTTATAAAAACATTTGGAGTTTACAAAAAGGTCTTTAACAGGCTAGCTACCCCAGAAACTATCAAAAATAGAAGTTTTTGGACTATTACAAAGATGTTTCTGTGAAGCTCCAGAAATGCTTTATAAATACAACTACCTGAAAGGACAATCATGAATCAGAAGAATTTCTATCCCTTGTGTAAAACTACATTATACGTGCAGACCTCACTTCATTAGTTGTCAGTGTCACCCTGGCTTCTGCTACAATAATCTCTGGACCTTCCTTATCCATATCCATATTTTCCAGGCTGACTGTCATACCTGCTACTTCCATAGCGGTCCCACCGCCCTGAGAGTAGCTGTAACCAATCCCCTGAGCACCAAGGGTACCTCCACTGGTTCGCCTGGCTGACTAGCCCACATGATCCACACAGATCTGGCAACCATCCAGAGACTGTCCAATCATGGCTTGCATGGCATCTGAAGCATGTTCTGACAGGGTGACGGTGATGAGCCAAATCCCTAGGATTGCTGAGTATCACCTCAGAGATCAGTCCAAAGCTTCTGAAGTGTTCTCATCAGTGTGGAAGTTGAGCCTTCCCATAAAGAGCTTCCCATCATCAGAGGATATAGCAGTGATTTGTTTATTTCAAATACCTTCTTTAGACAGCATAAGAGACGACTATACACATGGACCTTGCCAGATGGAACACATAGAAATCAAATTGACTACATCTGTGGAAAGAGAAGATGGAAAAGCTCCATATCATCA
>NW_006408523.1:12577424-12578768 GCF_000296735.1 Chrysochloris asiatica | reverse complement strand
GCTGGAGAAGGATGTCATGCTGGGTAAGATGGAGGGTCAGAGAAAAAGAGGAAGACCCCCAACGAGATGGATTGGCCAGGTGGCATCATTGATGTCGTCACGTGTAGCAGCGGTGGTAGGGTTGGCCCAGGATCGGACATTGTTTCGTTATGCTGTGCATGGGGTCGCTGTGAGTCGGTTCCGACTCGATGGTACCTGACAACAACAAAAACAACTGGGTCCTGGAAATTAGAAAATATAACAGCATGAGTAACAACTAACACTGAAGAGAGAGAGAATGAGCTATAATGTACTTCTTAAGGTTTATGGTATAGGGAGTTATGTCAGGGGCCTTAAAGGCTGATGAGCAGTCATCTAAGATAGAACTATTGTTTCAGATTTGTCTGGAACAAACGAGAAAGCAGGAAATCCTAGAATCAGAGAAGAAACTGTACGATGGGACTCATTATCTGTATAAACCACTCTCATCTCCACCTCGAGACCAGAAGAACTGGACAGTACCTGGTTACTATTACTGAACACTCCAATCAGGAACGTAATAGAGGGATCTTGATAAACAGGGAGAAAAATGTGGAACAGAGCTTTAAATTCTTAAGGAATCCAGACTTACTGGGCATATTGAGTCTGGAGGAGTCCCTGAGACCATAGCCCTTAATTGCTGTTCAAACTTGAATTAAAATTGTCCCTTGAAGTCACCTTTAAACTAAGTAACAGTTTGGCCCAAAAGAGTAAAGATTTCCATGCTTTTTTCAGATCAACAGCTATTTTAAAGCAAAGATGAGATGTTGGAGACCAGGAAGATTAAGTAAATGGAAGTAAAACAACTGGAACAGAAATAATGAGAATATTAGCACGATGTGACTAATGTTACTGAAGCATGAGTGTAACAATTTAGCCAGCATTAGCGTTAGTGCAGCCTTCTTGCCAATGTAACTTTTTTTTTTTTTTAATACAACCCCCACCCCCCCAACCTTGTTCTTGTTGCTTAATTGTATGTTTTCACAATTTTGTGTTGGAATGTTTATGATGGGCTGACTCTGCCTGGAGCCTAGTCCCTGTCCTGATCCGGAGTAACCATCTAGTCAAACAGGCACCAGGATAGTAAATCCTGCCCTCCTTTCAGATGTTTATTGGGAGGCATCATGACCACCTTACGATTTAGTGTGAGTGGTAGAATTATAGTACAACTGCATGTGCTATGTAGTTTCATGTTGTTGTTGTTGTTAAGTGCCATCGAGTCGGGTCCGACCCATAGCGACCCTGTACAGGGTTTCCGAGGATGTAAATCTTTACGGGAGTAGAAAGCCTCATCTTTCTCCCGCGGAGCGGCTGGTAGTTTCGAAC
>NW_006408523.1:12546205-12553754 GCF_000296735.1 Chrysochloris asiatica | reverse complement strand
TATATAGGAAACTACAACACCTCTACAAGAAAAAGACAAATAACCCAATTAAAAAATGGGCACAGGACATGAACAGACACTTCACTAAGGAAGAGATCCGGGCAGCCAACAAACATATGAAGAAATGTTCACGATCACTAGCCATTGTTGTTGTTGTAAGTGCCGTCGAGTCGGTTCCGACCCATAGTGACCCTGTATAGGTTTTCCAAGGAGCAGCTGGTGAGCTTGAACTGCTGACCCTGCAGTTCAAACGGCTTTGCAGTCTGGTGCATTAACCCACAGCATCACACCAGGACTAGCCATTAGAGAGATGCAAATCAAAACAACAATAAGACATCATCTCATACCAGCAATAACAGCAAAGATCAAAAAAGTAGAGGACAATAAATGTTGGTGAGGATGTGGAGACTGAGATGCTCCTGTATTGCTGGTGGAATTTCAAAATGGTCCAACCTCTCTGGAAAGCAATATGGCGTTTTCCTCAGAAGGTTGAAAATAGAAATACCTTATGATCCAGCAATTCCTCTACTTCTATTTACCCACAAGAAATACAAGCCACAACATGAGTAGATATATGCCCATCAATGTTCATAGCAGCACTATTTACAATAGTTAAAAGATGGAGACAGCCTAAGTGCCCATCAACTGAAGAATGGATAAACTGTGGTACATACATACACACAATGGAATATTATGCTACCTTGAGGAGCAACAAGAAAGCTGTAAGCTACCACATGATATGGATGAACCTTGAGGACATTATGTTGAGCACAATTAGTCTACCACAAAAGGAGAAATACTGCTTAGGACCACTATAGTAAAAGGCTAAGTAAAAGAACCCATACTGAAAGGGGGGAGGGATTCTTTGCTGGTGGATGTGGGGGTGGAGTGAGAGGAGGAAAGGGAAGGTGGAGCACAGGGCAGGGAATAGACACAGGATAGTTTGGATGCTGGGGGCGGGGGCAATACACAAGAAAGGGGATGGAAATGAAAGAACAAGGCAGATGGGAGAACAATTGGGCAGGTTTGCATGGGCTAAGTGGGACAGAGGTAAATAATGATGTATGCAAAACCTTGGAACAACTGGGCTCTGTTCTTATAAGGAGTGACCATCTGGTCAATCAGGCACCAGGACAGTAAACCATGTTTACTTGAGATGTCTACAGGGGCATCATGACCACCTTATGATTTAGTGTGAATGGTAGAATAATAGCCCACCTGCATGATAACTAGGATTGTTTCTAACGGGTATAAATGTTGCTTGAAACCAAGAGTCAGGCAAACACCAACGAAATCAGCCTGCTTGCTGGGAAGTTCTGCTAACCGATATCTAATCACTAACGGTTTTCTTTCTCTACTTCATCAGGAGTGATTATTGATTGGACTCAATCATTCCAGGGCATCAGACCCAAGACTGTGGGGTAACATTGTGTCTAGAAACTGTGGAATGGTAGCAGATTTTGCTATGTATATTTTCACCAAAAAAAAAAAAAAGATGTAAATGGTAAAACCCAGAAACTCATAGGGAACTCAGGACTACGGATCTACTTACTGATCTCGGTGCTCAAAAATAAGGACGTCAGTGATCATCTGGGCTCATGTGCCCATTTCACAGGTGAAACAAGGTTCCAAGAGGCCAGTGACTCACCAAGGTTATGCAGCTACATGGAGCCAGCACTGCTTTCAAACTCACATCTTGTGAGGTCCCCATCCAGGACCTCTTCGGCCACACTGGCCTGCAGTAAACTTCTTTTATAAAAGTTGGAGGTAAGAAGTCAAGCTCTCAGCCCAGTTCTTCACAAAGAGTGTTTCCAGGTATGTGACCTCTACCCATTGGCATCCAGTTGACTCCAATCGTGGGGACCCCACGTGCATCAGAGTAGACCTATGTTCCATTGGGTTGTCATTAACTGTGACTTTACAGTAGTAGATCGCTGGCCCTTTCTTCTAACACATCACTGGGTGACTTCAAACCACCAACCTTTTGAGTAGTAACTGAGCACTTAACTCTTTCCACCTCTTTCCTCTCCCTGAGTTGCCTGGTTCACGAACTCTGCCCAAGTAGGTGCTCATCAGAGAATCTATTAAAAGAACTGCGGTTGCAGTGACTTATCAGTTACGTCTCCACTTGTGTATTACAATTATCTGTGAACAGAAAAGATGACTAAATGGATAAAACAAAAGATAAGCTTAACAGACTTCAGCAAAAATACTTCGCAGAGACATGCAGAGAAACACACTAGAAAACTCATCTTTTGTCCAAGTTGCAGGACAGGGCTCTGCACAAAAGCTGCTCAAGAATTTTGGGTAATCAACTTGACCTAGGGGGAAAACTGTGTGTGGTATATGTGGCACCCTAGGTACAAAATATTCTGGAAAGCCCCACTGTCTGCTAATGCTTCAGCGTGTCACCTGACCATCCAGGAGACAAGACTGCAGACTCGTTGTTCAGCATAACCTCAGATGTAATGCCTTCTTTGGCTTTTGGAGGTGCCTAGAAGAATTAATGAGCGTTATAATATTCACTGGATATTGACTTTTATGCTCCTTTAAACAGTGAAGGTGTGGAGTTTGAAAAAAGAGAGCAGGCTCCACCTCTTTTCCTTAAATAGGATAAAGAGATTAACGATACATTAAGACATTATTTTTTTTTTAAGGTATGGCTAAACTGTAGTGCCTAGGGATGCACCCGTTTAGGAATGGATGATAAACTATGAAACGTACACACAACATAAGGAGGGAATTGCTATGGAAGTCAGAAAGGTGGTTACTTGGGTAGGGAGGGGTGTGACTAAGGCACACCAACAGCTTTCTTGATTGGCTAGGTGAGTTCTGGTTTATGAACTGAGGGTGGTTACAAGGTGTTCAGCTTATACAAGAATAGCGGTGACAATAATAATACAATAACAATAAATTATACAAACTTTAGGGCTAGGAGAAAGAATGCCACTGCTGACAGAATGGCCTACAACCCTGTAAAATAATGAGTGACATTTGGGGTAGCCAAGGGGTCAGGTAACTAAGCTGTAATCACTTTCCAGTCCAGTTATAACTGAGCCCAAGAGTGCTCTGGAAAGGCTGCTGAATGGGTGAGATAGCACTCAGGACACCGGAAGAACCCCCCATGCAGGTAAGAGGTCTTTGTCATCAGTATGACTGAGGGATGTCAGAAGACTTGCAGTAAAATGACAAGCCTTCCTGCCCAGAGGGCCTTTGTGAGAACCTAGTGAAATCAGGAGCTCAGGCCTGCTTCCTGAACTTCTAAGCAGCAGAAACGAAACCAGTTGCTAATGAGTAGATTCCAACTCATGGTCACACCATGCAAGGGGATTTCAAAAAATTCATGGAAAAATGGAATTAAAAGGTAATCCTATCCCCCTCTATATACATGGTTGATAAGGATGGGTAACTTAGACATTGGCTACCTAAAATGGGGGTGGGCTACAAGTTTTCAAGAGGAAGTTTCATTTCAGAGTGTGCAGGGGAAGGTAGTATCCCCACTTAATAGTTTTCATCTTGTTTAGATGAATCTGGTGAGAGGAGATGGGGATAAGATTCTTATGATTCAATAGTGAGTAATTGTTATCCTGACTAATTGCAACTGTCACAACTGTAAAGGTAGAAGTTTTCTAACAAAAAGGGAGAAGTAGTTAATCTTACAGTCCAGGAACAGAGGACCCTAGGACCATCAGGGGAGAAGAGCATGAGTGGAATGTGGGACCCTATCCAGAGAAGCAGTGACACTAGAGATGGAGGCAGAGATGAGGACATGGAGAGAGAGAACAGCTGAGGACTCCAGACTCATGGGAAAAGAAAGACTGTGTGCTAGTGGCCAGGAGGCAGGCTTGCAGAATGTGCCCTTTGGTTGCTTAAATTATTATGAATCCTTGAGTGTTTTTGTGTACATCTCACACACACACACACACCAAAAAAGAGCAAAACAAAACAGAGGGACTAGAAGCAAATACTGTTGAATGATGATGCATGGAGGAGATTGTAATTGTAGTGAAACAATGAGTATAAAACTGATGTTCTCTCATGTAAACGATCATTCAATTCAGAATAAAAATTCAAAAAAAACCCATAATGAAAAATTTCCACAAACTTTTTGAAGTTCCCTCATATGAGTCAGAGTAGAACTATGTTCCATAAGATTTTCCTTTGATTGTTTAATAACTAATTTTGGGTTGTTGTGGTGTTGTTGTTGTTAGGTACCATCGAGTTGATTCTGACTCATATTGACGTCATGTGCAACAGAATGAATGCTCGGTCCTGTGCCATCCTCACAATCATGTGACGCTGGAGTCCATTGCTGCTACCGCTGGGCCAATCCATCTCCTTGAGGGTCTTCCTCTTTTTCTCAGACCTTCCACTTTACCAAGCATGATATCTTCCTCCAGAGTCTGGCACATCTTTCATTCTTCAGACATATTGTCCCTCTTGACAATATGTCTGAAGAATGAAAGATGCAGTTTGGTCATCCTGGCTTCCAAGAAGCATTCTCATCATATAGCTTCCAACACAGATTTGTTTGTTCTTCCAGCAGTCCACAGTACTTTTAATATTCTTTTCCAACATCATAACTCAAATGCATCAATTCATTTGATGGAATTCTTCTATAATCTTTCCTATTCACTGTCCAACTTTCACATGTATATGTTGGTGTTGTCGTTGTTAGGTGCCATCGAGTCGGAACCGACTCATAGTGACCCTACGCATAACAGAATGAAACACTGTCTTGTCCTAGGCCAACCCAACAACTGTTGCCATTCTTGAGCCCATTGATGCTGCCACTTTGCCGATCCATCTCACTTGGGGTCTTCCTCCTCTTTTTCTCTGACCCTCCACCTTTACCAAACATGATATCCTTCTCCAGTGACTCGTCCCTCCTGACAATATGTCCGAAGTCTGAGAGACAAAGTTTGGCCATCCTGGCCTCCAAGGAGCATTCTGGCTGTACTTCTTTCAACACAGATCTGTTTGTTCTTTTGGAAGCCAGTGGTACTTTCAAGAATCTCCTCCAACACCATAACTCAAATGCATCAATTCTTCTACAGTCTTCCTTATTCACTGTCCAGCTTTTACATGCATATGAGGTGATTGAAAATACCATGGCTTGAGTCAGGCACACCTGAGTCCTCAAGCTGATATCTTTGCTCTTCAACACTTTAAAAAGTTCCTATGCAGCAGATTTGCCTAATGCAATACGCCGTTTGATTTCTTGACTGCTTCCATGAGTGTTGATAGTTGATCCAAGAAGAATGAAGTCCTTGACAACTTCATTCTTTTCTCCATTGATAAGAATGTTGTTTATTGGTCCAGGGGTAAGGATTTTTGTGCTCTTTACATTGGGATGCAATCCATACTGAAGGCTGTGGTCTTTGATCTTCATCAGTTAATATTTTAAGTCCTCTCACTTTCAGCAAGCAAGGTTGTATCATCTGCATATCGCAGGTTGTTAATGAGTCTTCCTCCAATCCTGATGCCACATTTTTTTTCATATAAGCTAGATTCTCATATTACTTGCTCAGTATACAGGTTGAATAAGTATGGTGAAAGAATACAACCCCATCACACACCTTTCCTAATTCCAAACCATTCATATGAGGCTGTTGAAAATACCAAGGTTTGAGTCAGGCGCACTTTTGTCCTCAAACTGACATCTTTGCTCTTGAACACTTTAAAGAGGTCTTGTGCAGCAGATTTGCCTAATGCAACACATCATTTGATTTCTGGACTGCTGCTTCCATTAGTCTTGATGCTGGATCCCAGCAAAATGACAACTTCAATCTTTTCTCCATTTATCATGATGTTATTATTGCTCCAGAGGTGAGGATTTTTGTTTTCTTTACATTAAGGTGCAACCCAAACTGAAGGCTTTGGTCTTTGATCTTCATCAGTAAGTCTTTAAGTCCTCTTAGGTTTCAGAAAGCAGGGTTGTATCCACTGGAGATGACAGGTTGTTACTGAGTCTATCTCCAATCCTGATGGCACATCTTCTTCATGTAATCCAGTTTCTCAGATGATTTACTCAGCACCCAGATTGAATAAATATGGTGAACGAATGTAACCCTGGCACATACCTTTCCTGATTTTAAACCATTCAGTGTCCTCTTCTTCTGTTCTTGGTCTATGTACAAGTTCCTCATAAGCACAATTAAGTGTTCTGGAATAATTCTCCACAATGTGGCCCATAGCTTATCATGATCCACACAGTTGAAAGTCTTTGCAGTGATATACCTTCTTTCACATCCTTGTCTGAATCTGATTTGAACCTCTGGCAGTTTCCTGTCAATGTAATGTTGCAACAATTTTTTTTAATTATATGGAACAAAATTTTACTTGCATGTGATATTAATGATATTGTCCGATGATTTCTGCATTCTATTGGGTCACCTCCCTTTGGAATGAGCACAAATGTGCATCTCTTCCAATCAGTTGGCCAAGTAGCTGTCTTCCAGATTTTTTGACATAGATGAGTGAATGCCTCAAGTGCAGAAATACAAAATTCCAATTTGTATTCCATCAAGATAAAGAGCATTGCTCTTTGTCAATGCCTTCAGTGCACCTTGGATTTCTTCCTTCAGAACCATTGGCTCTTGATCATATGCTGCCTCTTAAAAACAATTGAATATCAACCATTTCTTTTTGGTACAGTGTCTCTGTGTATTCCTTCCATATTCTTTTGATGCTTTCTGCATCATTCAATATTTTGCCCAACGATTCCTTCAATATTGCTCAGGTGTCTTGAAAGAACTTGATTGTTTGCCTTTATGGCTTCCCAGAGAACAGCTTGCTTATTCTTGGAGTAGCCATTCATATTGACATTTTGTTTTGCGTTTTCCTTGATGCTCTTTCTTTGAAGAGGTATCTTCTGTGTCTCTAGCTGTTCCAGGCTGGTCTGCTTGTCCTTTCTAGTGGAACTGTCCCACCTCAGAAGGTTCTGGATGGGACTCAGGATTCCACCTAAGGTCTTAAAGGCAAGCAATCAAGTTCCTTCAGGCCAAACCCCCTTCTAAGACTGAAACTCAAAGGGAACACATGAGCAGGCATATAGGCGTGCTGGCAACCACATTGGTCTTCTGGTGAGTGGAAGAGGGGAAAAGGCAAAAATGAAGAAATGGACTGAGTTCAACCACAGTCCATTGACTCCCATTGGCTTGGAGATGAGAAAGAAGAGGAAGGGCTGGTTGGTCCAAAGTGTGGTTAGACCTGGGGACACCTGAGCCCATGGACAAGGACATAGCCACAGAGGCCAAGAGCTGAGAGTGAAGCATCCAGCTGATATGAAGTGAGGGGAGAGGCACAAGAACACCCAAACTTGCAGATAGTACCCATTTGACCTAGCCTCGTTGGCTTGATAATCAGAACTCGACTAGAGGAAGATGAAACAAAACAAAACAATTTTAGATAAAGGAAACAAGGGTAAATTGCTACAATTTGATGAACCTGACCTATGGTTGTTGTTGTTGTTGTCAGGTGCCATCGAGTCGGAACCGACTCATAGCGACTCCATGCACAGCAGAACGAAACAATGTTCGATCCTGGG
>NW_006408523.1:12538450-12544340 GCF_000296735.1 Chrysochloris asiatica | reverse complement strand
AAAAAAAAAAAAAAAAAATAGAAGAACAAGAAAACTAACAAAAAACAAATTTCAGGTATAACAATTGGTCTCTATTTTCCTGGAGCAACAGAGGAAGGAGAATTAGGAATAAGAGGAAGAAATGGAATGTGTGGCTAATTGCCTCCACGAACAACAACTGTCTCCTTCTATTAATACCAGAACTGAATGCTGCCTGGCTGCCATTACTGAACTTGATCCACGAGTCTAAAGAAGAATTCTGATGAAAAGGTAGAAAATTCAGAACAGAATTTCAAATTCTCATGGAATCCAGATCGCTGGAGCCACGGAGACTAGATAAAATCCTGAAGCTGTTGTCCTGAGATCATCTTTATACCTTAAACCAAAAAATGTTTCAACCTTATGGCCTTCTTAAAACCAAACACTAGTTTTGTTTAACTGATAAACAATATGCACTTTTATGGTCTATCTGCAGAGGATCAAATTGACAAAAGCAACTCAAAAGATTAGTTAGGAATTTGGGGGGGGACAGTGTATTTATAATAATGGGGAGGAAGAAGTCACAAAGGAGTGTTGTATGGAAAATGCCAGTGAATTGTATATGTTGTGGTTGTTGTTAAGTACCATCGAATCAGTTCGGAATCATATCAACCTTGTATAGGGTTACTGAGGAGTGGCTGGTGAGCTTGAACTGCTGACCTTTCAGTTCAAACTGACCTTGCAGTCCAGTGCTTATCCTACACAGTATTCAAAACAGCCTGGTCCTAGTACAACAAAAGACGCTTAGATGAATGGAACAGAATTGAGAATCCAGAAGTACATCCATCCACCTAGGGTCAGTTGGTCATTGACAAAGAGCCAAAATGCATGAAATGGGGAAGTGATAGTCTCTTTAACAAGTGGTGCAGGCAAATTTTGAAATCCATTTATAAATAGATACAAAATCCATTCATCTCCCTTTTTAAAATTCCATTTTTCCATGCAATAAGAAATTGAGAATAGTTTAAAATTGTGTGACAACCCTGACTACCTTTAGTTAGGAAATGTACCAACCAAACTGGAAAAGTATCCTGGTGGAGGACAAAGGTCATTCCTCGCAGCAGATTCCCATTTGTACATGGGCCTTTGCACCCACCAACATCCCTTCTCTGCTCTTCTTTTTTTAAACAAGGGGTTTTACTTCACTAAAGGTCACTCTTCATCATCTATATCCTTCCTCTAATGTATCTTCAACTTCTCATGTTTTGCATTTTTTGGTAACACATATAACAAAGGTATATTATTCCTAATATATTAAAACATCCTACATATTAGGAACAGATTAACAGTGTAATTTATAAATGAGAAAAATAATTAATAGGAAGTTTAAAAAAATACAAAAGGTTGAAAACACTAAAAAAGTCTTAGCCTCACTAAATATTAAAAAAATGTATACATATTTTCTTATAACAGGTTGTTGCTGTTGTTAAGTGCCATCAAGTCAGTTCCATCTCATAAAGACCCTGTATAAGGTTTCCAAGACTGGAGACCTTTGCAGGAGCAGAAAGACTAACCTTTCTCCCATGGAGCAGCTGGTAGGCTCCAAATGCCAACCTTGTGGCTAGTAGTGCTTATGCTACAGAGCCACTGAATGCTGAACATAATAGCAAAGATAAAAATAAAAAGCTTATAATACCCAGGGTTAGTAACCATTTGGGTCACAGGAGTCTGATGTCTTTGTGCATGGTTTTGCCCTGAGTCTGGGCCCACTGGCAGCTAACAACAACCGTAACAACAGTAATACTTTGGTGACAGTGTGATTCTCAGGTTCAAAGCCAGCTGGGAACCATGTCTGCCTCAAAAGCCCATCAAGTTCCATGGACTTTTATATGATTAGATGTAAAAGAGTTGAACAGAAAATTCCAAAGGGCAGCTCAAGAAGACAAAGTCAACTATGATAATGAAATGTGCATATACCTATAGTTAGAAAACCAGAAGGGAAGAACACACTCAGCATTTCTCAAGTTGAAATAATTGAAGAAAATTTTCAATTCTCAACTTGCAATATTGAAAGATTCTATGGGCAAAATATTGAATGATGCAGAAATAATCTAAAGAAGATGGAAGATGGAAGGATTACACAGAACCCCTGCCCAGAAAAGAAATGGTTGATGTTCAACAATTTCAAGAGAAACTATAGATCAAGAGCCAATGGTGTTGAAGGAAGAAGTCCAAGATTCACTGAAGGCATTGGCAAAGTACAAGGCTCCATGAACTGATACAACACAAATTGAAATCTTTCAACAAACTGATGTAACACTGGAGGTACTCACTCATCTATGGCAAGAAATTAGGAAGACAACTACCTGGCCAGTTGATTGGAAGAGATACATATTTGTGCCTATTCCAAACAGAGGTGATTCAATGGAATGCTGGAATATGAAAATCATTGCACAATATCATTAATATCACATGCAAGTAACATTTTGCTAAAAGTAATTCAAAGACAGCTACAACCATACATTGACAGGGAACTGCCAGTTCAAATGAGGACATGTAATAAGGAATATCATTGATGACATCAGATAATTCTTGGCTGAAAGAAGAGAGCACCAGAAAGATGTTTACCTGTGCTTTATTGACTATGTGAAGAATTTAGACTGTGTGGATCATGACAAGCTCTGGACAACATTGCTGAGAATGAATGTTCTGGAACACTTAATTGTGCTCATGAGAAACCTATATATAGACCAAGAGGCAGTAATTCAAACAGAACAAGGGAACACTGAATAGTTAAAAATCAGGAAAGGTGTGTGCCAAGGTTGTATTCTTTCACCATATTTTTTCAATCTCTATGCCGAGCAAATAATCTGAGAAGATGGATTATATGAAGAAGAACATAGCATTAGGATTAGAGGGAGAATCATTAACAATCTGCACTATAGAGATGATACAACCTTGCTGAAAGTGAAGAAGACTGAAAATACTTACTGATGAATATCAAATTCCAAAGCCTTCAGTATGGGTTGCTCCTCAATGTAAAGAAAACAAAAATCCTCACCACTGGACCAATAAACAGCATCATGATAAATGGAGAAATATTTGAAGTTGTCAAAGACTTCATTTTGCTTGGATCCATCATCAAGTCTCATGGAAGCAGAAGTCAAGAAATCAAATGATATATTGCATTAAATAAATCTGCCGCACAAGACCAATTTAAAGTGTTCAAGAGCAGAGCTATCAGTTTGAGGACTAAGGTGTGCCTGATCCAAGCCATTGTATTTTCAATAGCTTCATTTGCATGTGAAAGTTGAACAATGAATAAGGAAGACTTAGAAGAATTGATGCATTTGAGTTTTGATGTTGGAGGAGAATATTAAAAGTGAAATGGACTGCTAGAAGAACAAACAAATCCATTTTGGATGAAGTACACCCAGAATGCTCCTTAGAAGCCAGGATGACCAGATTTCATTTCTCATATTCTGGACATATTATCAGGAGGGACCAGTTCCTGGAGAAGGACATTGTGCTTGGTAAAGTGGACTGTCATTGAAAAAAATATGAGACGGGTGGATACAGTGGGAGCAGTAATGAGCTCAAGCTTAACACTGATTATGAGGTTGGCACAGGACTGGACAGTGTTTTGTTCTGTTGTGCATAGTCACTGTGAATTGGCACCTAACAACAACAACCACAGCTAAACCAATCACTGTGGCCTTGGAATGAAGTAACCTGGTTGGCTTAAGTTGCCCTAAAGTTAGAACCTGACCTAATGAAGAGAAAAATCTGGGAGTTTTCCGTATACAGGCTATTTAAAGCCCACAGATATGAATAAAATTACCCAGGGAGAACATTTAAAGGCAAGAACATTCCCAGCACCACTGGGATATGGCAGTGTGGTTACAAGTTTTGTGTCAGTCCTTCCATTCTCTGTTTTTGCATTCATGTTTATGTACCTGTTTGTGTGTTGGCTTGTTTTAACACTTTATTGTGAATTGGGTGAAGGTTTGCAGAACAGATCATCAGTTCTACATTCAGCAACTCATACGCATTTTGTTTCATGTCATTCACTATAACCCCCTAAATGTAACATCACTCATTCCACTTCCGCCCTGTTTCCCACCTTCATCCTTGGGTAAATGCTGCCCTTTTGATCTCAAATGAGTGATTATTTTAAGGTGTGCATACCTCACTTGTGTTATTTTCTCCTTAAAACCTATGTAGTGTTTGATTGAAAATTGTGCCACATGACTGAGTTCCAGTTCCAATGTGAAGGGTGACCAACAGCCATAGTCTCAGGGGTTCCTTCCAACAGTCTCTATCTGACCAGTAAGCCTCATCTCTTTTTTATGATTTTGAGTTCTGTTCCACACTTTTCTCCCACTTTACCCAGGACCTTCTAATGTGATCCCTTTTAGTGTTTAGACAAAATCAATTTCTCTAGCTAAAAAAAAAAAAAATTAAGTAACTCATCCTCCGCTCTGATTCCTCCTTGAAGAGCAATTCCTTGAACCAAGTTTCTATACTTGCTGTTTTCACTTCCTCAGTGCCCTTTTGCTGCTTCATGAGCTAATATCTAGCTTCTGTTCCCATGAATCAGTTCTTTGCTAAATATAAAGGCTCCTTTCTAGACTACTGGTCACCCTCTGCTCTTCAAATACTCTTCTCTCCAGGCTTTTGCAACATCACATTATCCTGGTTTTTCTGCTACTTCTCAGGGTGTCCTGTGGGTTTCTCACCTGTTTCCCTCCCCTTAAATGTTGACATTCCTAGCCGACTTTTCCTAGGCCTCCTTCAATTCTCTCTGGGCAATATTGTTTACCTCATGCCTCCCAAATTTGTCCCCTCACTCTAAATCCTCATCTAGATTTCAGACACCATATGTCCTGCTTCATACTGGACATATCCGTGTTCCTGTCCCAGACCCATCTTCTTCACTTCCAAGCCACAGCTTATCTTGCATTTACTATCTCAAGAAATGACACAACCATCAATACAATTGTCTAACCCCAAACCTGGGAGGTTGTTCCATAACCTCTTCTCCCATAGTCAACCAATCTCCACTTAACACTAAAAACACTTAACATGTAATTTTCTAATGGTCTAATTATGGTCATGGTCATCAAGTAGACACCGACTCATAGTGACCCTATGCACAGCAGACCTAAACACTGCCTGATCCTGGGCCAACCTCACTACTCTTGACACACCTGAGTCCATTGATGCCACCACCTGGCCAATCCATCTCATTGGGGGTCTTCCTCTTTTTCTCTGACCCTCCACCGTACAAAACATGATATCCTTTTCCAGCGACTGGTGCCTCCTGACAATATGTCCAAAGTATGAGAGACCAAGTTTGGCCATCTTGGCCCCCAAGGAGCACTCTGGCTGCACTTCTTCCAGAACGGATCTATTGGTTCTTCGGGCAGCCCATGGCACTTTCAATATTCTCCTCCAATACCGTAACTCAAAAGCATCAATTCTTCTGCAGTCTTCCTTATTTGCTGTCCAGCTTTCGCATCCAGATGAGGTTATTGAAAATACTATGGCTTGACTCAGGCACACCTTACAACAACAACATATATATTGAATTGTGTCCCCCAAAATATGTGCTGTAAAATCGAACTTCTATACTTATGGTTACAATCCCATTTGGGAATGGGTTTACTCTGTCATGTTAATGAAGCACTATTAATCTAGGGTGTGTCTTAAATCCATATCTTTTTTTGTGTGTGTGGGATCGTTGTAATGATTGATTTTATTATTTTTTTTTTTAATTTAAGGTTTTTATTGTGGATTGAGTGGAAGTTTACAGTGCACATCATCAGTTTCACATTCAACAATTCATATAACTTGTTTCATTACATTGACTATAATCCCCTCCATATACCATCAGTTAAAAGTATTTCTCTTTATCCACTTTAGCTTTTTT
>NW_006408523.1:12531192-12535102 GCF_000296735.1 Chrysochloris asiatica | reverse complement strand
AAAAAAAAAAAAAAAAGCAAAGATGAGTAAGATGGATGTCATACCATCCAGCAGCCAGAGAATACAAGCTGAGGAGACAAGGACCTTCCCTCAGAGACAATAGAAAAAGCTTTCCTCTAGAGCCAGAGTCCTGAATTTGGACTTCTGGGCTCCTAAACTGTGAGAAAATAAAGTCCTGCTTGTTAAAGCCATCCACTTGTCAAATTTCTGTTATAAAAACACTAGATAACTAAGACAGATTGTATATGTCCACTGCTGGCCTAAATGAGTCAGAATTGATACAAAAGCATTAGGTTGGGTTGGGTTTTTGGTTTGGACCTACATGGTCCACGAGGCTAGAGGTAATGTCTGTGTCTACCTTATTCCCCCTGAATCCCAGTGTCTGGTAGAAATTACCTAATGAAGGTATGAACTCATGAAGAACTGAATGTTAAAGATGAGTATTGGCCTACAAAAAATTTGTTAAATTTGGGCAAAGGGTGTCTCCAGCCTTCCCTTTTGCACATGCCCTCTTCCATCTCTCTGAGTCTCCTCCCTGAAATAGGAAGGGTCCTGAGAGCGACCTTTTATACCTTGGGATAGAGCTGATGAGGGTTTACCAGCACTGAATTTCTGACACTGTCTTACATCAATCAGCTTCTGGTGCTGTACGCAAAGGGAAGAAGCCTGGTGATGCAGTGGGTTAAGAATTCGGCTACTGATGACAAGGTCAGCAGTTCAAATCCAGTAGCCACCCTTCAGGAGAAAGCGAAACTGCTCCTGTAAAGATTGACAGCCTCGGAAACACTAAGGAACAGTTCTCCTCTGTCCTGCAGTGTTACTGTGAGTCAGAATCAACTGAATGGAAGCAGGTTTGCTTTTTAGGATGCAAAGTGAATACCATCGGGTATTAGCAAACACAGTCACAGAGAGGGCTCCTTGCTCCCTTGGGACTGTCCACTTGCAGGAGTGATTAGAGGCAACAATGCCTGTGTCAAGGCTTCTTGGAGTCATTGGAAACACCGGAAGGAGTAGCAGACCTTTGGCATTAGAAAGTGTAACCGTCAGGATGTGGACAGTTAAGAGAGGAGCGGAGCTTCCCCTGAGGAGTGACTCCAAACTTTGTACTGCAGGGATGGTTCGGCCCAGGGTGGCACAGACTCAACAGCTGGCTGTCCTCCAACCATCACATGCCAATGGAGTGTCCTAGTCTTACACAGTCACTTGGTGAAGTGAGGAAGAAAACTGTAGTGAAAGCTGAAAAGGTACTTAGCTGTGTGTAGTACTGCTCAGAAAGGGAGGCTCTCAGTGGAAATGTTTCTGGAGAAAGCCAAGAACCCATAGGAACATTTGGGTATCTACAAACTTGACTTATGAAACTCTGTTCTTCCCCTTTAAAATGTCAAGTGGTAAAAATCCCAACATATTAATGCAAGCCTCCACACAATGGTAAATCCCCCTGGACACCTTGGCTACTTAGGCATCCATTCCTCCACTCAAATATTTCCAAAGAATGGGAACTGGGAATCTCATTGCCAAGCCCTGACCTCCATAACTCCTCTTGAACTTCACGCCTTGCCGTGCCTCCCAATCTATCAGTTCACACACGTGGACTTAGGAGACACTTGGAGGTGGCCACTCTCATGCTTCCGTTTTGGAATATTTTGACAGGTCCTAAAAAACAAACCCTTCAAATTCAGTTTTTGTAACCAATTAATGTTTTAACCTTCTTTCTAGTCTCACTTTGTAGTGAAACTTGGAAGTAATATAAGGGCTTAAAGCTGGGTGGGATAGAGGTGGGAGAGGAGGGTACTCGGCAGAGTATCTAGAATGAAGTGTTTTCAGAAATGGTGGGCAAGGCAAATGTTGCCAAGGGTCTCCAAGAAGTGATCCTGGACCTGGCATATTGTCTTCTAGTAAATAGTTCAAAGAGGTTGAGTGGGGATTATAAGTCCCCATTAAAGTAGGGACTCCAAGAAGAAAGACAATCACATACATGCCTCAGTTACTGTATAAACTCCTGCAGGAAGCACGTCTGAACTTCTTGTGCAGTGTGGCATAGAAGTGGTCAACCAAATGGTGGCATTGGAGTCAGACAGTGCCAGAGGACCCTCCTGTTGGGAGCCAGGTGGCAGCAGGATATTCCAGAAAACATGCCATGATGCAGTGTAGGTGCCAACCAACAACTTAGATGCCCTTACGGAGAAGAAAGAAGAGGGGGAACGTTGGAATATGAGATTTGCAACTGGAATGACTGAGTTTAACCAGAACTGATCATGGTCCTGTTTTCTGTCATGAGAAGGAACAAAAGCTTGAAATGGATATCTAATTGAATTCTAACCAAAGGAAGTAAATAGAAATTTAGACATTATTAAAAATTTATTAAGAAATAAACTTGGGGCCCACAGTAGTTCTTAGGTTCTTTCTAGTAATCAAGTTTCTGAGAACAAAGTATGTATCTTTGAGCAAATCCTCATCCTTCATGGAAATATTGGGGCAAATATATGAAGAGTTGTGCAGAGCGTGATTAACATGTTCATCATCCACTGCTGGGTCCCACATAGTGGGGCACCATACCACCATAACTTGTTTGTTTCCACTCATAGCGATCTTATGCACAAATGAATGAAACACTGCCTGGTGCTGCCCCACCCTCACAAGTGTTACCTTAAGTCTACTGCTGCTGTCACTGTGTCTGTTCATTTTGTTGAGGTTCTTCCTCTTTTCACTGACCCTCTACTCTACAAAACATGATGTTCTTGTCCAGGGACTGGTCCCTCCTGATAACATGTCCGAAGTAAGAGAGAAGAAGTCTCACCATCGCAATTTCTAAGGAGCGTCTGGCTGTACTTTTTCCAACACAGATCTGTTTGCTCTCTGGTAGTCCCTGGTGCTTTTAGTATTCTTGTCCAATACCGTAATTCAAATACACCAGTTCTTCTACGATCTGACTTAGTCAATGAATAAGGCCACCATACATAGCCTATGATGTTTCACAAATTAACTGGTCTCAGTTACTTGGTACCAAGTCCATTCTTGGGTCAAGTTGCCATAATGTTCAAACAAAATAATTAAACATCAATTTTCCAAATAAGCATGTGGTCAACTCATTAACTTTGGTTATTCAGGTTGATATGATAAATGGAGTCCTGGTGTGGCGCTGTGGGCTAATGTGTCAGACTGCAAAGCCATTTGCACTGCAAGGTCGGTGGTTCAAGCTCACCAACTGCTCCTTGGAAACCCTACACAGGGTTGCTATGGGTCGGAATCGACTCAACGGCACTTAACAACAACAATGATAAATGTTTAAGTTGGGTGAAGAACACTTCACCACTCCTGCACCATACGGCCATCTTCACTGACTTAACACCCCCCGCCGCCACCTTTCAACAAAATCAAACTCACATTCTCCCCAAACCCTGACAGTCATTCATTCCTATGTCTGTCCTAATTCATATATTTTTAACCTTGACATCATTCTTCACTTTATTTTCCCTAAAAATCATGGGTAGATATCCCCTCCTGATATCATCTTCAAAACATCTCTTTAATTTCTTCCTTTCTTTTGGGTTGTGGTTCTTAAAATTGGCTGTTCATCAGAATCACTGGGGACCTTTAACAAATTCCAAGGCCAAGGCCACACCACAAACCCATTATGTCGGAATCTCTGGGGATGGGACCCAGTCATTAATATTTTTTTTAACTTCCCCACATGATTCTAGTGTGCAGCCATAGTTCAGAATCAGTAATTTAACGAGATCATAGAAGAAGTAAGGAACCAAGCCACAGGTTTTGAATTTCCTGAAGCCTCACTATTCAAAGTGCGGTCCATGGACCAGCTGCAGCAATAGCACCTGGAAGCTTGTCAAACATGAGGAAATCTCAGAAGCCTGCTCCAGACCTGTTAAACATGAGGAAATCTCAGAAGCCT
>NW_006408523.1:12520143-12530839 GCF_000296735.1 Chrysochloris asiatica | reverse complement strand
TTAAACATGAGGAAATCTCAGAAGCCTGCTCCAGACCTGTTAAACATGAGGAAATCTCAGAAGCCTCCTCCAAACCTGTTAAGGAGCTCTGGTAGCATAGTGGGGTACGAGTTGGGCTGCTAACTGCAAGCTCAGCAGTTTGAATCTCCCAGAGCTGCTCCATGGGAGAGAGATGGGGCTTTCTGCTCCTATAAAGATTTCTTGGACGAGAGGGACTGAGAGCTGGCAGCCAGGAGGCAGACTTGCAGAATGTGCCCATTGGTGGTGTAAATTATGACATATACCTGAGTGTTAAAAAAAAAAAAAAGTTAAAATGAATAGAAACACTGTTAACTGATGGTACATGAAGGGGATTATATTCATTGTAATGAAACAAAGTATATGATTTATTGAATGTAAAACTAATTGTAAACTTTCACTCAATTCACAATAAAAAAGCTTTCTTGGAAACCCTATACAGGGTTGCTAGGAGTCAGAACCAATTCCATAGCATATAACCACCATCACCCCAGACCTGTTGAATCAGTCAAGTCCCTAGATAATTTGGACATACCTTAAAATTTGAGAAGCACTCTTCAAGGGCATGCCATAGAGGGGCAAATGGTGACCCCCTAAAAAAATATGTCCAAGTCCTAACGTCTGGACCTGTGAAATGGGATCTTATTTGGAGGGGGGAAGGGTCTTTGCAGATGTAATTAAGATAAGGCTCTCAAGATGAGCTCATCCTGGATTAGGCAGAGGGAGATCTTAAACACAGAAACACAGCTGCAAGAAGGTTCAGGGAAGATGGAGGAGATCAGAGAGATGCAGCCACACATCAAGGAACTCTTAAGTGTCACCAAAATCTGGAAGAAGCAAAGAAGGGTTATATCTCCTGGAGCCTTCTGAGGAAGCATGGCCCTATTGACATGCTGGTATCAGATTTCCAGCCTCCAGGCCTGTGAGAAAACACATCTCCATTGCCTTACGGCAAGAATGAGACATGTCCCAGATGAGAAATGTCCTAAGACTAATTACCTAGAATCCTGGAGGGATGTGTGGGCTCGTGGGTCACACTGACATTTCCATGAGCTTGGGTCTTGGTTGTGACTAATTTGAAGTCCAGCGCTTGTGTGCACCATGAATTTTAATGTGGGTCTTGCCCTCACAAAGGCCTGGATTTGAGCCCTAGCTCTGCTGTCTACCACCCATGTAACCTCAGTATCTTCATTTCCTCATCAGTTGAATGGAGATAATAATAGTACCTATGTGAAATTATCATGAAAACTGCAAAACAGATAAGTCATGTGAATGGCTTAATACCAATGCCTGAAAAATGCAAAGTGCTCCGAGCTGCTATCCCAGCAGCAATAGCGTTGTCTGACTCTGCCGCAAGACATAGCACGCTATATATTCTCCACAGACGCTGGCCACAGTCTGGAGTCCTGTGTGTGCTGTTCCACCCTCAGATCTTCCTCTGTGGCTGCATCTCCTTCCTGTTGGCAGTTGGAACAGGGACGATTGATCTCATCTCCTTATCTCAGCATTTGAAGGTAAGGGGCAAAATCTTTAGATGAGAAACCACCACATCTCTGGTGGAAGTTCTGATGAGACTCAGACTGGAAACAGTGGCCCCTAAACTTTGTCAAGGAGACAAGAATGTTATTTTACAAAATGCAAAATCACTCAAGTTGAAATGCTGATTTAAACTCAAGAACTTTCAATAAATGGTTTGTTTCTATCCAATGTAAACAATGTTGTAAGTACTAGCGAGTCAGTTCAGACTCATAGAGACCCTGTATAGGGTTTCTGAGGAACCACTGGTGGGCTTGAACTGCTGACCTTGTGGTTCACAGTCCAGTGCTGATCTACAACACCACACCAGACAATACTTACATGTTTATAAGTCTTCGCTGATACACACAGAACCAGAAAAAACAACTCCGGGTTTTCTGCTGTTTTTTCTACCCCTAACATTCTCCCCAATTATACAAGTGATCTGTGAATTCTTTCCTGTTGCATAAAATGAAGTTAAACAAAAATAAACACAAAGTCCCACTTCCGTCCCCTCTCCAAAGGCATTCAGGACAACAGCTTAAAGTGAATCCTTTCTATGTTTTTTGACTTTTACAGACAAGGGGTGGTATTTTAGTAAATATTAGTTATAAACATTTAGAGGTGTTTTTTGCTGGTTGTTTTGATGATGAGTGGCGTTTCTGCCTTTTACATTTCATTTCCCCAAATTGGAACACACACTAAATCATTGTTTCAGTGCTGAGCCAATACTTTGCTAGGTCTTCTTTGCATTTACTGTGGAAATGCTCTTTTCTTAGAAGAAATGTATATATAGCCTTCTGAGGCCAAGGAGCTCGAATGTTCTGAATGATGACTCATTAGAAAGAGGGTTATCATGAAGTTTATGAAATTCAAGCTTCAGTCTCCTTCTCTACAGTCTCCTTCAAGACCCTGCGTCTAATTTGGAATTTATATGTAGTCTTTTCTTAAAGAGTCTCCCCCTACTTCAACTTTTTAAGCTTCAGCTCTCCAAACCTCAGCCCCCGTCCCTAGACACAGTCTCTGTGCCAATGACACATTAGACCTTGTTCTCCACTGGGGCAGAAAGCCTATGATCTGACTGATGCCTGGTTTCTGAGGAGGTGGAGGAAGAGGAAGATGCTGACACTCGGAGTTTTAAAATGCTGAAGAGCCATTTCCTATCATCTTTAGATGCAAAGAAGTAAATGACAGGATCAATACAGCAACTCATATTCATTAGCGACACTGTGACTTGAAGAGACAGTTTAAAGGCGTCCTGCTCTTGGCAGGAAGAAGGATGGATTAGCTGTCTCAGCATGAACTGAATGATGTTGAGGTGGTAGGGGCTGAAACACACCACCACAGCAACGAGCACCACCAGAATGAGCAGGCAGGCCCTGCGGTGGTGCCCTTTTTTGCTTGTCAGAGGATTTACTCGGGCCGCCCTACATAGCTTCAAGGTGATCTTCACATAACAAAATAATATAATCCCTATTGGCCCACAGAAACTTAGAACACAAGCCACTAGGACCATGAGGGGCAGACTGAGGATGTGTTCCACGCTGGTATACTCCATGCAGGTCACCTTGTCTTCTACCGTCTTGGTCATAGGGTTGAAGAGCAAGGGTGCCGTCTGTAGCAGTGCCAAGGCCCAGACACCCACACAGACCAACCGTGCTTGGCTAGTCTTTCGGAGCTGGGGACACTGGTGAATGCAGACCACAGCCAGGTAACGGTCCACGCTCAAACACGTCATGAGGTAGACACTCCCATAAGTATTTAAGTAGAATATGAATGCTGTCAGCCTGCAGAACCAATCACCAAAAGGCCAGCTGGACTCCAACGCGTAATAGGTTATCTTTCCAGGCAGGGCCAATGCGAACAGGAGGTCGGACACTGCCAGATGGACCAAGTAAATGCCTGTTGAATTGATCTTCTTCGGGCTCTTTTGGCAGGCAAGGCAAAGGGCAAGGATGTTTCCCAAGGTGCTGAGGATGAAGAGGGCTGTGTAGAACAGAGAAAGTGTCATTGTGGCCGCTTTGGGTGGGAGGTGAGAATGGCAGAGGGTGGTTGAGTTAGTCTTGTTGGAAGCCATCTCAGAGAGGTCCCTGAGGGGATAAAAAAATTTTAAATACTATATTGAATCTCTGGAGTCACACTTCTAGAATAGTATGAATTAATCATTTTGGTGAAGCAACTTGCACAAGAAAAACCCAGCCTCCTCAGAAACCCTGTACTATGAGTTGAAATCAACTCGATGGCACTTAATAACAACATAGCAGTATTTCATTGTGGGGTTTAAAAACTAGCTTTATTGAGATATGACACATACCATGCAGTTTCTCAGATCATATTGCTCAACATACCAATTGAGTAAGTATAGTGAAAGGATACACTGGTGCACACCTTTCCTGATTTTAAACTATTCGGTATCCCCTTGTTCTGTTCTAACGACTGCCTCCTGATCTGTGTACAGGTTCCTCATGAGCACAATGAAGTGTCCTGGAATACCTATTCTTTGCAATGCTGGCCATAGCTTGTCATGATGCACACAGTCAAAAGCCTTTGCATAGTCAGTGCTGTGGGTTAATGCGCTAGAATGCAAAGTTGGTTTGAACCTCAAGGTTGGTGGTTCAAGCTCACCAGCTGCTCCTCAGAAACGCTATACAGGGTCACTATGGGTTGGAACTGACTCAAAGGCACACAACAATGACAACAACAACAAACATCTTTCTGGTGTGGTGCCGCAGGATAATGTGCTGGACTGCAAGGTCGGTTTTAATCTCAAGGTTGGAGGTTCAAATTCACCAGCCACTCCTCGGAAACCCTATACTGGGTCACTATGAGTTGGAACAGACTCCATGGTACTTAACAGCAACAAGCATCTTTCTTGTATTCTCTGCTTTCTTCCAAGATCTATCTGATGTCAGCAATGACCTCCCTAATTCCACATCCTCTTCTGAATTTGGCTTGAGTTTCTCGCAGTTCCCTGTTGATGTACTATTGTAGCTGATATTGAATTATCTTCAGAAAAAGTTTACTTCATGTGATATGAATGATTTTGTTCAATGATTTCCTCATTCCGTTGGGTCACCTCTCTTTGGAATGGGCACAGATAATGGATCTCTTTAAATCAGTTGGCCAAGTAGCTAGCGCTTTTCTAAATTTCTTGGTATAGCTAAATAGCTCCTCCAGTGCTACATCAGTTTATTGAATGATTTCGATTTGTATTCTATCAATTCCTGGAGCCTTGTTTTGCACCAGTGCCTTTGCACATTGGAATTCTTCCTTCAGTACCATTGGTTCTTGATCATATACTATCTTGAAATGATTGAACATTAACCATTTCTTTTTGGTACAGTGACTAGGTGTATTCCTTCCATCTTCTTTTGGTGCCTTCTACATCATTTGCCCATAGGATCCTTTAATATTGCAATTCAAGGCTTGAATTTTTTCTTCAGCTCTTTCAACTTGAGAAATGCTGAGAGTGTTCTTCCCTTTTGGTTTTCTTTATGCCTTTCATTGTACCGTCTGACTTCGTCTTCTCAAGTTGTCCTTTGAAATTTTATGTTCAGCTCTTTTACTTCCTCATTTCTTCCATTTGCTTTAGCTTTCCTTCATTGAAGAGCAAGTTTCAGAGACTTTTCTGACATCCATTTTGTTTTCTTTCTTTCTTTCCTGTCTTTTAAATGACCTTTTTTTTTTTTATGTTTTATTGTGAATTATGTGATAGTTTACATGGGAAAACATTAATTTTACATTCATCCAATCATATATAATTTCATTGCCATGGTTACAATCCCCTCTATGCATCATTAACCAACCAAAGGGTATATACCCTGCAAGCCTGTCCTCTCCCACCTCCGGTTGTCAGCACACAGCCCCTCTCTCTCTCTGTGTCTAAAGTCCCCAGCTGCTCCATCTCTCCACATCATCATCTCTGCCTCCATCTCTGACATCACTGCTTCTCTGGGTAGAGTCTGGCTCTCTGCTCTTCTCCCTTGATGGTCCCAGGGACCTCCGCTCCTAGACTGCAAAGTTAATCACTCCCCTCCTTGCTACAAAACGTCTACCTTTACATTTCCAACCCTCACAATCAGTCCTGATAACAATTATTCATTATTGTATCACAACAGACCTATCTGCATTTCCTTTCATCAGCCCCTCCTAGACAGATTGGATACTACTCAGTGGAGAGTCTACCTTCCTTCACACCCTCTGGATCTAGGTTCACTCTGGAAAGCTTGTAAGCCTGTCACTTCTTGCCTTTGTAGCCCCCCCACTTTGGGTAGCCAATGTCCAAGTTGCCCATCCCTGTGTAGGGTTTCCAAGGCTGTTAATCTTTATGGGAGCAGAAAGCCTCATCTTTCTCCCACAAAACTGCTGGTAGTTTCAAACTGCTGACCTTCAGGTTCGCAGCCGGACTTGTAACCACTACGATACTGGGGTTCCTTAAATAGGGTAATAGATATAGCTACATTAGGAAGGTAGGTAGATTAGTGCATTGTTTAATGCAGATGTGACTAGCACTGTTTGCTTTCTATGAAATCTATGATCTGATAAAACACCAGTATAATAATAAATATGTTAAAACACATGAAATTACCATTTTGATCTTTTGTATTATTCTTTCTTTTTACAATTTAGTTTCATTCCAGAGAATTGTATGCATGTACAGCTTGGAATTTCATTAAGAAGCCACCTTCTTCAGGGTTTGAGGACAAAAACAGTATGGGGTCTCACCTGCCACACTAACCTTGTTTATACACAGGAGCAAATTACCCAGATGTGGTGAAAACATATGAAACTGTTCACTACAGATTAGTTAGTAAGCACAAGGATGCTTGTGTTTACCACCTTGATTACTGGGTAATTCATCCCTGTCAGGGATTGCAAATTTGAAAAGAAGCTTTGGATACCGTAAAAAGGTTCTGTGGGGCTGGGAGAGAGACATGTACCACCTAAATCTAGAAGCAGAATCTCTGCTGTGGTGAAACTGTGAATTGTTCACTACAAATTAACTCGTGAGCTCTGCTTACTGGGTTATCCATTACTGCAAATCACGCCTTTAGTCCATGAGCTTCTTTCAGGGAAGGATGGGTGGACAGAAAACGAAATCTGAGGTAAGGACTGTGGATCACTGCCTAGCTCAATTGTGAAAGGTACAATGGTCACAGAAAGAGACACCATCCTCCCCAATCTCCCATCCCAAGTCCAGTGTGTGTCCAGTCCTCCACACAGCGCTCCACTCAGTAACAAGTCTGCTCAGAAGCTTTGGGGAAACAGTCCTGGGAAAGATGGCATGGGGCAAATGGTATCCCCAGGGCACAGCTGCTCCTGCCAGAACCCTGCTGGCTGAAGGGGCAGATTTGGGATGTTTGTGCTAAGGGCTGTTCTCTCCTCCTTCTGGGACAAGCCCCCAGCCAGTGTCTCTCTTTTACACACACACACACACACACACAACACCTGGGGAACAGCTTCCCAGACAGATTAGAGCCAGGAAAACTCTAGAGAGCATAGCTCTGCTCTGTAACACATGGGTCGCCATGAGGGGGAACCAAATTGACATAGCAGCTTTTGCTTTGTTGGGGGGATTGTTGCCCTGTGGTATGCCTTAATAAGAGTTCATCAGTGCATTTCCTTCACATGCATATTTCTATTTTAAGACTCAGAGCTGAGATTGTGGAATGAAAGGTTTGGCCTGGTACATGAGTTAGTACTCTAGACTATGTAGGGGATGTCCTGGGCGAGCTTCTGAATCCACTGCCCCACAGATGACCCAGTGTCGACAGCCAGGTCCCACCACTGTGACTCAAGGTTGTTGCTGACCTACCTAAGCTGTCCTTCTCCCCAGGCAGAAATGGTAGACACTGTGGGTGGTGAAGCCGGGTCAGGAGGCTCTGAGGTCACAGCACTAGAAAGATAGGGTTCGAGCCCTGGGAGCTAGTAGTAAGTGACAAGCAGCCACAAACCCTACAAAGAGCCTCCCATGGACTTACCTCATTGTGACCAGGAAAATGCACTGGGGAGCCAGCTGCGCCTCGCCTTACAGCCTGTAGCTTTTACAGCTACACCCGGAGCATCCAAGTGTGAACTAAGTCCTCTCGCCTCTGCAAGACTTCAATCTGTTCACCGCACTAAAGGCTCCTCACTCTTCCTCCCTTCACACACCAGTTGAAAAAGAAAAAAAAAATATATATATCAGCCAAGGTGATCTTCCTGCCACAGGCCTCACAGCCAAGAGTGAGTCCCCTTAGCTACAAAGGCAAGCTAGTTACCAGAAGGCAGTTTCCTTGCTGTTCCATCGCGCTGCTCCCCAATAGGCTGGCATTTAGAAGACCAAGCACTCTGAAAAGTAATCCCACCAGAGCCAGGAATCTCAGAAGTAATTGTGCGCAATGTGCCAGGGTAAAAGCAAGAAGTGTTGTCTGGGAAGCCAGACGTGATCAGCCCCCAGCGCACACTGGAGTCGGTGGCAGGGAAACGCGGACCTGTCTCCAGCTTTCCTGGGGGTTGTGATGCATGCAAAACATTGCCATCCCAGATAGGCAGTTCCCAAGGGCGAGCTGGGTTGACTTGAAGACAAGTTAAAGCCAGGAAATATGGGCACGAGGTTGCCCCTCCCACCCCTCTTTTCTTGCCTTCATTTCCCGGAGAATGGCTTTCCGGACCAGGCAGCTGGCTAATTAATAAAGCATCCATCCTCTGGAGTCTTGGTGTGGCGCTGTGGGTTAATGCGCTGGACTACAAAGTTGGTTTGAACCGAAAGGTTGGCAGTTCAAGCTCACCAGCTGCTCCTTGGCTAGCCCTCTACAGGGTCACTATTGGTCGGGACTGACTCCACGGTGCCTAACAACACATCCTTTGATTAAGCCCATGCCTCCATTGCTAAGTTGCTGTCATAAAATCTGCAAGTGTGCCAGCCCACTCCAACCGAGCTTTGCTTCCAGATCACGTGTATTCTGCACGGCGGGCCACGTGCAGAATACAAAAATAACTTTATGACGGAACTTCAAAATGCTCATGAGCAATTGTAATGAAAAGATAATGGAATTTTTCCACAAAATTTTGAACTTCCTTCATAAAGCAAAAGAAAAGTAACATTGAGTGTCTAAGACATGCCCCCTATATTGTTGGGTCTGTTGGAGCGTTTACATAAAGAAACCTTGTCTAACATGGTAAACTTCCCCTCCTACTGCCCCACAAGAAAGAGCTGATGTTGTTACGGGGATGCTTGACTAATACACAAGTCAGGGCCACCTGCCTGCACATCCTCAAGACATTTACCAGTTGCTGGCCAGTCCGTTCCAACTCATGGAGACATCCTGTGCGCAGAGTAGAACTGTGCTCCCTAGGGTTTCAGTGACTGCTTTTCAGAAGTAGCTCAACCCTCCCCTCCCCACAAAAAAAAAACCCACTCAGTGGATTCTAACTTATAGGGACCCTATAGGACAGAGTAGAACTGCCCCATAGGGTTTCCAAGGCTGTGAATCTTAATGGAAGAAGACTACCTCATCTTTCTCCCAGAGGAATGGCTTGTAGATTGGAACCACTGACCTTTTGGTTAGTGGCCCTTTGACTATTAGTGTCTAATGCATCAAATCTGTTCTTGAGATGTCTCTAAATTCAGGTGGGATATGTTCAAGGTCATATTTTGGCTCTTGTGGACTTGTGTTAATTTTCTGCAGCTTCAGCCTGAACTTGCATGTGAGCAATTGCTGGTCTATTCAACAGTCTATCCCTGGTCTTGTTTTGACTGATGATATTGAGCTTCTCCATGATCTCTTCCCATAGATGTAGTCAATTTGATTCCTGTACATTCCATCTGGTGAGGTCCATTTGTATAGTTGCCTTGTATGTTGTTTAAAAAAGGTATCTGCACTGAAAAAGTCATTGGTCTTGCAAAATCCTATCATGCAATTTCCAGCATTATTTCTACCACCAAAGCCATATGTTCCAATTACTGATCCTTACTCTCTGATTTCAACTTTTGTATTCCAAACACCAGTAATTATCAATGCATCTTGATTGCATGTTTGATCAATTTCCAATTGAAGAAGTTGGTAGGATTATTTAGTTTCCTCCTCACTGTCTTTAGTGGCTGGTGTATACATTTGAATAATAGTGGTATTAACTGATCTTCCTTGTAAGTGTATGGACATTATCCTATCACAGACAGCATTGTACTTCAAGAGAGATCTTGCAATGTTCTTTTTGATAAAGAATGCAATGCCATTCCTCTTCAATTTGTCATTCACAGGATAGTAAATCATATGATTATCTGATTCAAAATGATTAATGCCAGTCCATTTCAGCTCACTAATACATCCCATTTCATTTTTGACAACTTCAATTTTCCTAGATTCATACTTGATATATTCCATGTACTGGTTATTAATGATGTTTGCAACTGTTGCTTCTCATTTTGAGTTGTGCCACACCAACAAATGTCCTGAAAACTTAACTCCATATTCATCATTAAGGCCAACTTTACTTTGAGGAGGTGCTCTTCCCCAGTCATGTTTTGAGTGCCTTACAACCTGAGGGAATCATCTTCTGCTACTATTTCTGACAATGTTTTGCTGCTATTCATAAGGTCTTTTTTTTAAGCTTTTATTGTAAATTGAGTGATAGCTTACATGGGAGACCATTCATTTTGCATTCAACTTATCGTATTTTGTTTCATTGCAATGATTACAATTCCCGCTTCTATTCCCTCTGTTTGTTTTGATATACACAAAAATACGCAGGGGTATATAATCATTTAAACAGCCAAAGGGCTGTTTCTGCAAGCCTGCCTCCTGGCTTTTCTGCAAGCTGCCTCCGCCAACACACAGCCTTTCTCTTTCCATGAATCTAGAGTCCTCAGTTGCTCAGTCTCTCCATGTCATTACCTCTGCCTCCATCTCCAGTGTCACTATTTCTCTGGTTACAGTCCCACATTCCTCTCATGCTCTTCTCCCTTGATAGTCCTAGGGTCCTCTGTTCCTTGAATGTAAGATTAACTGTTGTTGTTGTTGTTGTTGTTGTTAGGTGCCATTGAGTTGGTACCAACCCATAGCAACCTTTTGCACAGCAGACCGAAACACTGCCCGATCCTGGGCCAACCTCACTATTGTTGCCACACTTGAGTCCATCGATGCTGCCACTTGGCCAATCCATCTTGTTGGGGGTCTTCCTC
>NW_006408523.1:12517207-12518553 GCF_000296735.1 Chrysochloris asiatica | reverse complement strand
GGGTGTAAATCTTTACGGGAGTAGAAAGCCTCATCTTTCTCCCGCGGAGCAGCTGGTAGTTTCGAACCGCTGACCTTAAGGTTCGCAGCCCAAGTTTACATATCAGGAAAGTTAAGTGATTTGCCCCAGGCCACACAGCCAATAACTGCAGATGTTTCTGATAGGTAAAACTACAATAAGGTTGTAGCTAGGGTTGCCGGTAAGAAGATGCCCAAGAAATAGTCTCTTCCAAATCTAGATCTGAAGGATGTAAAGACTCGGTGCAACAGTGTTGCTGTAGCTGCTGCTGCCCGGCTTGGTGGACTACCCCACAGCAGTTCCTATGGAAACAGTTTCAGAAGGCACTGATTTCTGACTTGATCTGTGCTTACCAAAGGAAAGTAGAGGTGGCACCCCTATCTCATCTGTGTGGTTTGAACCTCTAAGTTCTCTGAGTGCCTTTACCCTGAAGCATAAACAGCAGCAGTATAGTCAGTACAGAGCAGTAATCTGAGCATCCCAGGGCTCTGTGAAGGTCATGCCTCTTTAATTGTTTTAGGAGGATGAAATGCATTGGAGGAGTGGGTAGAGATGCATTTCCTTTTCTTTCCCCTTGAATTATAGATCTAGGACTTCTTGGCACTTAAGTAGCATATTTATTCATTTATCTATTCAACACTCACTCACTGACTGTCTAAGAAGCCCAGGTGGCATTGTAGGAGAAACACTGGACTGCTAAACACAAGGTCAGCAGTTCAAACCCACCTACCATTCCATGGGAGAAAGATGAGACTTTCTGCTTCCATAAAGATCAACTGCTCAGAAACCCTCCACAGAGTTGATGGCAGTGGGTTTTCTGTTTTTGTTTTTGTGCTTTTGGCATTCAGCCCCTACACTGTGCTCAGCTCTCCGATCTAGCTAGGCCTGTAACAGTGACCAAGCCTTCCTTCTTTTTTTTTTTTTTTTTCTTGAAAATATATATCAGTTTATTATGTGTGAAATTCTCTCTCTCTCTTTTTTTTTAATGTTTTATTGTGAATTATATGATAGTTTACATGAGAGAACTTTAGTTTTACATTCATTCCATCGCATATCATTTCATTGCCATGGTTCCAATACCCTCCATGGATCATCTTCCGACCAAAGGGTATACCCTAGAAACCCGTCCTCTACCCTTCCCCGCCCCCAGTCTTCGGCCCACAGTCCCTCTCCCTCTCTGGATCCACAGTCCCCAGCAGCTTCATCCCTCCAAGTCATCGTCTCTGTCTCTATCTCAGGCATCTCTGCTTCTCTGGGTAGGGTCCCGCTCTCGGCCCAAGTCTTCCTTCTTGTAGAGGAGATGGTGTTGTTGTTAAAGTGCCATCCAG
>NW_006408523.1:12500328-12516307 GCF_000296735.1 Chrysochloris asiatica | reverse complement strand
CAGAGCAGCTGGTAGATTTGAACTGCTGACCTTGCCGTTAGCAATCCAGCTCGTAACCATTACACTACCAAGGCTTCGTACATGTCTATGAAGTGATTAAAAATACTATAGCTTGGTTCCAGTGCACCTTAGTCCCTCAAAGTGTCATCTTTGCTCGTAAACGCTTTAAAGAGGTCTTTTGCAAGACATTTCTCAATGTAATACATTGTTTGATTTCTTGACTGCTGCTTCTGTGGGCACGGACTGTGGATTCAAGTAAAATGAAATGCTTGATAATGTCAGTCTTTTCTTCTGTTTCAGTCATAATGGTGCTTTTTGGTCTAGTTGTGAGGGATTTTGTTTTCTTACCTTGAGGTACACTCCACACTGAAGGTTGTAATCTTTGATCTTCACCATAGACGCTTCAAGTTCTCTTCACTTTCAGCAAACAAGATTGTATCATTAGCCTATTGCAGGTTGTTAATGAGTCTTCCTCCAAGCCTGATGCTGTGTTCTTCATGTAGTCCAGCTTCTCAAATTATTTACTCAGCATATAGATTGAATAAGTGTGGTGAAAGGATATGACCCCCGACGTACATCTTTCCTGATTTTAAACCATGCAGTATCCTCTTGTGTTTGAATGATGGCCTCCTGGTTTATGTAGAGTGTCCAAATGAGTACAATTAAGTGTTCTGGAATTCTCATTCTTCACAATGTTATCTGTAATTTGTTATCATTGACAAAGTTGAATGTCTTTGCATGGCCAATAAAACATAAGTAAACATCTTTCTGGTGTTCTCTGCTTTCACCCAAGATCTATCGAACATCAGCAACGATAGCCACATCCTTTTCTGAATCTCACTTGTATTTTTGGTGTTCCTTTTTGATGTCTGTTACAACCGTGTTTGAGTTACCTTCAGTAGAATGTTAGTTGCATGTGATTTGAATGATAATGTTTGATAATTTCCACATCCCATTTGATAATCTTTCTTTGGAACAGACACAAATATAGATCCCTTCCAGTTGGTTGGCCAGGTAACTGTCTTCCAAATTCCTTGGCATAGACAAGTGAGCACTTCCAGTGTTGCATGTGTTTGTTGAAACATCTTAATTGGTATTCTATCAATTCTTGGAGCCTTTTTTTCCCAGCAGGAATTTCTTTCAGTACTATTGATTCTTGATCATATGTGGTCTCCTAAAATGGGTGAGATATTATAATTATTTCAAATATAAATTGCTTGACTATAAATGTTGTTGTTATTATTCAGTGTTGTGCAGTCAGTTCTAATTCATAGAAATCTTGTCTAGGATTTCTGAGGAACAGCTGGGGAGTTTGAACCGCCAACTTTGTGGTCCAGTGCTTATCCTACAGCACCACACAAATTATAAAATGTTAAATAGTAAAGGTGATAAGAAACCAGGAAACAACAAGAATCATTCCCACCCCCTCCACACACAGAGTAGACAGGGATGGGCAACTTGGACAATGGCTACCCAAAATGGGGGCCTGGAGGAAGGTAGAATCTCCAGTGAGTAGTATTCAATCTGTCTAGACGGGGCTGATGCAATGAAATGCAGCCGGGTCTCTTGTGATGCAATAGTGAATAATTGCTATCAGGACTGATTGTGAGGGTCAGAAATGTAAAGGTAGACGTTTTATAGCAAGGAGGGGAGTGATTAACTTTTCAGTCTAGGAGCGGAGGTCCCTAGTACCATCAAGGGAGAAGAGCAGAGAGCGGGACCCTACCCAGAGAAGCAGTGATGCCTGAAATGGAGCCAGAGATGATGACATGGAGCAATGGAGCAGCTGGAGACTTTAGATCCAGAGAGGGAGAGTGACTGTGTGCTGAAGACCTGGGGATCACGGGGGAAGGATTGCATGGAGGGTATTGTAACCATGGCAATGAGACGATATACGATAGAATGAATGTAAAACCAGTGTTCTCCCATGTAAACTATCACATAATTCACAATAAAACATTTTTTTAAAAAAGAAGAAAGAAAGAAACCAGGAAATAAGTAATAAGTAAACATTGCCCAGAAGGAGTGAGTTCCAGGTGCTCCTAGACCACGCAGGATCCTCCCAGGCCTGAGCATCTATCCCAGAGATCGATGGCAAACATGACAAACAATTTACTAAAAAGTTCCAGCTATGAAAGCAGAGGGAAAGAGAGAATAGTGCACAGGATTTTATGCTTTCACTAGAAGTGATACATGTCATTTTCATATTTCAACCACCAGTGCAAGTCACATGATCACACCTTACATTACCATGTCCTGAGAAGGAAAACTAGACATATATGTTTCTCATCCGGTGGTTTTAGTCTTCCCACCTCATCCATACGGCCACCTTCTGGATACACTGGGATCAAATAACCTGTTAAACCTGACTCCACAACTTTTCCTGAGACCCACTCTTCCTGTGGTGGCCTGTCTTCATAAAGCACATACAGGTATGTACATACATGTGCAGAGATAGAAGTGTTTGTACATATGTGTATGTGTACACATATATGTTTACTAGAGGACACCTTTACAACTCAATCACTTGGCATCTTCCACGGCCCTCTCAGTCTCTTCCAACATGGCACCCATGCCATTCTTCCTCAAGTCAGTTTATATCTGGGCTCTAACCTCTCTTCTCTGATGACATTCTCACACCAGTGGCTTTGGTCTGGGCCATTTCATCTCTCTCCGAGAGGACAGCTACAGCTTCACTCTCCTTGCCCAGTGTTTTGTTTGTTGTTGTGTTTTGACTTTATTTTGTTGTTGTTGGGAATATATACACCAAAACATACACCGATTCAATAGTTTCCACCTGTCCGATTCAGATGATGATCATCTTTGACTTGTCCATCCATTCTCAGCCCTCTTCTGAGCTGTCCCTCCCCCATGAACATAAACTCACTGACCCCTGATGTTTCTATCGAATCTTCTGAGTTGCTATCGTCAGTTTGATCACATAGAACTAGTTCTTTTAAAAGCAAATTGTTCAAGGCAGACATTTTCACTGGTTAAGCTAAACTATGATTTGGTTTTGAGCAGACTTCAAGGGATATTTTTGGATTTGGAGTAAAGGTTTAAAGATTATCTCTTGGTAATAGTTTCATAGGTTTATCCAGCCTCTATGGAGCCAGAAAATCTGGAGTCCATGAGAATTTGAAATTCTGTTCTGCATTTCCTTCCTTAGGTCGGAATTCTGCTACAGATTCTTGTACCAAACTATTCAGTAATAGTAGCAGGTACCATCAGTTCTTCTGGTCTCGCAGAAGCAAATAGCCAGACATTCCATTCCCCCACCTCTTCCTCTGTTGCTCTAGGCAGAGATCATCTTTGTTCCCTTCTTGACTCTCCAATATATTCTATATTCTTCGTCCCATTGTAAGACAGAGTTTGCTAACATGAACATCTGATTGTGTTATTTGCAGCTTAAAAGCTTTTGATGGAAAATCTACACACAAACATTTATAGCAGCTTTATTCATAATTGCCCAAAATTGAAGCAACCAAGCTGCGCTTTAACATGTGAATGGATAAACAAACTGTGGTCCATCCTCCATGCAATGAAACATTTTTCAGTGGGAAAGAGAATGGACTAAGGTAGTGCTGAATATGACTCTAATGAGCACAGCGGAACCAAAGTAAGCAAGGCCACTAAGAGGAACACAAGGGAAAAGGATGTGTGTGCTGAGAGTGTGGCATATATACTTTAGCAAGAACACCAATAGTAAAAAACAAGTGTATGGTCACATATGTACATGTTTGGGCATATATGTATATGTATATGGGTGTACACAGAAATGTTTGTACAGGCATGTGTGTACACACATATGTTCAATAGAAGACACCGTTATAAACACATCTCAGACATAACCAAATCTCTTATGAGACTGGTTTTCTGGATTTGAAGGCATAGAACCTTAGTCTCATGGGGCAACTCAGTTAATTGGCATACTATATAGTCTGCAAAGTTCATGTTCAGTAGCCAAGTGAGTAAGTATCATGTGAGGTCTTAAAAGCTGGCAAGCGGCTATCTAAGACACAACTATTGGTCTCTGCTCATCGGGAGTAAAAGAGAAAGAAGGAAACAAAATCTCAGAGAAGAAGTTTGTCTTCGGGATAAATAATCAACATGAACCATGGCCTCATCTACCCTGAGACCAGAAGAACTGGACATTGTCAGTCTACCGCTACTGACCATTCTGATCAAGACTACAACAGATGGTCACCTTTCAGAGAAACAACAGATTCAGTACACAAAATAAAGGATACTAGGACAAGCACTGTACTGCTAATCACAAAGTTGGTGGTTCAAACCCACTAGTCACTCCTTGGAAACTCTATACAGGATCGTAATGAGTTGGAATTGACTTGGTGGCACTAACAACAACAACCCATGAATATGGTGCTCCATTAGTAATAACAAACATTTATATAAAACCAAAAGGTCAACATTTACTTTAAAGCAAAAATGAGAAGACAAGAGGGGCGTGGAAACTAGAGGCCTGGATATGGAACAACCAGAAGGCAATTAAAGAGAATGTTGACACATTATGAAAAATTGAATGAATGTCACTGAACAATTTGTATTGTTGTTGTTAAGTGCCTTTGAGTTGGTTTCAACTCATAGTGACTGACCCTCTATAGGGTTTCCAAGGAGCAGCTGGTGGGCTTGAACTGCCAATCTTGCAGTTCAAACTGACCTTGCAGTCCAGAGGATTAACCTACAGCACCACACCAGGAAATTGTTGAATGGGAACCTAATTTGCTGTGTTAACTTGTGCTGAAAACACACACACACAAAAAAAAAAACTGGTTTTTTTTAAGAGCCACAAAAAGGCATGAAGGAACCTTAAATGCATATTGCTAACTGTAAGAAATCAATCTGAAAAAACTACAAACTATATGATCCCAACTGAATAGCATTTGGAAAAGACGAAACTATAGAAACAATGAAAAGATCAGTGGTTACCAGGGGGTCAGAGGGAGAGGGAGGAAGTGAATAGGTGGAGCTCATGGTATATTTAGGATGGTGAGACGTTTCTGTATGATATTATAATGGTAGACATATGACATTATACGGTTGTCAAAACCTGTAGGATTGTACAACACAAAGAATGAACAGTGATGTAAACTATGTGGTTGTTGCTAAGTGCCTTCAAGTCGGTTCCAACTCATAGTGACCCTGTTTAGGGCATCTGAGGCTTTTTTAAATCTTTGCAGTAGCAGAAAGCCTCATCTTTTTCCTGTGGAGTGGCTGATGACCTCTAACCATGGACCTTGTGGTTCACAGTCCAGTGCTTATAGTATGGATCCACCACACTCCCTAACATAAACTATGGACTTTAGTTAATAATTATGCTATCCGTATTGGCTTATCAGTTGTCACAAATGTACCACAGGAATGTAAGATGCTGCTAACAGGAGAGATTGTGTGCCGGGAGAGAGGTGGTCTACGGCACTTCCGCTATTTCCTGCACATTTCTGTAAACTGAAGTCTGCTCCAAAAAAGAAACAAAAGACCTTTGATGGCTCCCGCTTTTCTGTAATGGTGGTTGTGGTTATGTGCCGTGGAGTCGGTTCTGACTCATAGCGACCCTGCACAGGATTTCCAAGGCTGGAAATCTTTACAGGAGCAGAAAGCCTCATCTTTCTGCTGTGGAATAGCTGGTAGTTTCAAACTGCTGACATTGCAGTTCACAGGCCGATTCATAGCCACTATGCTACCAGAGCTCCTTAACAGAGTATATAAGACCTCTCAGGATCTAGCCCCTACTTTCCCTGGTAGCTCCATCTCTTACACTCCATGAACTGACACATGCATTTTTGCCTGGAATGCATGTTTCTTCAATCCACTTATCTTAGTAAACCTGGCTCTCTCCTCACTCTAAACTCAGTTCCTGCACCATCTACTCTAGGCAATCGTCTTTGATGTCCTGACCTAATTTAGAAGTTCCTCTAAATTAGCATCCTGTACTTCTCTACTCTGAAGGAGTCCTGGTGTGGCACTGTGGGTTAATGTGCCAAACTGCAAAGCCGTTTGAACGGCAAGGTCAGTGGTTCAAGCTCACCAGCTGCTCATCGGAAACCCCATACAGGGTCACTATAGGTCAGAATCGACTCGATGGCACTTAACAACAACAACAACAGCTTCTCTACTTTAAGGAGCTCTGGTAGTGTGGTGGTTAAGAGTTGGGCTGCTTACCTCTAGGTGAGCAGTTCAAAACTACCAGTCGGTTCTGTGTGAGAAAAATGAGGCTTTCTACTCCTATTAAGCTTTTAGCACCTCAGAAACCCTATACAGGATTACTATGAGTTGAAACCAACTCCACAGCACATAACAGCCACCACTTCTTTACTTTAGGGTCACTGTGAGCAGGAACTATTGGCAACCCTTAACACCAACCTCTCTACTCTGGAAACCCTATACAGGGTCACTATGAGTCAGAACTGACTCCATGGCTCTTAACAACAGCAATAGTCTCTCCACTGGACTGATAAAGACAAGATCGTCAGTTCAAACTACCAGTTACTCCTTGGGAACCCTAGATAGGGTTGATATGAGTCAGAACCAACTGGACAGCACGTAACAACTGCTTCTTGACATCAGTGCACACTGTCATTGACTCTCTGTCAAATTGTGAATCGTTCAGAGCAGCAGTGAGGGCCTCGCTCATCTTAGTCTCCCTGGGACCTGGCACAAGGCTGGCACAGAGTGGGTGCTTAGGAGACAATTACTGAAAACAGGAGCAATGGTGAGGACCTATTCTACTCCTTCCTACCAGAGCCCCCATTGGCTTGTCTTCCCACTTCACCCAAAGCCTTGGTCCTGTAAGGATTCACTGAGCATTTACTTTGTAACCTGTGCTAGCCATTGTTGAGAGGGGATGTGATGTAGTCAAAGACACAGGGAGCTTTTAGTTTGATTAGGAAGTTGTTTTTAGTTTGATTAGGAAGTTGTTTTGTTAAGTGCTATCAAGTCTGTTCTGACTCATAGTGGCCCCAAATAGGGTTTTCAAGGAGCAGCTGGTGGATTTGAACTGCTGACCTTGGCAAAGTGGAGGGTCAGTGAAAAAGAGGAAGACCCCTAACAAGATGGATTGGCACAGTGGCAGCAGCAACAGGCTCAAGAATACCAAGGATTGTGAGGTTGGCGCAGGACCGGGCAGTGTTTCATTCTGTTGTACATAAGATCATGAAGAGCCACTCCTGACTCAATGGCACCTAACTACAAAAACATATGTTTATGTTCAGTTTTCATCAACACTGTCCTTGGTGGATTTTGAAAAAACAAAGAGCAAGCAAGAAAACAAAAAATTAAATGAAAAATATTTGAACTACATTTTATCAAAGAACTACTTTTTCTCTATGATATACCCTTAGATTTTTTTAAATACTAACAATAGGGACAATTGTAGATATTGTGTTGTTGTTGTTAGGTGCCATTGAGTCGGTACTGACTCATAGCGACCTTATGCACAGCAGAAAGAAATACTGCCTGATCCTGGGCCAACCTCACCACTGTTACCACACTTGAGTCCGTCGATGCTGCCACTTGGCCAATCCATCTCGTTGGGGGTCTTCCTCTTTTTCTCTGACCCTGTGTGTTCCTCTGATATTGTGAAGTCCAATGTTTTTTGACCTTTAGACTGCAATTGATAGTGGGCTTTTAGATTATTTTAGTGAGTCATGATCAGAATTTTTTTAAAAAATGAAATGGAGTATAGAACACAAGGAATGTTAAAAAAAAGTTTATGTAAATATAAAATTAAGAGTTAATGAAATTTTAAAAAGATAATGAAAAATTTCCATGTCCTTTTTGAAACTCCCTCATCTATCAATGGTAGTGGTGGTGACGCGCTGTGGAGTCACTTCGGACTCATAGTGACATGTATAGGGCTTCCCAGGTTGTAAATCTATACAGGAGCCGAAAGCTTCATCTTTTTCTCATGGAGTGGCTAGTGGATTTGAACTGCTGACCTTACAATTAGCAGCCTAATGCCTAACCCACTACATTACCAGGGCTCCTTCATATATCAGAGTAAGCATAAACATTGTTTCATGAAACTCATTTCAATTTTGTGTGCTTTGGGTCGAAAGAAGTTTGTAAGCACTGACCTAGTCCAATTATTTTAATGTAAAGGCTGGGAAATATACTCAGAGGTATAAATAATGTGCCCAAACAACTTGAACTAGAACCTTGAAATCCAGGCTTCCAATTCAATGTGTTTACCACTCCATCTCACCAAGTCTTTGTGTGTTGAAAGATCTTGTTAATCTTCCAGCGTTGTTGTTGTTAAGTCCCGTTTAATTGTAGTGACCCTGTATAGGGTTTCCAAGGAGTGGCTGGTGGATTTGAACTGCCGATATGACACTGTATCTTGTGGTGGTCTTGCCCAGTTTGTTTGATTGGTGATAAAGGGTCTCCTCCTGGTGTGGTGCTGTGGGTTAATACTCTGGACTGCAAAATCGGTTTGAACCGCAAGGTCAACCGTTCAAAATCACCAGCTGCTCCTGGGAAACCCTATACAGGGTTGTTATGGGTTGGAACTGACTTGATAGCACTTAACTACCACAACAAAAGAGTCTCATATTCCCTTGTGAGTTAGATGCTAATGAACTGCAGATTGGGAGCCAGGATTCAGGAACATGAGCCCTTCATTTGACCCTGTCTGCTTTAGGGTCATCTAGGAGTAGTACAAACCTAGAAACTTAAAAAGCAGATTGGGGAAAGGGCCTGTGGTTTGACATGTTTCGGAGTTTTTCTCTCTCTCTCTTTTGTGTATGTTTCAAGACCACTTTTCATGTGTGAAGCTCTGGAGAGGAAACCTATAAATAGAAAGGGAGGAGGGAGCATTCTGTAAGGAGGAGGAAGTGTGCTCAGAACACCTGCTTGTCTCTAAATCTAGGGCCATGGTGGGACTTTTCAGTCGGTAGTTCACAGGCAGATCCCCGCCCCACTTCACCCCACAACACCCCCAGCCAAAAACTTTCCCAACCTCTCTGTAAAGCTATGAAAGCCAGGTTTGGGATCAGCTGCTCTGGCTTGCCATCTATAGGCACCAGAGTCTGTGGTCCCTACCTGAGTCCAACTAAGAGAATTACTTGCTGTTATTGTTAGGTGCCATCAGGTTGGTTCTGACTCATAGTTACCTTACGCTCACTGGGATTGAATGAAACACTGCCGGGTCCTACACCATGCTCATAATTGTGGTCAGGTTTGAGCTCACTGAGGCAGCCACTGTGTGGATCCATCTCATCGATGGTGGTCCTCTTTTTCACTGACCCTCTTTTTCACCAAGCGTGATGTCCTTTTCCAGGACTGGTTCTTCCTGATAGCATGTCCGAAGTATATGACCCGTAATCTCATGATCCCTGCATCTAAGGAACATCTGGGCTGCATTTCTTCCAAACAGATTTGTTTGTTCTTTTGACAGTCCATATTAGTTTGTATACTCTTTGCCAACACCATCATTCAAATACATCAATTTTTCTTGTTGTTGTTGTTGTTGTCAGGTGCCATCGAGTGGGAACCAACTCATAGCGACCCCATGCACAGCAGAACGAAACAATGTCCGATCCTGGGCCAACCTCACTACCGCTGCCACACTTGAGTCCATCAATGATGCCACCTGGCTGATCCATCTCATTGGGGGTCTTCCTCTTTTTCTCTGACCCTCCATCTTACCCAGCATGACATCCTTCTCCAACGACTGTTTCCTCTGGACAATATGTCCAAAGTAGGAGAGACGAAGCTTAGCCATCCTGGCCTCCAAGGAGCACTCTGGCTGCACTTCTTCCAAAATAGATCTATTGGTTCTTTTGGCAGTCCATGGCACTTTTAGTATTCTCCTCCAACACCACAACTCAAAGGCATCAATTCTTCTACGATCTTCCTTATTCACTGTCCAGCTTTCGCATCCATATGAGGTTATTGAAAACATCATGGCTTGGGTCAGGCGCACCTTAGTCCTCAAGCTGACATCCTTGCTCTTCAACACTTTAACAAGTTCCTGTGCAGCAGATTTGCCTAGTGCAATACGTTGTCTGATCTCTTGACTGTTGCTTCCGCGAGTGTTGATAGTTGATCCAAGAAGAATGAAGTCCTTGACAATTTCAATCTTTTCTCCATTGATAAGAATGTTGTTTATTGGTCCAGTGGTGAGGATTTTTGTTTTCTTGACATTGAGATGTAAATTTTTCTTAGATCTTCCTTATTCCTTGTCCAACTTTCACATGCATATGAAAATACCATGACTTGGGTCAGGCACACTTAAGCCATCAAAGTGACATCTTTGCTCTTCAACATTTTTAAGAGGTCATTTGCAGCAGATTTGCCTAATGTGATATGTTGTTTGATTTCTTGACTGCTGCTTCCATGAGTATTCATGTTAGTATCAAATATAATGAACTATTCAACAACCTCCATCTTTACTCCATTGATCATTATGTTCTTTTTGGGTACAGTTGTGAGGATTTTCGTTTTCTTTACATTGTGGTGTAATCCACACTGAAGCCTGTATTAGAGACCAGTCCCTGGAGTAGGGCGTCATGCTTGGTAAAGTGGAGGGTCAGCAAAAAGGAAGAAAACTCCCGAAGAAGTGGATTGGCATAGTGGCAGCAGTAATGAGCTCAGGCGTAGAAACAATTGTGAGGTTGGCACAGGACTGGGCAGTGTTTTGTTCTATTGTACATAATGTCGCTATGAGTTGGTACCGACTCGACAGCACCTAATAACAACAACAACAGAGGAAGTGTATCTTCACCTTGGATCTAACTCATCATCCCCTGCCCCACCCTCACCCACATTCCCCTCCTCACCAGGAAGCCGTATCTTATAATTTATCTCAAGCCTTGTTCCAGCACAAAATTGAGCAATGTCTTCCCAACATCTTAGAGCAAATGCCCCACCACCCTGTGACCCAGACACATAGCAGATTTATCACTTTTAACTAGGAGCTCCACCACCCTGCAGTTTGCCCTGTCATGGTGGCTTCAGTGAAGCTATGCCACTAATATCTCAAACGCCAGCAGCAATACCCATGGTGGGCAGATTTTAGTGGAGCCTCTAAACTAAGAAAGAAAGGCCTGGTGATTTACTTCTTAAAATCAACCCCTGGGAGCCCTACGGATCACACCAGGGTATTGTTAGATGCAGCGCTGGAAGACGGACCCCTAGGTTGGAAGGTGCTCCTCATCCACAGTGGCCCCAACAATGGGTTCGAGCCTGGAGACTGTGTAGAACCCTGCAATGTTTCATTCTGTTGTACCCAAGGTCTCCATGAGTCAGAGCTGACTCCACAACAAATAACAACAACAATGCGGAGTTGCCCAGGTGTAGCAGTCAGGCTGTATTTGCAGGGCTTTGAGGCCCTGCATTTTGGGAAAGAGGAAGATAGATTCTTCTTCTTTCCCCTACAGGGATCCAAGGATGGGGTGGAGTAGCTTAAGAGTAGTGGTCTGATTCAGCCCCCTACCTGGATCCTTTCCCATTTAACGGAGACACCAAGAGAGGGGAGAAAAAGGGCGGAAGAAAAAAGGGGGCAGAGAGCTTTCTTTGGTGTGCCCGGTGGGCTTTAGAAAAAAGTTACTTGGTTACTTCTTAAATCTGTGACTATGGCTGTACCCAACAATTCTGGAATCAAGGATCGTAGAGAGAGAGATTCTATTGACCACCGCTAGAGAAAACTCCTAGGGCAGTGTATGCAAATAAAGCTCTTTGTTCGTGCAACCACACAAAAAAGCCCGGTTTTTGCTTAAGTTATAAGTTTGTTTGGGGCTGCCTATGGAGTGTGGCCCTGTGGGTTAATGTGTTGGACTACAAAGTCCAAAGTCATTTTAATCGCAAGGTGGGTGGTTCAAGCTCACCAGTCACTCCTTGGAAACCCTATACAGAGTCACTATGGGTCGGAATTGACTCGACGGCACTTAACTACAACAACAACATGGAGTCCTGGTGTGGTGCTGTGGGTTAATGCTCTGGACTTCAAAGTCAGTTTGAACCACAAGGTCAGCTGTTCAAGCTCACCAGCTGCTCCTTGGAAACCCTATACAGGGTTGTAGGTCAGAACCAACTTGACAGCATTTAACAACAACAGGGAATCCTGGTGTGGTGCTGTGGGTAATGTGCTGGACTGCAAAGTCGGCTTGAACCGCAAGGTCAGTGGATCAAGCTCATCAGTCTCTCCTTGGAAACCTTCTACAGGGTCGCTATGGGTCGGAACCAACTCAACAGCACTTCACAACAATAGCAAAAGTACAAAGAGGGAAAAGACCACAGGAAAAGTGCCAAATGCCCACAACCCCACTTTGCTCTACTTGTGTGTAAACTCAGCCTGGCTCTCCAGATTTATAGCCCATTCATCTGTGCTTGCCTCCCTCTGTCCCCCACTGATGCCTTTCATTCCTCCAGTGGTGCCCCTCCATCTCCCTCAGGGCTGTGTACATGCTCATCCCCATGCTGGTCCTTCATCTCCCTCAGGGCTGTGTACATGCTCATCCCCATGCTGATCCTCCATCTCCCTTAGGGCTGTGTGCATGCTCATCCCCATGTAGTCCTCTATCTCCCTCAGGGCTGTGTGCATGCTGGTCCCCATGTAGTCCTCTATCTTCCTCAGGGCTGTGTACATGCTCATCCCCATGTAGTCCTCTATCTTCCTCAGGGCTGTGTGCATGCTGGTCCTCATGCTGATCCTCCATCTCCCTCAGGGCTGTGTGCATGCTCATCCTCATGCTGATACTCCATCTCCCTCAGGGCTGTGTGCATGCTGGTCCCCTGCTTCTAGTCCACTTCTCTACTCCTCATCTGGCCCCGACTTTGAGCTTTGACCTCAATGTCACTTTAGCAAAGAGGGCTCCAGTGCCCCCCACTCTAAATTAGATTTCCCCTGTTATATGGTAAAGGAGCCCTGTTGGTGTAGTGGGCTGAGCATTAGACTGCTAACTGCAAGGTTGGTGGTTCAAATCCACCAATTGCCCCAAAAGGGAAAGACGAGATTCTCTGCTCCCATGAATGAGAAACACAAATCTGTCTACTACCATAAATGTTATATGATGTGTTTCCCTTCAAACAGCTTGTGTGTTATAAATCGGGTCTTTCTTTTTATGGTAATTAGGTTAATACTCAGAAGGCAGGGCCAAGTTGATTTTGCTCACCGCTGCATACTATCGTCTGGGCCAGTGTGTCTGCACAGGAGAGGAGGGAGAAGAGGAGAGATGACAAGGGACAGGGGAGACAAGTATCCACCAGAATTAAGAAGTATGTGTTGTTTTAAAATGGAAGCTACTTCCTTTCACAATATACCCTTTCTACTTTCTAGCAGCACAATGAGCAGCCATGAGTCTGTGAAGGGAGTGCGCTTTGGTTTCAGAGGTGTAGTGGAACATTCAGAGCCAGCTGAGGGAGAGGCAAGTGGGCAACACCTTTCAGGCGTAGTCCTGTGGGACAAGGCCACTGGGTGGAGAGAGAAATGCCAGATGTGGACTTGTGAGTTAACACTTGGGTAGGTCTGGTTATCCCAGTCCTCTGGTTTTATTGAGTAGATTGCACAGGTTGGTCACCAGAGCTGAGTTAAGACATAAACCACCCTTCACACAAGAATATTCCAATCCCAGTTTGTCAAACACGTTCTCAAAGAATATCCATTCTTGGATATTATATGCAAGAGGATTCAATTTTAGTCTGCCTTTTTACCCAAGTGTCTGGACTGTCTGTAAGCAAATGGTGGACCATGCCCTAACCCACACCCAAAGAAAACCTTCATTTCTTTTCTTTCCTGTTTTGTTTTTAAGCAGCTTTTTGTTGTTGTTGTTAAGTACAGGGTTTCCGAGGGTGTAAATCTTTACGGGAGTAGAAAGCCTCATCTTTCTCCCACAGAGCGGCTGGCAGTTTCAAACCGCTGACCTTAAAGTTCGCAGCCCAATTCGTAACCACTACGCTACCAGAGCTCCTTCTTAAGCAGCTTTATTGAGGTGTAATTTACATACCCTAGAATTTACCTGTTTGGGTTAACAGTTCAAGCCCACCAGGTTCTTTCTCTATGAGAGAAAGAAGAGGCTTTCTGCTCCCACAAAGATTTACAGCCTTGGAAGCCCTTTACAGGGTTACTATGAGTTGGAACCAACTCAACAGCATTGAACAATAACAACAAATGTGATTTGACGATCTTTACTAGATTTAGAATTGTGGGACCTTCACCCCAATCCAGTTCTAGAACACCTCCAACACCCCAAAATGATCCCTCAAATCCATTTGCAGTCACTCCCAATTTGCACCCCTGTTATGCCCAGAATTCAGGGTCCCCAAAGACCACCCAGGAGCCGTGTACCAATGTAAATACATAAGGGTAGTTTATTCAAGCTCGAGCCAGGTCTCTAACCTTATCCCACGCAGCGGAATAGGGAAAGAGCCCCGAACTTTTTGTCTGCAGGGTTTTTATAGAATTTTCAAACAGCTCAGGTTTCTCAGCTTTTCAGTTTTTGGATTGGTTAACAATTGGCAAACTATGAGATGTTACAGTTTAATTGGTCAGGACTGGTGGTCTTTGTTCTTAGGCTAGGGTAAAGGAAAACATCTGGCCTCTGGCCTTGAGCTGCCTGGCTATTTATACATATATCATATTCTTGGAGCTAGAGTATGTGTTCAGGCTAATGTACAGAATGGAGATTGACCTTGTCTCTGGAGGGAACTAAAAACTGAGGCTTTGTCTATTTAAAATGCTTTTCTGAGCCTGACTAGAGTTTAGTCAAGCAGTCTCTAGGTAGGCAAAATCAGGTAAAATCAGTTAAGTCCTTACACCCCGACCCAAGCCAATCTCGCTTCTGCTTTCTCTGCCATCACCTGTAAATGGAATCATGCATTGTAAGGCTTCTGGGTATGGCGTCCTTGACTTAGTATGTTTCTTTGGTTCATGTTGAAGTTCGTTTTTTGTTGTTGTTGCTAAATTGTATTTTCAAGCTATCAGGAGTTGAGAGGAAAGATTTTTATTCATGTAGGAACCATTGTTCCCTGTCAAGGAGTCAAATAAATGGAAGCTTGATGTGGGCAGGGTGAGATTGGTCTGGGAAGGCTAAGAGCCTGTGAGAACATCACATTATCTCACTTAGAAATCATACTTGTCCTAACCCAGATAGACAGTGATGGATAGAATGATGAATAGAAATCAGTTAGGTCAAATGGAAAATATATACATACATACATACTTATATATAATATGATATGCATTTAATTGTTTGCTTGCCCCCCTTACCCCCAGAATGTTGTTGTTGTTCAGTGCCGTCGAGTTGGTTCCAACCCATAGCTACCCTGAACAGAGTTTCCGAGGCTGTAAATCTTTATGGGAACAGAAAACCTCATCTTTCTCCCGCAGAGCAGCTGGTAGTTTCGAACTGCTGACCTTGCAGTTCACAGCCCGATTTGTAACCACTACACTAACAGAGCCCCCAGAATATGTGTTGTAAATCTTGACTCTGTGTCTATGGTTGGAGTCCTGGTGTGGCACTGTGGGATAAACACTGGGCCACAATGTCAGTTTGAACAGAAAGGTCAGTCATTCAAACTCACCAACCACTCCTCAGAAGTCCTATGTGGGTCCCTGTGAGTCGGAACTGACTGGACTGCACTGAACAACAATAACAACATCTCTGGTTATAATCTGACTTGGGAAGGAGTTGTCTTTGTTATGTTCATGAGGCAGGGTTAGTGTTGGCTCTTAAATCAGTCTTTTTTGAGATATAAAAGCAAGCAATTAGAGATGGGGGAATTAGATAACAAGACACTTGGAGATCTCTAAGGACTCAGGAAACAGGCTGAAGAGAAGGGCCTTCCCTCAGAGCCCACAGAGAAAAACCTCTCCTAGAGCTGGCATCCTGAACTGAGAGCTCTGGTAGCGTAGTGGTTAAGAGTAGGGCTGCTAACCTCAAGGTCAGCAGTTCAAAACTACCAGCCGTTCCATGGAAAAAAGATGAGGCTTTCTGCTCCCATAAAGATTTACAGCCTCAGA
>NW_006408523.1:12490124-12499699 GCF_000296735.1 Chrysochloris asiatica | reverse complement strand
AAAAAAGTTGCTGTGTTAAAAACCATTCGGAGCAGTTCTGTTCTGCACATGGGGAATGACCACGAGTCAGAACTGACGCCATCATACCTGGTTTGACCAGTTTGAAGTAGCAGAAAAAGCCTTGGGGGTGGGCTACACATTAGCATCACCCTGGTAACTTTAAGAATCCCAGTGCCCGGGCCATTGCCAGATCTAATCAATGAGAATTTCTGAGTCTGTAGATTAGGCCTTGGTATCTTTTCAGTCTTTCCAAGTGGTTCCCAATACACAGCAAAGGCGAGGGACGACAGGGTCCCTGCGAGTTGGAACGGACTGGATGGCACTCAACAACAGCACCAACGAGGCACCCCAAGTAATTGACCCGATTTTACAAGACTGATGAGGGGGTGGAGTACCTGCCCCCACCCACCAACCCACCACAGCCCCCCAGTCTGTGGCCACCTCTTCTGAAAGACCACCTTCTCCTTTCTGCCCTGTCGGAGGACTGGGGTGCTGCCCCCTTTGGGAGTTCTGAGCCATCAACCACCGTTTCTCCAACCTACTGCTGTTGAGTCTATTCTAACTCAGCTTTAAACCTTCACAGAAGCACAAAGTCTTTCCCTCCTGAGGAGATCTTGAGTTAGCAGTTCAGTGCTTATCTTTCAGCACTGCCAGGGATTCCTCAGTTTCCCCTGGTGGAGACATAAAGAAGACCAGCTTGTCACAGAAGGTAAAGACTGGTTCTATTTTTATTTAAAAAAAAGAAAAGAAAATTACAATTAATATATGAATATGCTCTCACAGAAAGCTTATAAAGAAAATGTTCCCCATAAGTACTCACAACAACAGTTTGCTATAGATAATTCTGGTGTGGCACTATAGGATCAACACTGGCCTGCTAATGACAAAGTCGGCAGTTCAAACCCACCAGCTACTCCTCAGAAGCCCTATACAGGGTCACTATGAGTTGGAACTAACCCGACGGCACTTCACAACAACATATATACATCTAGATATTTATTCTATACATTTACCTCTATAAGAGGAGCCCTGGTGGTGCAGAGGTTAAGCACTGGGTTGCTAACTGGAAAAGTCGCAGTTCAAACCCACACAATGGCAGGAGAAAGACATGGTGATCCGCTCCCAGAAAGATTCTAGTTTAGAAAACTCCAGAGAGCAGTTCTACTGTATCACATGGGGTCTCTAGAAACTGAAAACTGATTTGAAGGCGCCCGACAACATCTATATGTAAATATACAATTGTAAGTCTATGTAGATTTTTATTTTGTTTTTAAGCAAATGAGATTATGCTGTGGGTATTAAAGCATGCTTTTCAATATATTGCCACAACCATTCCACATCAGCACTTACAGCTCTGCCTCGTTTTTGAAAACACCTGTAAAGAAATGTGTCCGTCATGATTCATTAATATTTCCCCTATATAATGAGAGTGTGGTGGCTCCGTATGACAAGCACTGGACTGCGAACCACAAGGTCGGCGGATAGCACCCACCAGCCACTCTGCAGGGGAAAGGTGAGGCTTTCTGCTCCTGAAATGATCTAGAGCCTCAGAAACCCTACACAGGGTCACTATGAGTCAGAATAAACTCGAAAGCACAAAACAACAGCAATAACATCCATGAAAAGATACATCATTTGCAAAGCTTTCTGCTCCTGAAAATAATGTTTCTGTGAGACTCATTGAACATATACCTTTGTGCATCTGTTAGGGTTCTTTTGTTTTGTTTTGTTTTTTATATAATGTGGCTGAAAGAACAGCTGGAGGGTTCAAACCATAGACCTTTCACTTGTCAGCCAAGTTCCTTAACCATGATGCCATGCTCACCCACTGCTGTCAAGACCTTGCTAACTCATAACAACTGTCTAGGACAGAGTAGAACTGTCCCTTAGGGTTTCTGAGGCTGTCTGTAAATCTTTAAGGAAGCAGACTTCCTGGTCTTTCTCTCAAAACACTGAGTTCAAACCACTGACCTTTCTGGTAACGGCCCAACACTTAACTTACTGTGCCAATGTTGTTGTTGTTGTTAGGTGCCATTGAGTCAGTACTGACCCATAGCAACCTTATGCACAGCAGAACGAAACACTGCCCGGTCCTGGGCCAACCTCACCATGGTTGCCATGCCTGAGTCCATCGATGCTGCCACCTGGCCAATCCATCTCGTTGGAAAGTGCCATGGGCTGCCAAAAGAACCAATAGATCCATTTTGGAAGAAGCACAGCCAGAGTGCTCCTTAAAAGCCAAGATGACCAAACTTTGTCTCTCATACTCTGGACATATTGTCAGGAGGGACCAGTTTCTGGAGAAGGATAACATGTTTGGTAGGGTAGAGGGTCAGAGAAAAAGAGGAAGACCCCCAACGAGACTGTGCCAATGGGGTTCCTTAAATAGGGTAGATTCTGGGAAGTGGAACATTTGGGAATTCTGGATTCCCTATTCATCTTTGTCCATCTATTTGTCTTTTTAAATTATAAGCGATAGTAGTTTCATTCTTGGTTATGTTGTGGATTTTGGTACTTGAGTAGGTTCGTCTTCACTTTACACTTTCTAATTGGCTGTAAGTCAGTGATTTCAAAAGCCATTGCTGAAGCAAGATGGCAGAGTAGGCAGACGCCATTAGCAAACCCTTTGCAGGGAGGACATGAGAGACCAAGCGAAACAGATACAAGTGGTGATCCTGGAACCCTGAGCTTCAGAGGATTGAACAGAGAGGTTGAGTGGAGTACCAGCTGGAGAAGGAATCTGAACAAGAGCAGCAGAACAAACAAAAAACGGAGAGACTGCCTGCTAGCCTGCAGCGACCCTGGCACCCTGAGCTTCCACTGATGATTGGTTGATACAGAAATCTCGAGGCAGAAGATGAGTTTGGAGGTTGGTATCACCTGGGGGCTGATATGTTTCTCCCTTGTTCCATGCCTCATGGTAGCCGGGGGCATGACCAGTGCCCACCGTCACCAGCCAAGCGGCCAGTAGCATACTTTCTGGTTTGCCTAGGTCAGGGCTTTAAGTATACCACCCCTTGTCTGGAGGTCTGGGAACCACGCGGAATTATGCTACACAAACAGTAAACAGAAATCTGGGTTCCTACTTCCAGTCATTCACATCCACAAAGAGACAGGTGGTGAGTGCCTGAGAACACACCAACATACAGTCATCAATTAAACATAAATACAACACCACCGTGTCATTTCAGCTTACACGAAGAAACAAGGTAGAGTGCCTCAAACAAGTGACCAAATACAGAGACAGAAAATATAGTACCACAAATGGTATCAGAACGACTTGACAGGGATTCTACAGAATGATATTTAAATACTTTCAACGGATTGAGAAAATGATGAAGAAAACTGCAGATGAAATCAAGAAAAACACAGACAAAACTTCAGAATTCAGGAAAATTCTACAAGTCCAAACCCCCACATTAGTTTTTTCGCTGATACCTTGGGTTTTCCTAAATAGATTATGCATCCATTTTTTTCTTTGTCTCTCATTAGTGTTCATATGAGGAGCCCAGGTGACTGAGTGGTTAAAGTGCTTGGCTGCTAAGCATAAGGGCTGGAGTTTGAACTTACACGGCAGCTATACTCTGTGGGAGAAAGACATGTCAGTTTCCACAAGGATTTACAGCCTTGGGAACCCTAGGGGGCAGTTCTGCCTGTATCACAGGGTCCGTCTGAGTTACAATCAACTTGACCGATTGCACCGGGTCCTAACATCAAGAAAGCCTTCTCTGTGGGACAATTCTCCTCTGTCACACATGGGGTTTGTGTTTTAGTCCTGATCTTACACAACAACCACTTGGCATTAGCGGTACTAACCGAAATAGCAGGCATTTTCATAAGACACTTCAGTTGTTGCAGAACTCTCAAAATCTGGTTATACTCATGTTGTTGTTGTTAAGTGCCTTCGAGTCGGTTCCGACCCATAGTGACCCTGTACAGGGTTTCCGAGGGTGTAAATCCTTACGGGAGTAGAAAGCCTCATCTTTCTCCCGCGGAGCAGCTGGTAGTTTCGAACTGCTGACCTTATGGTTCGCAGCCCGATTCGTAACCACTACGCTACCAGAGCTCCTTCAAAATCCCAGGAGCTGAAGACAGAGCCTCATGGGTATCAGACAGGGCATGGGAGTGCTGCTCCCTACAGGACAGGCCAAAGGCAGGGGCAGAGGTGTCTGTGATTTTGCCTGGGGCCCTTGGTTTTGCAATTCAATCCAGCAAACCTTTGTTTGAGCATGTTCTCTGTGCTGGACACTGGTACTAAAAACCCCAGTGACAGCCAGTCAATTCTGACTCATAACAACCCTGTATAGAGTTTCCGATGCTGTAGATATTTATGGGAGCAGAAAGCCTCATCTTCTCCTACAAAGCAGCTAGTGGGTTTGAATTGCTGACCTTGCAATTAGCAGTCCTGTGCTTATCCTACAGAGCTGTCAGGACTCCAGGTAGGTATTAGGCAGACCCCGCCTGGGGAACTACAGGGATGGGGGAGGAGCTCACGGAGGAGAATACATTATTCACACTATGAGAGTACAGAGGAGGCGTGGATGGGGTCAGATAAGGTTTCTCACGGGAAGTGACATTTGAACTGGCTTTTTGAGGATATATTAAGAGACATGTGCACACAAGGACCTAACCAGAAAAATCCCTGTCAAGGGTATATGGTAGCTCAGCTTAGAGTTCAGAGGAATAAAAAGCAGAAATTCCCCCAAGTTGTACTGAAACAGGAAACCACCCAGAAGCCCTCTGCAGGAGTGGTGAGGGCAAGGGGGTTCCCGGGGACTAAGTGGACATTGTCTCAGGGAGGATCTTTGGGTGTTTATGTTGCTAGTGCACGCCAAGCCCCTCTGCAAATGTTTGTTGAAATAGATAAGTAGATGCATTTAGGTCCTTCCTAAACTGATGGGGCAACTGGATAGGGCAGGCTACAGCACTGTCATCACCAAGTCACCATGGGCCCTACACTCGTGTTGTTGTTACTTGCCATCAAGTCAGCCCCTGCTCTTGACACACTCACACACAACGCTGGCTGGTCCTGTATCTTCAGCTTCATCTTTCTGGTCAAGTCCATTACATGGCCACTGCATTTTGAGTGCCTTCCAACCTAGAGGCCACTTCTTTCCCTATCTCATGCTCTCAGGTAGTATTCTACTGTGATCCCTAGCAATTTCATTGGCTGATTTTTGAAGTAGATCACCAGACCTTTTTTCCTAGTCTTAGTCTGGAAGTTTCACTGAAACCTGTCCATCCTGGTGACCCGGCTGGTATTTGAAATCTGCCAGCATCATTGTGGTTGTTGTCACTAAGTACCCTCGAGTCGATTCCAACTCACAGCAACCCTGTATAGGGTTTCCAAGGAGTGGCTGATGAGCTTGAACAGCCGACCTTGCAGTTCAAACCAACCTTGTGGTCCAACGCATTAACCCACAGTGCCACACCAGGACTCCAATATTAAGTATATAAAATGTTTGGGTCTCATATTGCTGTTGTTAAGTGCCATCAAGTTGGTTCAGATTCATAGTGACCCTGTATTTGGTTTCCAAGAAGTGACTGGTGGGTTTGAACCACCAACCTTATGGCTAGCAGCCCAATGCTTATCCTACAGTGCCACACAAGGACTCCAGTAACATAACACCATGAAAGTCACCACAGTATGACAAACTTCCAGAACGATGGTGGCTCTGCACTGTAGAGGACTGAAAGATAGCCGGCACCTCCCTAGAACTTCAGTCAGTACAGAATTGCCTCAGAACTTTAAGTAAGTGGAGATTCCATTATCTGGGCTGCTCTGGTCCATTCTCCTCTCTTCCTTCTCCCAGGAACACCAGGTGTTGTCATGGGGACCTGGTGACTCTCAACAAGTGTCTGAGCTGTCTGATTAGGGATCGCTTTCTCAGAGCCATGATCTGATTTGTCTCAGGATGAGTGGAGACAGGGAGCTGGGCACATCCTCATCAGTGAGCTGGGGAGGTGACCTGACAGAGGAGGGTCAATGGGCTCCTAGAGGTGACACCCTCACTTTCTGTCACCATGAGGAAGAAACATCCAGAAAGAGCTCCTGACTCAAGAATGGGTTATTGGATGACCTCACTGCTTCCAGACCATTCCCACTGCCGTCTAGTCAATTTTAACTCATAATGACCTCACTGGAAAGAGCAGACTGCCACAGTTTCTCCTGCAGAGCAGCTGGTGGGTTCAAACCACCCACATGTTGGTTAGCAGCCGACCGCTTTAACCACTGTACCACCACGGCTTCTTTTACGTCGTGCTTACTCAGAGATAAAAGTACAGTTTCAGAGCATGAATTTCCCAATGACAAGTTCTGCTCCCTGCTGACGTCAGAGAACACACACTTTACCATAGCTGATGTTTGATAATGTAGATTGTACATAATGAAAGAACCACAGGCCCTCATTCAGGTTAAATGATGAATGTCTGTTGAGAGGAGAGGAGAGTTTTTATATTACAAAAATGTTTCTCATGAAATACCTTGGTCAGGTTTATTAGAAATGTGCCTGACTTTACAGCACAAAGAGAAGAGTAAAATTCAAATCAACTTCAAAGTTTCATTAGGCATTTGACAGTCAGTTATGAAGTGGAGCTACCTCAGAGCTACTTTGCAAACTTGAGCCCAATCCCAACTCTAGTTGGCCCCCTCTCTGCCTTATATTGTTATGCAGATAGTTTTCTCAAGCTTGTGCTTCTGAAAAAGTCCTAGCAATTTGCTGACGTCCAAAAAAAGAGTGGCTGATCGCTCAAACTCCTTTATGAAACCTGTGCTGGATTCTTCCTCACTGCCTGATGTTAGTTAGCTGTTCATGCAGAACAAGACTGGAACATTCAGGCTTTGCTGTAACAGAAATCCACAAGTGGGCAGTGTTAACAAACAGAAATTTATGTTCTCACCATTTAAGAAGCTAGAGGAATGCTGAACTGCTAATCACAAGTCTGCAGTTCAAACCCACCAAACATCCCACTGGCGAAAGATGAGGCTTTCTGCTCCTGTAAAGATTTACAGTCTTGGAAACCCTAAAAAGGATGGATAAGAGTTGGAACCAATTGATGTGGACTAATGCGTCAGACCACAAAGTCATCTGAACTGCAAGGTCGGTGGTTCAAGCTCACCAGCTGCTCCTTGGAAACCCTATACAGGGTCACTATGGGTCAGAATCGACTTGACGGCACTTAACAACAGCAACAATAAAACAGGAGGCTAGAAGTCTGAATTTAGGGTTCCAGCTTTAGGGGAAGGCTCTTTCTGTTAGGAGCTCTGCGGAAAGGTCCACGTCTCTTTGGAAATTCTGCTCCTGGGTAGTTTTCAAGAGGCTTGGCATCTCTCTTCCCCTAACTTTTCTTTCTAGCTTGTTTGTTTAATCTCTTTTTTATCTCAAAAGAGAACAATTCAAGATACACTCTATACTAATCCTGTCTCATTAATATAAATTTAACAAAGACAACCCATTCCCAAATGGGATTATAACCCATTTGAGTTATAACTGTTCTCGTTAAGTGCCCTAGAATTGGTTCCAACTCATAACGACCCTGTGTAGAGTTTCCGAGGAGCGATGGGTGGGTGTGAACTGTCGACCTTGCGGTTCAAACTGACCTTGCAGTCCAGTGCTTATTCTACATGGCCACATCAGGATATCATTTCAGAAGGCATAATTCAACTCATCTGAACTGTGTTACCACAGCCTACTACCTTAACAGTTACCAAGGCAAGTTCCTTAACTTTCTAGACTCCAGCTTCCTCCTCTGTACAATGACAATCATGTGAGCAACCTCTGTGAGAATTAAGGAAGTACAGTAATGTATGTCCTGTGTCTGTCTGTACATATCTCTGTTGACTTTCTCCCCCTCTTCTTCCCATAATGACCTGGACTATGACTTCTATTATTAGATGCCCCCTGACACATAGGCTGAGCCTTACACATGCTGAATAAAAAATGGGTTGACTAATTCTCATCATATCCCACATATCACTAACCCTATGTCCTGTTCAGCTGGGACCTGACTTTAAGGTACATGAACTAGAATTTTTTTTTTCCTAATCATAAAAGTATCCATGCTGATTGTAGAAAGTTTTGAATATATTTTTGAGTATGAAGAAAAAAATTAATAGTGTAGCCAAATCTACTACTACTGTCTAGTACTTTGTGATATTTCCTTCCAGTCTTTTTTTTTTTTTTTTTCCCCTATGTTTATGGATACCAAAGGAGCTCTGGTAGTGTAGTGGTTATGAATCGGGCTGCTAATCTCACGGTCAGCTAGTTTGAAACTACCAGCTGTTCCACAGGAGAAAGATGAGGCTTTCTGCTCCCATAAAGATTTACAGCTTCGGAAACCCTGTACAGGGTCGCTATGAGATGGAACCGACTCCACGGCACATAACAACACCAACATGGATACCCAAGTCTGTCTTACTCAACAGTCTGAGCCTTAGTGGTGTTTACCTCGGGGTACCTTTGGGTAACTTTTCAGATTCTAAGGCCTCAAAGAACAGAGCTGCCTTAGAACAAAGCTTGCCTCTCTTAGTAAATGAAGTGTCTTGAGGGTAAAATCTACTCCTGTATTAAACACACAATTGAGAAAGCGGCCCGGATATCTCAGGTCTTTTGGCTTGTAATAAATAATATTTAAGTAGGCAGATAATTTACAGAAAGAGAATTTCTGCCTTTCTTGACTTCCTGCTCTGTGCTGCGGCCTTTGAATGAAGACATCTGTCACTACAGCACTTTTCAAAGGAGTCAAAAGGTGAAAACAATCCAGATGTCCATCAACAGATGAATGGATAAAGAAAACATGGTGCATACTCCTACAAGCAGCTGTAAAGAGAAATGAAATCCTGATGTATACCAAATGTGGGTAAACCTTTAAACCAGAATGCTGGGTAAAATAAGTCAGTCATGTAAGGATAGATATTATATCATTTCTCTTATGTGAGAAAAGTAAATACATAGAAACCAAGGATTATTAGTGGCTATCACAGGTGGAACAGAGGAAGGACAGGGGAGTTTTAGGTTGAAGGGACATTGAGTTCATGTTAATGATTGGGATATAATTTGGGGAAGTGTAGCAGTGGAGGGATGTGTGTGAAGCCCATCTGGAGGTAGTTCTTTAACCAAGGATCGCCTTGAAGAGAACTACAAGGAAAACCTTGCTTGCCATCGGTGCTGGACTTGGAACACACTGATCTAACAGCTTGGGGTAGGGTCCGTAATTAGGGGAAATACTTACTATGTATATGATGTTTATCTAGTGATTGTTGACATTTAGCTTTGTACTTAAAGGTTACTTTGGTAATCATAAACTTTAGATTGATGAGCTGTCCGAATGTTTCCTGACTAAGATTGTACTTCAAGCTGTATTGTAGAATAATAAAATCACTCTCGGTGGACTCTCTTGAGTCCTCTGCCACTTTTCAATTCTCCGTCCATCCCTAGAAGCCTGTTCGTGCAGGGCTGGCATATTGGTACCTGAACAGGGACCAGGGAAGATTCTCCTCAAAAAGATAAGAATAAAAGGGTGAGTAATGGACAAAGGAGCTCTGGTAGCGTAGTGGTTATGAATCGGGCTGCGAA
>NW_006408523.1:12482780-12489259 GCF_000296735.1 Chrysochloris asiatica | reverse complement strand
TATGTCCCATGGCCCTTAGCAAACCTTTATCTCGAAATAATTCACAAACCTTGTCAACAATGGAAAAATGTATTCTGGAAGCTTGTAAGCAAGGGGATATGGATGCTGTATTGGCTTTTCCTGTTTATCAAAGACCAAATGATCAAGTGGAAAATGTAATATATCATGAACATTTTAATTTTAATTTATTAAAGGAATTAAAAACAGCGATATCAAATTATGAAATGCCAGCTCCTTTCACCATTGGATTATTGCAAATGATTACTGAAACTTACAGGTTAATTCCTGTTGATTGACAACTTTTGGCTAAAACTGTTTAAATCCAGGAGATTATTTTCAATTCAGATCTTGGTGGTCTGAGGGAGCAGAACTGCAGGCTAGAAAAAAAATGCAGCTGAAAATTCAGTTTTAAATATAACGTATGCCCATTTGACTGGATCTGGAGATTGGGCTAACACAGAGGCACAAGCACTGTGTAAGGATGGTAAAATAGCCCAAATCGCTTTAATTTGTAAATGAGCATGGGAAAAGGTGGTTCCCTCTGGGTATAAAGACCCCACCTTTAACACCATCTGCCAAGGTGCACACAAGCCTTATTCTGATTTTATAGCTCAGGTTGTGTCTGGGTTTATTAGCAATACCGTGGCAGCTGAAACTCTTTTTAGAGTATTAGCTTATGATAATGCAAATCAAGATTGTCAGTTAACAATTAAACCTGATAGGGAAACTGGTAACCTTTTCGATTGTATGAAATTGTATAGAGGAATATTGGAACAGAGACCTATAAAGCAAATTTATTTGCACAAGCAATGGTAAATTTAAAAGTTTACAAAAATCAAGGGACTTGTTTCAATTGCAGTTGCTGAATTTCAAGGACTTATATCATTACCCTCAATTTTTCTAAACTTTGGGATTATAAAAAATGTATACTGTATGTAATTTCTAATACTGTTTTAAGTACCCCCATTACAGGAGCAGATACCTCTTTCGTGGATGACTCGGAAAAAGGAAAAGTGACTTATTGGGGTCCCACGGAAAGGGTCTTTACCAGTTCTTTCACTTCTACACAATAGGCAGAACTTTTTACCTTAATAACTTTATTACAGGATGGTTCCACACCACTAAATGTTGTAGCTAACTCAGCCTATGTAGTTCAGTTAGTCTCATACATTGCTACTTCTTTAAAACTATCCTCATCACCTGTATTAAACAGGTAACAGGCCCACTTATACTTTTAAAAAAGCTTGCTCTATTTTTACATAAATGAAACATTTAACACACCACAGGTATACCTTACAATTCTCAGGGACAAGCAATTGTTAATGTGCCAATCATGCATTAAAACTCCAATTACAAAAACTGCTCCCCCAAAAGCAGTTACACCTGGCATTAACAACTCTTCATTTTTTCCAGTTTATGTCACCAGAGAGCTCTACAACTGGAGAAAAACTCTTTCAACATAATACAGACAATAAGCCTTTACCTTATAACAATATTTGGTGAAAAGACGATAATGGTATATGGTTATTTTTAATAACCATGGGGAGAAGTTTTTGTTGTGTTTCCCCAGGAGATGGAAAACTGCCGATTTGGACTCCTGTGAGAAAAATACGACCCCGATATGGCCAGCCTGGAGGAGGAAACGGTGTCAGGTTCATGATGAACCTGCTGCTGTCGCTATCTCCCGAGGGGCTAGTTCCAAAACTGGCAGCCATGAGTATGAAAGAACAGAAAAATAACAAAATATAAAATGATACAGTCACCATTATTAATTGGGGACCTCATGAAACGTTTTTAACAAATTGTTCATTGGAAGAAAAGCCCAAAGTTACTTGTGACTTAGTCACTGATCCTCGCCAGAATGTTTCAGATGAGGTGATTTGGACTCAGGCGTCACAATTAATGGCTTGGCACGAGGGAGGAATGGTACCCCCTCGGCCACAAATGATTCATCCTATCTTAGGACCTAAACAATGGGACTTGTGGAAACTACCTTTTGCTTTACAACCTTGCAAAATATTCATTGGAAATTTTTCTGGACCAAGTCGCAGTGAGGCCATGTATGAATTCAGAGTAAATGAGACCAAATGCTTGCAAGCCTGTGTTTGATTGCCCATGTCATCGGTAGGGGTACCATAGAAATTAATGTTACTGATAAAAGGGTACCATAGAAATTAATGTTACTGATAAATTGTATACTTGTTTGAATCATAAGCTGTATAACAAAAATATCTCTATTGCCTTACTATAGGCTTGATTAGGAGTGTGACTTCCTGTTAACCTAACTAGGCCTTGGGAACAAAGTGCATTAATACATGTATTAATGACAATGTTGAGTAAAGTGCTAAATAGAACAAAAAGGTTTATTGTAACCCATTATCCTTGGACTTATAGCTACTGTCACGGTTGCAACAGTGACCGGGGTGGCTTTAAGTCAAAGTATCCAAAATGCTGAATTTGTACAAGATGGGCAGCAAAATGCACATCAATTATGAAGTCATCAAGATAAAATGGAGAAATCGTTTCTCAAATATATGAATTGCAACAATCTGTAAAATGCCCAGGAGAACAAATTATAGTTTTAGAATATAAGAATTCACTGAAATGTGATTAGCAATGTAATGCTATCTGTGTAACTCCAGCGGAATATAATTGTAGTGAAGTAGAATGGCAGGAAAAAAAAATCATTTATCTGGTTTCAAAAGGACTATGTCTATAGATATAAAGAAACTAGAAGCTCAGATGAATCATACCTTTAAAAAGCATAGACAGATTAATCATGCTTCTAATGTAGCTGGAACATTTCTTCAAGCTATTAGGAATTTAATCCTAAAACTTGGTTTCATAATTGGGAAATTTCTATTATTTTCGACATAATTATAATAATCTTTGTTCTTTTCTTACTATCTTTAGTCTGGAAAGATTAATCAATATGGAAAAATCACAAGGGGGAGATGTAGGAGTGGAGGGACATATGTGAAGCCCACCCGGCAGTAGTTCACTAACCAAGGAACACCTTGCTTGCCATCCGTGCTGGGCTTGGAACACACTGACTTAACAGCTTGGGGTAGAGTCCGTAATCAGGGAAAATAGTTACTATGTATTTGCTGTTTATCTAGTGATTGTTCACGCTTAGCTTTGTACTTAATGGTTACTCTGGTAATCATAAACCTTAGATTGATGTTGTTGTTAAGTGCCATCGAGTCAGTTCTGACCCATAACGACCCTGGATAGGGTTTCCAAGGAGCGATTGGTGAGCTTGAACCGCCAACCTAGCTGCTTCCTGCCTAAGATTGTACTTAAAGCTGTATTGTAGAATAATAAAGTAACTCTCGATGGACTAATCTTGAGTCCCCTACCACTTTTCAATTCTCCATCCCCCTCCCCCAACCCCCCCTCCCAAACCCATTCGTGCAGGGCTGGCCCCTGCAGGGAGGGATAATAATAATAGTTGCTCCACAAAAAGAATGTAATCAAAACAAAAGCAAAAACAGCAAAAGAAAAATAAATAGAGCTAGTTTTATAAATGCAATTTATTTTTTTAATGACAAACTTTTGCTCTTCAAAAGATTTAACCAAAAAATTAAAAGTCAAGCTAATGTCTTGACGAATCTCTTTGGAAACCGTATATCTGATAAGAATCTATTAACCAAAATATATGTGAAACTTCGATAACTTAGCAACAAAAAGACAAGTGACATAATCATAAAATGGGCAAAGGACTTGTATAGACACAGTTCACCAAAGAAGGCATTCAGAAGGCCAACAGATGCATGAAAAGATTATCAGTACCAATAGCCATCAGAAAGATGCAAATCAAAACCATTGTGAGACAATGTTTCATTCCTATCAGGTTGGTTAAGATTTTAAAGATACGTGTTAAGGCTGTGGGGGGAAATTGAAACCTATAACCATTGCTAGTAGTAAGGCAAAAAAAAGTATGGCCATTGTAAAAATTTTGTGGCAGGTCCACAAAAAACTAAAAGTAGAGCTCCCATATGATCCAGCAATTCCACTGCAAGGTGTACACCCAAAAGATTTAAAAGTAGACTCAAACAGAAAGTTATATGCCAATGTTCTTTGCAACACTATTCACAGTAGCCAAAAGGTGGAAACAGCCTAAGTGTCTCTCAGCAAGTAATGGTGTATGTAAACAGAATGTGCTGCATACAGACAATGAAATACTACTTAGCCAGTAGAAGAAAAAAAGTGTTGATGCATGCTGCAGTATGAATAGAGTTTGAAGACATTATAAAGTCAGTAAGTAAAATAAGTCCATCACAAAAGGACAAATATTGTATGACCTCACTTATAGAAAAAGATGGACTCCTAGTGTGGCACTGTAGGTTAATGTCCTGGACTTCAGTGTCAGTTTGAACCTCAAGGTCGGCAGTTCGAGCTCACCTGTTGCTCCTCAAAAAACCTGTACAGTGAGTGTCACGATGGGTCAGAACCTTCTCAATGGTACTTAACAACAGTAACAACAATATAAAGAGATAAGAGAAAACAAATGCATAGAGGTCAAAGTTTATTGGTGGCTATCAGCCAAAGAGGCAGCAGTTCAAACCTCACCAGCTACTCCTTGGAAACTCTATACAGGGTCACTATGAGTCACAACTGATTCAATGGCACTTAACAACAACAACCAGGAGTGGGAGGGAGGGGCGGAGGACAGTTAACAGTGTAGGGAAAAATCACATTGACTGTAGAGTTGTCAATAAGTTCTATACCTGTAAAAAGGTTGTATGATAGATGTGTTTTCAACAACAATAAAAAAGAGAGGGAGAGAGGAGCTATTGAAACTACTGCAGTCAAAACCCTCACAAGATTTAGTTGCTTGGTTTGGAGATTAGGGTCATAGTTTCATGAGGCATCCTAGTTAATTGGTCTAATAAGATGTTTCATGCCTTTATTCTATCTCCTAGTTTGATGCATAGTGTTTGGGGTCTTTGAAGTTTGCAAGTGGTCATCCAGAGCACGATATTTGGTCCCTGTTTGGTTTGAGCAACAGAGAAAGGAGTCAGGACTAGGAGGAAGTTATGGAATGTGTGGCGAATTGCTTCTGTAACACCCATCTCCTTTGCCATGAGCCTAGAAGAACTGGATGTTGCCTGGGTACTATTACTGAACATTTTGAAGAATCCTGATTAAAAAGGGGAAATGCAGAACAGAATTTCAAATTCTCATGGACTCCAGACTTTCTGGAACTGTGGGGGATACATGAGTCCTTGAAAGTATTGGCCTGAGATCATCTTTAAAACGTAAACCAAAAGTATTTCCTGAAATCCCCTTAAAACCTAATCATTGTTGTTGTTGTTGTTAAGTGCCGTCGAGTGGGTTCCAACCCATAGAGACCCTGTATAGGGTTTCCAAGGAGTGGCTGGTGAGTTTGAACCACCGACCCTTTGCAGTCTAGCACATAAACTCACAGCACAACAAAGGACTGCAAACCTAATAATAGTTTTAGCTAAACTCGTGAAAAATGTGAACCTTGGGTACTATGTTTTTTAAAGAACTTTCTATATGGAACTAAAGTGACCACAGCTATTTGAAAGACCAGGTGTGAATCTTTGGGGGCAGAGGACAACTCAAAGAAGGTCATCAATGTCACTGAACTGTGAATGCAGAAACAACCGAGTTGGTATGTGCTTTGTTGTGTATATTTTCAACAACAACAAAATAAAACTTAAAAAAGAAAAAGGCATTCAATATCATTGAATAGTACATGCAGAGATGGTTGACTTGACAATTGTTTCTTGGGTAACCACTTCAACTGTTTTCCCTTTGTTCCCCTTTTCCCGCTTGTTCACACACTCTTTTGTCTGTAAATTTATCCTTTCCACCAGCTGCTTTATTTGGCTTCCTTTACACTTGCAGGAGTGTGTTCAGCTGACAACCTCGATGATCTCCTCTTGGGCTCCGCCTTCAGCTCCCCTGTGGCCTAGCTGACCTTCTTCTCGGGCATCTTGACAGTGGGGGAAGGCACCTGCTGGGAGCCTGCCAGCAGCAGGACACAAAGAATCCTTAGTAAACTTTTTCATTTTCCCTGTATGATGTTCTTGATGTCATCCCACAAGTTTTCTGGTCTTCGGTCATTAGTGTCTAATTCATCAAATCTGTTCTTGAGATGGTCTCTAAATTAAGATGAGATATGTCCAAGGTTGTATTTTGACCTTCTAGGACTTGCTTTAATCTTCTTCAGCTTCAATCAAAACCTAAAAGCATATGAGCAATTGCTCTGTCAGCCCCTGGCCTTGTTTTATTATATGGTATTGAATTCTTCCACTGTGTCTCTCCACAGATATAGTCAGTTTAATGCCTGTGTAATCCATCTGGAGAGGTCCATGTGTACAGTCACCTTTTATGTTGTTTAAAAAGGATATATATATATATTTAAGTTTTTATTGTGAATTGAGTGATAGTGTACATGGGAGAGCATCAGTTTTACATTCATCTTATCGTATTTCATTTCATTGCAA
>NW_006408523.1:12458441-12478530 GCF_000296735.1 Chrysochloris asiatica | reverse complement strand
GCACATCACAACAAGCCATGCTTTGATCATGAAGCCATCAAAGCTAGGTCAAATGCGTACTATCTAAAAGTTTGGACATTCTTGTGCATGTCCCCTCCCCCCCCACACACACACACACGCTTCATATCAGCTGGATGCTTCACTCTCAACCCTAGCCATCCATGGCTACGTCCTTGTCCATGGGCTCAGGAATTCCCAGGTCTCACCATACTTTGAACCAACCAGCCCTTCCTCTTCTCGCTCATCTCCAGGTGGACGGGAGTCTATGGAACGTGGTTGAACTCAGCCCATTTCTTCATTGCTGCCTTCCCCCCATTTCCACTCACCAGTAGTCCAATGTGGTCACCAGCAAGCCTACATGCCTACTCATGTGTTCCCTTTGAGTTTCAGTCTTGGAGGGGGGTTTGTCCTGAAGGACTTGGTTGCTTGCCTTGATGGCTCCCCGGCAAACAACTTGCTTGTTCTTGTAGTAGCAATCAGACTGCCATTTTTGTTTTTGGTTTCTCCTGCTGGTCTTTCTTTCAAGAAGTTTCTTCTGTTCCTCTAGATGCTCCAGGCTGGTCTGCTTGTCCTAAAAAGGATATTTTCAATGAATGAGTCATTGGTCTTTCAAAATTCTATTATGTAATCTCCAGCATCATTTCTATCACCAAGCCCATATTTTTCAACTACTGAGCCTTTCTTTCTCTTTCCAATCTTCATATTCCAATTATAAGTAATTATCAGTATACCGTAATTGTATGTTTGATCAATTTCTGACTGAAGAAATTGGTGAGATTCTTCAGGTTCTTCATCAGTGGCTTGAGTGGTTGGTGCATAAATTTGAACAATAGTGGTATTAACTGGTCTTCATTGTTGTTGTTGTTGTTGTTAAGTGCTGTTGAGTCAATTCCGACCCATAGCGACCCTGTATAGGATTTCCAAGGAGCAGCTGGTGAGCTTGACCCACCGACCTTGCAGTTGAAATGACTTTGCAGTCTGACACATTAGCCCACAGAGCCACACCAAGACTCCAGTCTTCCTTGTAGCCATATGGATATTATCCTATCACATATAACACGGAAACTGGTATGGCGCTGTGGGTTAATGTGCCAGAATGCAAAGCCATTTGAACTGCAAAGTCGGTGGGTCAAGCTCACCAGCTGCTCCTAGGAAACCCTATGCAGGGTCAACGGCACTTAACAACAACAACATACAACACTGTACTTCAAGGTAGAACTCGATAAAAGAAACACTCTATGATGGTTACCAGGAGACGGGAGGGATCATTCATGGGCTAGAGGGTAGATATCATGTTAAAATGGGTAATGAGGCAAGCAAAGTCAACAAGAGGGAGGCTGGCAGAGGAAATATGAAGGTAGAGGGAGACACACAGAGAAATACAAGAGATAAAGTGGATAGTGGTACATACTGTTAACTATTGGTACACAGAGGGGATTGCGATCATTGTGATGAAGCAAAGTATATGATTTGTTGAATGTAAAACTGATGATCTGTTCTATAAACCTTCACTCAATTCACAATAAAAAGTGTAAAAGAAAGACAGCAGGGACAGAAGGCTCTCTAAGGTATGAGCTAAAGAAAAAATAGGGAGTTTTCCTGTGACCATTCTTTACCAAGAGGAGGGACACTTAGCAGCTGTTCTCAAGTAGTTCTCCTTTTTCCCCAGGAAGAACTTGAGGTTTCTTAGGAATGCATGTAATAAGCCTATATTGTGCATGTTACGTGCCAAAAAGGAGCTCTGGTAGCATAGTGGTTACAAGTCAGGCTGCTAACCTCAGGCTCAGCAGTTCGAAACTACCAGCTGTTCCTCAGGCGAAAGATGAGGCTTTCTGCTCACATAAAGATTCACAGCCTTGGAAACCCTGTACAGGGTCACTATGAGTCGGAATCGACTCCATGGCACATAACAACAACATGTGCCCAAAACACTCAGTTATAAATATATTACAACTTCTAGGTCATTAGTCTTCCTAACCTTATAAGGTAGGCTATGCAACAGGTAAAATAGTCCTACATAAACATAAAATTCATACATATAAACAGCTCCTAAAAATGAATTCATGAAACCAAAAACAATGGGACCTCTTTATACTCACCAGGATGGCTACATCAGAAAAACAACAAATAACAAGTGTTGACGTGGATATGGAGATGTGGAAATTGGAACCCTGATGCACTGCTGGTGGAAAAGGCCCAGGTTCTGGGGAGACAGTTTGGTAGCTCCCCAAAAGGTTCAGTGCAGAATTATTATATTACCCAGCAACTCCACTTCTAGGCAAGCTCTTAGCTTACCATGGACTACAGGGAGGCCAAATGGGAGTCATTGCATAAGGAGTACCAAGTTTCTGTTTGGGGTGATGAAACATCTGGAAACAGACAGTGGAAACAATTGTACAATATAGTGACAGTATGTCACTGAATGGTAGACTTAAAAATGATTAAAATGGAAAAATTTTGTCATATGTGACATCTTTAAATCTCCCACTCAGTGACATTATGTGTGGACTCTTGACCCTCAGAGCTGTAGGGTCAGCACTGGATTGTGAACCACAAGGTTGGCAGTTCAAGCCCACCAGCTGCTCCTCAGAAACCTTATACAGGGTGGCTATGAGTTAGAACCAACTTGACAGCACTTAACAATAACAACATATATACATATATGTATGTATGTATGTTAAGTTCCACTGAGTTGGTTCCGAGTCATAGTGACCCTGTGCAGGGTTTCCAAGGAGCGGCTGGTGAGTTTGAACCACCAACTTTGTGGTTCAAACCAACCTTGCAATCTAGTGCTTTATCCCACAGCGCCACACCAGGACTCCTATGTATGTATATGTGTGGTGCTGTGGGTTAATGCGCTGGGTTGCAAAGTCAGTTTGAACCACAAGGTTGGTGGTTCACCAGTTGTTCCTCAGAAACTCTATACAGGGTCGCTATGGGTCAGAACCGACTTGACAGCACCTAACAACAACATGTTGTTGTTGTTGTTAGGTGCCATCGAGTCGGTACTGACTCATAGCAACCTTATGCACAGCAGAACGAAACATACATCACATATATATAATCACAATAAATAATTTTAAAATGTAAAAATAAGATAAATCTTGAAAAGTTCTTTTTGATGATGAATGTGATGCCATTTGTCTTCAATTTGGTATTCTCAGCCTAGTAAACCATGTGATTGTCAGATAAAAAATGCCCAATGCCAGTCCATGTCAGCTCTCTAATGCCTAGGAACCAACTTGACAGCACTTAACAATAACAACAACATATATGCGTTATATGTATGTACGTATGTTAAGTGCCACTGAGTTGGGTCCGTGTTATAGTGACCCTGTGCAGGGTTTCCAAGGAGCGGCTTAACATATGTACATACATATACATATATATATTGCTATTTTATTTATTCCATTGCATTTTTGACCATTTCCGATATGAATGAAACCACCACAGTCTTGGTTTCCTTCATATGGAGGAAGGTCTAGGTAGCAGGTTCCTCAGCACGCCCATCCATGGCTGGATCGTTTCCCCACATCAAGTTCCATGGAGGTCACCTGTGTCTGGCACGCACGTACTCTTCAATTGTCTCATTGCTGCTTCTCCATCATTTTGCCAAGTTCAGCCAGGGCACCAGCCAAGACATTAAGGGAGTTAGCAAGTCTGGTAAATTAATCTGATTCAAAGAATTCAATATATATACTTATACAAACAAAGGTTCTAGTGATTAAACGTAAGACGTTTATGGGAGTTCAGCAGGGTTGAAGAGCACCTTTTCTGATTTGGGGAAAGTTCATACTTTTTATACCAAAAGTATGAACAGGACTGTGCCTTTCTTGCTTCTTGTAGGTGATTCTTATATTTTTGTCACTTTGCTTTGTTGTTGTTAAGTGCCGTCGAGTCAGTTCTAACTCACAGCAAACTTGTATATGGTCTCCAAGGAGCAAATAGTGAGTTTGAACCACCGACCTTGAGGTTCAAACCAACTTTGTGGCCCAGTGCTTTAACCACAGTGCCACACCAGTACTTTGCTTTGTTGTTGTTAACTGCCTTCGATTCGATTCTAACCCACAGTGACCCTGTATGGGGTTTCCAAGGAGCAGCTGGTAAGCTTGAATCACCGGCCTTGCAGCTCAAATCGACCTTGTGGTCCAGGGCATTAACCCACAGCGTCACACCAGGACATGTTTACAGGGTGCCTTTTAAGTCCTGACATCTTTCCATGATGACTGAGCCCTCCCAACTCTGTAGGGATGACCCCAATTCCCTTCAAATATACTTGTAGGGTATGTAGGATGCTTGTGCATGTAGATTGTTGTAGTTAATCCATGACTGGTTAACGCCAGCTTCCAACAACCTTACGTGTAACTGAAGACCACATTGTCCTGTCCTGCGCCACCTTCATGATGTTGGCTATGTTTGAGTCCACTGTTGTGGCTGGTGTGTAAAGCCATCTCATAGAGAGTTTGCCTCATTTTACAGCGATTGGTCTTTTCCTGACAGCGTGCCCAAAATGTGCCCAAAGTGTCTCCTTGCTTGCTGGCATATGTGTAATGTGTGTGTCTGTCTGTATGTATAGCGAGATGGTGGAAAAAAAACACTCCAAGTTCAACCTTTCACAATTTCTTCTTGGCACTTTTTTTTTTTTTTTAAAGATTTGAAAGCATTTTAGTCTTTATGTAATTTCTTCTCATTTATACTCTACTTTTTACTCTGAATTTGACGAAGCTCCTAGAATATATTTAAATGTGTGTTATTGTTGTTGTTGTTGCTGTATGTTGTTGAGTGAATCCAGCTTGTAGTGACCCTGTAGAGGGGGGCGTGGGGGAACTGGTGGATTTGAACAGTTAACCTTGTAAGCTGCTATGACACCAGGGCTCTTGAGGGCAACTAGTAATTCGTTTGGGGATTTTGGTTTGTATATTATTAGTGTTGTTGCTTCGGATGAGAGTCTGACTTTTAGAATCAAATGTGAGCAAAACTGGAAACCCCAGTAGCACAAAAAACCAAGAGAGCTGTTCTTTTGTTTATAACTGTCTCTTGTCTTATAAAATCATTTGTGCTCATGCTTCCGCCCCCTGGTGGTAGGCATGGAGCATTACAAGGGTGACTGGTCTGGCCAGGAACATCTTTCCTTTGTGTGATGCTTGCTATAAGGATCTCCCATAGCATAATGGTTAGAGTCGGGTTGCTAATCTCACTGGCAGCAGTTCAAAACCGCTTCCAGGGCAGAAAGATGAGGCTTTCTGCAGCCTCAGAAACACTATCCAGGAAAATGCACTGAAATTAGGCTTGAACCATAAGGGAAGCTGTTCAAACCCTCGAAAACCCTACATAGGGTCGCTATGAGTTGAACTTCTTAACACCAACACTTAGAACTTAACAATAATAGGCACCATGATAGTGCAGTTGTTAAAGCGCTCTGTTAACCAAAAAGTGCGTGGTGTAAAATCATGAGAGAAGAACTGGAAATCTGCTTCTGTTAAAATTATAGTCTAATAAAATACTGTAAATGATCCCATCCCTGGTGGAACTGTAGGCTAAGCACTGGACTGCTAACCACAAGGTCAAACTGGCCAGCCCCTCAGCAGGAGAAAGATGAGGGTTCCTACTCCTGTAAAGATTTACAGACTCAGAAACCCTATACAAGGTGGGTATGAGTTGAAATCTACTCAACAGCAGTAGATTTGTGGGTATAATACTATAACAAGGAACCCTGGTAGAACAGTGGATTCAGCATTAGACTACTAGCTACAAGTTCACTGGTTCAAACCTACCATTTACTCCTTGGGAGAAAAGTGAGGCTGTCTATTTTCATGAAGATTTACAGTCTCTGGCATCTTGAAAGTTCATGAGTAGCCATCTAAGGTACAACTAACTATTGGTCTCTCGTTGTGCAGAGGAAAGGAAAATGATGACAACTGAAGATGCTTAGAGACAGTCAGTCCAAGGATATTCATGTGCTCCGTTAGTTCATTGGACCAGAAGAACTTGATGGTGCCCAACTGCCCTAAAAGGGATCGTATTAGAGGGCCCTGGATCGAGTGGAAGAAAATGTTGAACCAAACTCAAAATCATTAAAAACAACATCTAAACAGGCTCACTGGTCAGAAAGAGACTGGAGGCATTGGAAACTATGACCTGTGGTCACCCTTCAGGTCTAAAACTGAATCACCCTCATGGTTCAATCTTCAGCCCAGCAGTAGATAGGTCTACAGAGGGGGTAACACAACTAGTGAGGTATGTCCACCACAGGATGGTAAACATCCAGGATCAAAAGGGCAGCATTTACCTAAGGACAAGATTCAGAAGGGTTGAAAAAGAGGGAGGAATGGAAAGAAGAATCACAGGGAGGAAGTGGGCTAAGTGAGCTTTCATGGAGGTGATTGTAATCAGTGAAACAAAACCAAGTAGATGATTTGTTGAATGTAAAACTGATGATTTGCTCTGTAAACCTTAATTTAATTCACAACAAACAGATAAAGATTTCCAGTCTCAGAAACCCTAGGGAACAGATGTAATCTGTCCTTTTGGGTCCTGGTGAATTAGAACCAGCTCCGTGGCAATGGGTGTAATGGTAAAGGCAGTACTGCTCGGTCCTTTTTAGGGTTGCTATGAGTCAGAATTGACACCACTGTGCACAGCAAGTCATAGCTCTGAGAGACTCAGTCACCTGGCCAGAGCCACACAACTTCTAAAACGTGGACTGAACTCTAGGCTTTAAGCACGTCCGCACGTGAAACCCAAATAGAACAATTTCTCACACTTAAGTTATGTATGGGTCCCTTTCAAAGGAAATACTTCCTTATGAATGAAAGAGAATGGAGACATCAGTTTGTTACATACCATCTGAGAAGTAAAACCTTACACCTGTGGGTGGTCCCTGGGCACCATCACAGTCACCAATCTACATAAAAGTGGACCCTGCAAGGAAAATGTCATCCTACTGACCCAAAACAAATCAATTCTCTCTCTTCTTTTTTTCCTTATCACTGAAACTAAGACGTGGTGGTGGCTATGTGCCGTGGAGTTGATTCTGATCATAGTGACCCTGCATAGGCTATAAATCTTTACTGGAGCAGAAAGCCTCATCTTTCTCCCATGGAAAAGCTGGTAGTTTTGAACTGCTGACCGTGTGATTAGCAGCCTAACTCATAACCACTATGTTACCAGACCTCCTGAAATTAAGACATAATTAAACTAAATTCTCAAGGAACATGTGGTCTACATGCTGCTTTTCTGCCTCAACGTAGCCAATAATATTTAAAGACATCCCAGTGTGAGAAATGCCAATTTAGAATATGGACAAAGAATAGAACATTTGGTGTCCCACCATCCAGTTCACAGTGATCATAATGAGTATTATAGTAAAGTGGACCCTTTCAACCTATCTGTAGAACATTCTGTAAATCTTTGCTTGGGATTCATTTGAATACAAGTCTTGGAAATGAAGCAGGCCTGCTCTAATCAGAATCCCCCCAGACAGAGCAGAGACAAAGGCTTGTATGCAGCAGTTTCTTTTGTATGTTGAGAATCGATCCCAGGAGGCAGGAGCAAAGACAGAAGGAAGGGAAATAGAAGGGAAAATAGAAGATGTGCTATCAAGTTGTCTACTGGGACCTTCTGCCATTTGTCTAGAATGCATCTCAGGATTGTCTACCCCGGGAGGTATGTGAAAAGTCTGTATCTCCTAGTTCATACCCACATTGGTTGAGGTTACCTTAGGGGACAGTAACACCACCTTTCTGGGCTAGAGTACTGGGCTCTATAGGTGCTGAGAAGCACTGGGGTAGTCCATTAGTTTCCTGTGACTGCTGTAACAAATCACCACGCATTTGTCAACTTAAAAGAACACAAACCTATTTTCTAGAGTTCTGGAGACAGATCACATTAGATGATCCTGGATAGAGTGGGAGAGAATGTGGACCAAAACACAAAAGCATAAAAAAGATCAGGCTTGCTGGTCAGATAAGCACTGGTGAAACTGTGAGACTATGACCCTTGGGTCACCTTTCAGGTCTGGAACTGAGATCAATCTTGTGGCTCGGTTTTCAGCTAAGCAGTAGATAAGCGTATAGGAAGGGTAACAACGATAGTGAGGGATGCACGCCATTGAATGGCCAACCACTGGAGATCAAAAGAGCAGCCCCGACCCAGGGACAAAGTTCAGAAGGCTTGGGAAAGAAGGCGGAATGGAAACAAAGAAACATAGGGAGGAAGTGGGATCCAAGATGTGACACCGAGGAAATTGCGACATTGAGAAGAAACACAGTGTTGAATCTGTTGAATGTGAAACTGATGATTTGCTTTTGTCAACCTTCACTTAATTCACAATAAAAAGTTAGAGAAAAAGTAAATGCAGTATTGAGTCCTTTAACTTATAAGGTGTGTATGTGTTTCTATGTGTTTAATTTTGTGCACTTTAAATTTTATATTCATTTTGATATTTTAATTGTATATTAAATTTGATACTTTCCCCACCTGATTATATCGATGTCTATGTGTTATGCCCAGAATTCAGGGTCCCCAAAGACCACCCAGGAGCCGTGTACCGAAGCAAATACATAAGGGTTGTTTAATCAAGCTCGAGCCAGGTCTCTAACCTTATCCGACATTTCGGAATAGGGAAAGAGCCCTGAATTCATTGTCTGCAGGGTTTTTATAGAATTTTCAAACAGCTCAGGTTTCTCAGCTTTACAATCTTTGGATTGGTTAACAATTGGCAAACTATGAGATGTTACAGTTTAATTGGTCAGGACTGGTGGTCTTTGTTCTTAGGCTAGGGTAAAGGAAAACATCTGGCCTCTGGCCTTGAGCTGCCTGGCTATTTATACATATATCATATTCTTGGAGCTAGAGTACGTGTTCAGGCTAATGTACAGAATGGAGATTGACCTTGCCTCTGGAGGGAACTAATAACTGAGGCCTTGTCTATTTAAAATGCTTTCCTGAGCCTGACTAGAGTTTAGTCAAGCAGTTTCTAGGTAGGCAAAATCAGGTAAAATCAGTTTGGTCCTTACATATGTTAATGAAATCACAAAGGACTTGAAATGCTTACTGATGACCATCAAAGATCACAGCCTTCGGTATGGGTTGCACCTCAATGTAAAGAAAACAAAAATCCTCACCACTCACCACCTCACAATAAACAACATCATGATAAACTGAGAGAAGATTGAAATTCTCAAAGGCTTCATTTTGCTTGGATCCACTATCAACACTCACAGAAGCAGTAATCTAGAAATCTAACAACATAACACATGAGGCAAATCTGCCGCCCAGGACTTCATTATGTGTTCAAGAGCAAAGATGTCAGTTTCAGGACTCAGGTATAACTGATACAAGTCATAGTATTTTCAATAGCCTCATATGCAATAAATAAAGAAGACTGTAGGAAAATTGATACATTTGAGCTATGGTGTTTGAGAAGAATATTAAAAATACCAGGGTCTGCTAGAAGAACAAACAAATCTGTGCTGGAAGAAGTACAGCGAGAATGCTCCTTAGAAGTCAGGATAGCAAGACTTCATCTCTCATATTTTGGACATATCATCCGAAGGGACCAGTCTCTGGAGAAGGACATCATGCTTGGTAAAGTAGAGGGTCAGTGAAAAAGGGGAAGACCCCTTCAGTGAGATTGATTGGCACAGTGGCAGCAGCTAGGGGCTCATGCGTAACAATGAATGTGAAGATAGCACTGAACTGAACAGTGTTTGGTTCTGTTGTGCATAGGGGTTGCTATGAATTAGAATCGACTGGACAGCACCTAACAACAACAACATTACAATAATGAAACATACACTTAATAAGTCATGAAAACTACTTTTTTTTTTTTTTAATGTTACTGCTGGAACCTTCTAATCCTACAACCAGGATAGCTAAATGTTTTGTATATAATTAATTTATATTAACAACTTAAATGAATGTAAGGAAAGATCAAATCTAGATGTATAAGGAAATATGGAGATAGTAATAAATTCTTTCATCTTAACATCACAATTAGATGAATTGTTGAGTCTAGGGCTTAACTCAAGGCCTTAGCCCATGGTTTTAACCACTTACCCACTTACCAAAACCTACATGTAGAGTAGTTTCTCAAACAGGAGTTAGATGTGTGGCTTTCAAAGGAAATACTTTATTATGAGTGAAAGAAAAGTGAGACCTCTATTGGTCTGGTTTTTACAAATTCCTTTAATTAATTTTTAATTGGAGATGTCCTAATTTCACTGTTGTATTTGAGGAAATTTTACTAGGTATTTTTTTGGCTGACAATTTTTCTGTAGATGTCATCCCTTCTTGCCTGCATATTTTCTGCTGAGAAATCACAGTCTCGGCTTACTGGTTCTTCTTTGTAGGTAATTCTTTTTTCCCCCAAGCTGCTCTAAGGATTCTTTCCTTGTCTTTGGTTTTGGGAAGTTGTATTATATATAATATGTCTTGGTGGCTTTCATTTGGGGTCTATCCTGTTTGGAGCTGGTTCAGCCATTCAGCTTCTTGAATACTTCTCCTCTTTCATGATGTTAGGGAAGTTTTCTTCCAAAACTCTTTGTCAATTTTCTCTGTGCTTTTTTTTAAAGTCTCTTCCTGTTCTGGAATTCCAGTCATACACAAGTTTGCTCTTCATGGTATCCCACATAAATTTTAGGCTTTCTTTAGAATTTTTTCCCTTCTTTTTTCTGATTGTTCTTCTAGCGGATTAGTATTGAGAGATTTGTCTTTAAGCTCACTTAATTCAACCTTCCATTCATTCAAATCTATCTACTCTTTTGTCCTTTCAATGTATTCTGAAATCTTATTAATATTCTTATGGACTTATGGTTGCACTTTTTGTACTGTTTCTTTCTTTTCTGGTCCATATGTTCTTGTCCTTTTTTTCTGAATCCTTCTAAAGTCTTTCTGGGTTCTCTTTGCTTTTGTCTTTTTATCTTCAGTTTTTAATTTTTGCAGGTCTGGCCAGTGTTTTACTCTGTTGTGTACAAGGTCACTATAAATCGGTACTGACTCAACAGCACCTGACAAAAACAACAAAACTGCATCATTCTTTACAGTAAATTTAACTGTAAGGAATTCAATGAAAATAACAAATGCAATCATTAAATTACAGTAGTCATGTATTTCAAACACCCCCAAATATTATATATTAGTGGCTGCCATATTGGACAAAGGAGAGAGAACATTTCCATCATCATAGAAGGCTTCCTTTGGTACATGCTCTGATAGCTTAGCACAAGTTTGTCCAGTGAATTTTCTCAACCAAATGTGTTGAAATTTCAGTTTGATAAGACTGAGATCAAGGAGCACTTGTAGCTTAGTGGGTTATGAGTTGGGATGCAAACTACAAGGTCAGCAGTTCGAATCTCCCAGCTGTTCCTTGGGAGAAAGATGAGGTTTTCTGATCTTGTAAAGATTCTCAGCCTCAGAAACTCTATATTGTTGTTGTGAAGTGCTGTTGAGCCCGTTCTGACTCACAGCGATCCTGTGTAAGGTTTCCAAGGAGCAGTTGCTGGGTTTGAACTACCAACCTTGAGGTTAACAGTCTAGTGCTACAGCACCACACCAGGACTCCAGAAACCCTATACAGGGTTGTTATGAGTCTAAACCAACTCCACAGCACACACTACCACTAAGAGTGAGGTCACAGCTGGCATGGTCCAATGGAAACAGGAAAGCGAGACATTGAAAGAGGAGTCCTTTCCTTCCTCTCTCTCATCTTAAAGTTTGCAAATTGTGAGTGATGGCTTGATGAAGTCTTATGACCCCACAGAGCCCAGGAAAGTTCTGAGAAACCAGGAGAAAGAGCAGTGGTGGTCATAAATCAACCGGCATGACCTCAAACTGTGGAACTTTCTCTCAGATATATATATAACTTTTATTGTAAATTGAGTGGCAGTTTACAGGGCAGATTATCAGTTTTGCATTCAAACAGTCATATTTTGTTTGATTGCAGTGATTACAACCCCCTCCTTGCACCTTCGGTTTAACAGTATTTCTCTTTATTCCCTCTTTTTCTTTTTTTTTATGCACACAAAACACACAGAAAATATATATTAGTTTAAATGACCAAAGGGTACATTTTGTACGCCAGCCTCCTGCCTGTCAAAACACAGCCTTTCTCATTTGTGGGTAAAGAATCCTCAGCTGCTCTCTCTCTCCATGCCTTCACCTCTGCCTCTGTCTCTGGTGTTGCTGCTTCTCTGGTTAGAATCCCACGCTCCACTCATGCCTGCCCTCTTGATGGTCCTAGGGTCCTCTGGTTCCTGGAATGAAAGATTAACTACTCCCCCTTGTTTTGTTGTACATATTTACAATTTGTCGTGATATCAATCACTCACTATTGAATCAAAAGAATCTTAGCCCCATCTTCCCCCATCCCCTCTTACCAGACCCATCTAGACAAGAAGAAAACAGTTCAGTGGGGATTCTACCTTACCCCCTCACTCTGAAACTAAGCACTCTCTTGAAAATTTGTAAGCCATCCACTTCATGCCTTTATAGTCCCCCATTTTTGGTAGCCAATATCTAAGTTGTCTGTCCCTATCAACCCTGCATACTGATCCAGAGAGGAGAAAACTGTTGGGGTCGGGCAGGGTACCCAGAGTTGACAAGGAGTTCAGGTGGTAGGCTTGAGGGGGGTGCAAGGTGAGGTGCTGGGCCCTAGATGGAGTTCCTATAAGCCTCAGTGTTGTCATTGGCTAGGACACCTGATCTGGAAGTCACCTATGCAAGTCCTAATGGTGGCTGAAGTCAGGGTCTTTGCTCCCAGAAGGACCTCTCTCAGGCCCAGAGGGCAGCCAGAAGCAGAGTGGCCAGACACTCTGCTTGTCTGAAGTGGTGGATGGAGTTCATGAGTCTTTAGACGTGAGAGGGGTGCTCCCTGCACACAACTCACAACAGCATAGCTCTGATTTCTGGCACCTGACTGTACAAGGGTGGGCTCGGGTGGGGGCTGTCCACACCTCTGGTCACCAAGAGAAATTGCATGTTTCTTGTCTCCAGCCACTGGTTTGCATTCTCGTCACCGGGCTGCCATCTGGATTGAATGCTACTTGTAAAAGTTCTTAATGGCTGTGCCGGGCCAGGCCAGCTGACAGTTCACCTATCTTTCTCTGTAGCAAGTAAAGCTGAGTGACTTGGGGCAGGAGGCTTGTTTGCAGAGTGGAGTGCCTCCAGGCATTTAATAGGGGGAGCTAGATTTGCTGACCCATGGGAGCTCGAGCCCAGCACCTTCAGGCTGAGGCTTATGCTGGGCTAGTGGGCATTGTGGGCATTTATAGGCAGCTCTGAAAGAGCTGTGTAACGTTACTGCCGTAGGGCAGAGGCCTAGAGGCATAGAGAAAGGCCTGCCTGTAGGCATGGAAGAACTGTGCCCTGGATATTTCTGACTCTAAACTGTAAGCTGTTAGTTCCCTAATAGAACTCCTGAGTCTTGTCTCTGAGTTCTGTGCAGCCATTGCAGTGAATTATCCAATGCAGTATGAGTAGCGTGCTGTGCGAGGGACGGCTGGTGTTCTTTATTTTGCAGATTGGTTATAACTGTTGCAGACCTTAGGACAGCCACTCAAATTTTATAAAATAATTGATAATACTAACAGAGTCAAGAAAATGAATTTATGTAAAATGTTTAAGTCAACGGCGTTATCTCCCTGGCAAACTCCCCAAAAGAAGAATAAAATAAGCTTCTAGGGCCATCCTTAAAACATTTAAATACACAAATTTGGTAATACTTTAATGTTCCTTTTATTATTGTTGGCTAGTTCATTAAAATAATCCATTCTATATCCATTTTCTGTAATACAATGAACAAAACTAGTTCAATTTCATTAAAATGATCTATTAATATTTGATTATTTTGTATTTAAAATGTTTTCAAGCTTTTAAGGATTACATTCAATTCAGCCCTGACTGTAATGAAGAACTCGGTAGAGAGGAGAAGTGATGTTTACGGGTTGAATTCCCAATAGCTTCTTAGTGGCGGAGTCCCAGTCTTTACCCAGTTCAAGCCGCTGGCAGATCGATGGATACTGTCCTTCAGTTCTTCTCACCCATTCATTTGCTTTCTTTATTTCACCAGTAGCCCAGGGAATATTCCTAGATTTAAAAAAAAAAAAAAAAAAGTTTCTATTGGTTTCAGGATACAATTGCATATAAAATGTGGGCGTACTAAATCCAGCACATTATTATCAGACAAAACTATTCTGTCAAATATTGCTTTGACATTTAATAAAAACAATTATCTTTGACAGTTTATGAACAGTCTTATTTCAGCCAAAATGGCACTGTGCTTTTAAACTTATTCAATATATTTTTAACTCTATTACACCTATAAGGAGCTCTGGTAGTGTAGTGGTTACAAGTCAGGCTGCTAACCTCAAGGTCAGCAGTTCGAAACTACCAGCCATGCTGCAGAAGAAAGATGAGGCTTTCTGCTCCCGTAAAGATTTACAGACTTGGAAACCCTATGCAGGGTTGCTATGGGTCGGAACCAACTCCACGGTACACTACCACCACCACCATCTATTACAACTACAGCTTCCCAACTTCCGCTAAACTTCATGGGCATCTTTACTGGCTCCAGGACAGTTAAGCTCTTTTAACTTCTGATGGTGGTGGTGGTGGTGGTGGTTGTGTGCCGTCAAGCTGGTTCTGACTCATAGTGACCCTGTATCAGGTTTCCAATGCTATACATCTTTATGGGAGCAGAAAGCCTCATCTTTCTCCTGCAGAGCAGCTGGTGGATTCAAACTGCTCACCCAAAAGGTAGCCCACTGCACTACAGGGTTCCTAGATGTTTGTTGACTTTCATTCTCTTTCCACTCTTCACAATCTAAATCTTATCTATTCTTCAAGACAAATGCGAGTATCGTTTTTCAAAGCAGGCTTTTGTTTCTACTTTCTACTGTGCCAGGGATTCTATTTGAGTAGTTACCTGTGGACTGTATTTCTAGCATATAAACCAGTAACAACTTACTAGTAAAATGTGCCTAATACAACTTCGAGTTTGTGTCTATAATATACTGATGAATACTCAAGACCATCTATTTCTGAGATTTTATATGAATGTGAATTTTCTACATCTGCATTTGTCTCATCATCTTCTAGAAACTGTTGGCAAACTAGTTTTAAAGAAAATTCTATGGAAGAAAAACTTAAAATTTTGAAAGTTCTATCTTTCCAACATTTTCTCCTTGTGAACAGGGCAAGAGCCATTAGTATACTAATAATTATTGGGAAACAAGCATTTTAGCCACTCTGGACATGCTTGCTAATGAGCATGTTCATCTCATGATAATCCTGTGACATACTTACTCTGTGCCAGATACTGCTAAACATGTTTTCTTTATCCTCATGACAAATCCATGATAGCTCATGTTATTCTCAAAATTAAGGAAAATGAGGCATGTAAGGTTAAATGAAAGTTGCACCGTCTCACACACTCATAGTGGTAGAGTCAGGATCTAAATCCAGCTTATTGTCCCTTTTTGTTTTCTAATTCCAGGTTTTTGCATATTTGGTTATAATATTTGACTCCGTCTTCTCCATGTGCCCTTTGAAATGTTCTGTTCAGCTATTTTACTTCTTCATTTCTTCTATTTACTTTAGCCTCTCTATGCTGGAGCAAGTTTCAGAGTCTCTTCTGACATCAATTTTGGTCTTTTCCTTCTTTGTTTTCTTAATGTCTTCCTGTATGATGTTCTTGATGTCATCCCACAACTCTTTTGGTTTTCAGACAGTAGTGTCTAAGGCATCAAATCTGCTCCCGAGATGGTCTCTAAATTCAGGTGGGTATGTTCAAGGTCAAATTTTCGTTCCCATGGACTTGTTTTCATTTACTTCACCTTCAGCCTGAACTTGCATATGAGAAATTGATGGTCTGGTCCCCAATCTGCCCCTGGCCTTGTTTTGGCTGATGATATGGCGCTTTTCTATGGTCTCTTCCCCTGTGGGAGTCAACTTGATTTCTGTGCATTCATCTGTTGAGGTCCATGTATACAGTCATCTTTTGTGTTGTTTAAAAAAGGTATTTGCATTGAATAAGTCATTATTCTTGTAAAATTCTATCATTGCTTCTATCACCAAGGGCATATTTTCCAACAATGAATACTTCCTCTTTTGTTTCTAACCTTTGCATTCCAATTACCAGGAATTATCAATACAATTTGATTGCATGTTTAATCAATTTCAGACTGAAAAAGTTGGTAGCATTCTTCTAATTCATCTTCTTCACTGGCTTTAGTGGTTGGTGCATACATTTGAATAATAATAACATTAACTGGTCTTCCTTGTAGAGGCATGGGTAATATCCTATCATGTACATCCTTATACTTCAAGATCTTGATATGTTCTTTTTGATGATGAATGTAATGCCATTCCTCTTCAATTGGTCATTCATGACATAGTAAACCATGTGACTGTCAGATTCAAAATGGCCAATGCTAGTCCATTTCCATTTCAGCTCACCATTGCCTAGGATATCAATCATTCTTGGCAACTTTCAATGTTCCTAGATTCATACTTCATACATTCCATTTTCTGATCATTAATAGATGGCTGCAGCTGTTTCCCCTCATTTTGAATTATGCCCCATCAGCAAATGAAGGTCCCCAAAACTTTACTCCATTCGCAGCATCATCATCGCCAATACTTTGAGGAAGAAGCTCCCCCCCCACCCCCAGTCGTATTTTGAGTGCCTTCCAACCTGAGGGACTCATCTTCATTACTATATCTGACAAAGTTTTGCTGCTATTCATAATGTTTTCATCTTCTGGTAGCATCTCATAATGTTCCACGGCTATTCATAGGGTTTCTAGTGGCTAGACATTCAGAAGTGCTCTGCCTCTCCTTCCTAGTCTGTCTTAGTCTGGAAGCTTTGCTTAAACCTGTCCACCATGGGTGACCCTCTTGGTATTTAAAATACCAGTGACATAGCTTCCAGCATCACAGCAACACACAAGCCACCACAGTACAACAAACTGACAGACAAGTGGTGGTATGTAAGTATATATGGGTGCATATATAGGTGTATACAAATACATGTATATGTATAAACAGCTATGTGACTGTATGTGTACACATGTATATGTATAAATATCTATGTGACTGTATGCAAACACATGCATATGTATAAACATCTATGTGACTGCATGTGTACACTCAGATATAATAAAGCACATAGGAGGTACTCTTACAGATACTTTTTAGACATAAGCAAGTGACTGGTGGGATTGGTTTTCTGGGTTTGAAGGATTAGGACCACAGTCTCATGGAATAGCTCAGTCAGTTGGCATAACACAGTTCGTAACATTTTGTTCTACATCCTAGTTTGGTGAGTAGTGTCTGGGGTCTTAGAAGCTTGTAAGCAGCCATCTAAATGACAACTATTGGTCTCTACTCATCCAGAGCAAGAGAGAAAGAAGGAGAGCAGACACACAGAAGAAACAACTCTACAGGGCAGTCTACACAATCCAGGGCCTGGTCTGTGGTGAGACCAGAAGAGCTAGAAGGTGCCTGACTCCACTATCAACCATCCTAACCAGGGACACAATAGGTGGACCCCAAAAGCATGGGGGAAAATGTAGAAGGGAAACTCAAATACTTCAAATGAAACAAACAAAAATGCCATACTCAGTGGATTAGTTAATTCTGGGGGATTCCTTACGACTGTTGAAATACTTTTCAAAGCTTGAACTGAAACTTACCCTGAGTTCTCCTTATAGCTAAATAATAGATTGTCTCACAAAACAATGAATATCACTCATAAATCCTATGCTCTTTTAGAAAAGTCACCTATATGAAACTTAATGGTCAGCAATGACCGGAAAGATAAGAGTGTTAGGAGTCAGGGAAACTAGATTATGGAAACGGAATAACCAGAATGTAAATCATGAAAATGTTCATGGTGAAGAACATAACAAATCTCACGGAAAACTCTATGTAGAAATTGCTGAACAGAAGCCTAAACTGTCATGTATCCCTTCAATTAAAATATAAGTTAGTGTTGTTGTTTTTAATGCATACATGTGGAAGCAGAAAGCTTATTCTTTTTCCTTCAGAGTGGCCAGTGGATTTGAACTGTTAACTTGTGGCTATCAGCCCAACAGGCAACTATGCCACCAGGGTTCCCTAATATATAATAAGCATGTAGCCTTCTTACAAGATTTATTTAAGAAATGGTTGGAGATGTAAGTTTAACAGTTAAAGCTTATGAAGCCACCTGGAACTAGAAGTGTCATCTATTTTCATCAGTGATTTGAATATTATTCCTTCTTCTTCCAACTTGGTTCGAAGAAACTGTAGGACCAGAAACGTGGCAATCAAGTCTAGGAGGCATTCTTGTCCTTTTGTACCTGAAGCAGAGGGGGCGAAAAAAAACCAAAAAACATGAAACCTCCTTATGTCTATTTGAAACTACATCTCAAACTGTCTGTTTATAAAAGTTCTATTAAAGAATGACAGTACTATTAAACCATAAAACATTAGCAGATCCCAAAACTGTAAGACTCTCACGGTTCTCAATTCACCCACCATTCAAAGAAAAAATGAGGAAGACTACAACATTATATTATCCTGGAAGTTTTTAGGAAATTAAGTAACAGACTTGGCAAAGAAAATTCAATACAACAGGGACTTCCAGAAGAACACGCCAATCTGTCTAAGAAGCCAGATTTGTTCCTTCACCAGCGAATACTCCTTAGATGTGAGATGGAGAAACTTCATCTCACAAATTTGGACATGTTATCAGGAGGGACTTTGGGAAGGGCATCGCGCTTGGAAAAGTAGAGGGTCAGCAAAAACGAGGAAGACCCTCAATGAGATGGATTGACACAGTGATTGCAGCAATAGTAAGGGGTCTGAGGATGATTAAGACCAGACAGTGCTCGCTCTGCTGGAACCAACTCGACGGCACCTAAAACAGGCAGCAAGCTTTATGCAGAACGCCCTTCCATTGGCATCTTCAATAACTAACAGGCATGAAGTATAATGAAAGAAAGTCTGTTTCTAGGATCCTGCTACAAATAGCTCAGAAGAGTCAACTTTAAATACACAACAGATAAATAATAAATATGGCTGATTATACCAGTGTATCAAATTGTTTCTAGTGAATAGTACCTACAGGTAAACAGGACTCTTTAGAAAATCAAGATATTTACTATATTACAAAACACCAAAATTAAAAATGAATGGTTAGATATAGTGAATCCATAAATTAGCAATCCATTTCTAATTCTAAAATAATGTAAGTCACGTATTTAAAATCATGTTAAAATATAAAAACAATAGCTTTGAATTATTATCTTTCCAATTGCCCATGATGCTAATTTGATTCAAACTTTTCTTCACAATTATCTTCATTATGATTAGAGTGACAAAGAATCTTCTGAAAAGTAAATCATCTATATTTCCATAAAAAGTGTTTGGAATATAGCAATGTTTGTATCATTACAACACAGCCACTTAATATATTGTTATATTGGATTAGGAAATAGTTTAAGCACATAGGGAAAAATGTCAATTGACTAGTTTACAACCACATCCACCACAGCTGGTCAGTTCTGAACATTTTCCTACATTTGCCTCAAATTCCTCTCCTTTCTTTAAAATAAAACCACCAACATACCATACAACTGAAGTGCCCCTTTGAATCTCTCTCCCATTTAGAAACACTACTCTGTGTTGAAAAGTTACATTTGCATGATGTACATTGTTTAAAAATAGGTTCATTTAAGAATATTCAGTGTTTGTGGTTTCCAATTCTTAATCCCAGGAATACGTCATAAACCTGTAATAATTTTTTTTTTAATTTCCCTTTTAGGACTTCCGCCCAGTAACTTCTTTTGAGTACCCAAAATCAGCACGAATTAAGGTCGTATCGGGCCGAGTGCTTTCTTTAATTGACACTACGCTATTCAATTAAGAGACTACCTTACAATGTGAAATATGAGTATATGTAAAGATTCAAATATGTAATGACTTTTTGAGTGAGCATTTTTTTTTTAATATGGGTATCTTTTCTTAACATGTTCTTTTGTGTGTGTGTGTGTTTTATTGTGAATTATATGATAGTTTACATGGGAGAACATTAGTTTTACATTCA
>NW_006408523.1:12455038-12457191 GCF_000296735.1 Chrysochloris asiatica | reverse complement strand
TAAAAAAAAGAATGGGCTTGGGTGTGCAGGAGGAAGAGGTTAGTCCATTCGGGCCTTCAGTGTCCGGGTGGTGATTTTGTCCTTCTCAATGATGTGGACAACGACTCCCATGCCGGACACTACGTCCCAATCCACAGCATTCAGCATGGCTTGGGAGATGGTTTCAAATAAGTGTTCTGGATCCATGTTGGGCTCCCAGAGGGACTTGCACATCCCATACATTTGTTCAGTGCATGTGCCACTGACCACAAAGTCATCAGTCACCATGGGGCAGCCAATGAGGACCAGAGAGCAAATGAATGGCTTAAAGGTCTTCGGGTCCAATCCAGCAATGACAGGTTCAGTGTAGTAGGGTCCAAACTGCTTCTCATACAAGAGGTTGGCCACCATGCTCATGAGAGTGTAAGGCTTGATCTGCAGACCTTCCTTCAGTTCATACAGGTTCAGCCAGAATTTGAGGCGCTGGGCAATGGTCTGGACGTCAGTGGCGAGCCCCGCCAGGCTGATGTTCAGACGGTCTCCCATGGGAAAGATCTTCTGGAAGTCTGTGGTCACCATCTGGGCCTGGATCCCGAAGCGCCTGTCGTCAGCAATGGCCACACAATTCTTCCCTTTCATGGCCATGACGCCCCCTCCATTATAGGACATAATAGACATGACTGCAGTGTGATAGGACCCCCAATCTTCACCACGATTCCAGTAAACTAGTTCTTCTACCTATAGTCTTATGTATTGCAGAGGCTCCGCATGAGTGAGCATTTTTAAAAAAAAAACAACAACAACAAAACCCTTGTCTTATAATTAAAAATATAAAATTATTTTTTTGGGGGGTAAAAACCAAAAGGACTTCTGAATGTATCAGCATAGTCCTAGTGTGGCACTGTGGGTTAATGTGCTGAACTGAAAAATTGGTTTGAACCTCTAGGTTGGTGGTTTAAGCTCACCAGCTACTCCTTGGAAACAGTACACAGGGTTGCTATGGGTTGGAATCAACTCAACAGCACTTAACAACAACAAACCATTAATCTTATGTCACTGAAATACTCAAAAGCTTCTAATCCCCAACCCTCCCAAAAAATACAGGGAATGGAAGCAAATACTGTTAAATGATGATGTATGGAGACTGTAATCATTGCAATGAAACGATGAGCGTAAAACTGATGTTTACAGGGGCAAGCTATCACTCAATTCACAATAAAAAAAAATTTTAAGTTTCTAAAATGAGAGGGTTTTTATGAAAAGGCATCATTCTCTTAACATAGGAGAAGGGAACTGAATACATCTTTAAAAACTAAAACAAAACAAAGCCATTATCCCATAAAAGAAAATCAATGGAAACAAAAGAAAAGCAGGTTAATTGGTGGATTCCATTTCTTTAGAAGCGATACGATGCTATTCAAGAATATCATCAACAATAAAATGATGAAATAGTTAATGTATCAGAGCCATTTAAAAAACAAATTCAGATGGTAAAGGAGAGAAAAAAGAGAAAAGGGCAAAGAAAAAGTTGAAAACAGAGGCCAATTTTTTTGAGCACTGACTTGTACTCACTCACTGTGGACATGTCATCAGTGTGTTAGAGGGGACATCATGTTTGGAGAAGTGGAGGAAGAAGGAAGCCCTCATTGAGAAGGACTGAGGCAGCTGTTGCTTGTGTCTTGTTAAATTCCAACTCATAGTGACCCTGTCTAGGATTTCCAAGGAGTGGCTGGTGGGATTGAACTGCCTACCTTGTGGTTCAAAGTGACCTTGCAGTCCAATGCTTGTCCTACAGGTACCACAGCAGCCATTGTTTATTCAAATATATTTTCTATCTTCTCTCTCTCAGGGACCCCAATTACACATATGTTAAACCTAGTGATGTTCTACAAGTCTTGAATGCTTAATTTTTCCATATTTTTCCCTATGACAATTTGGACAATATCTATTGACCTATTTTGAGTTAATTATTTTTAATTATGTCAATTCTGCTGTTAATTCCATCCAATGATTTTTTTATTTCAGATATTGTACTTCCAGTTCTAGAATTTTTCACTTGGCTTTTCTTTATCATATCCATCTATCTGCTAAAATTCCCCATTGGTTCAATCATTCTATCCTTCTTTCTGGTTGTTGTTGTTAAGTGCCATTGTTGTTAAGAGTCAGTTCTGACC
>NW_006408523.1:12451910-12453688 GCF_000296735.1 Chrysochloris asiatica | reverse complement strand
GTCTTCCTTATTCACTGTCTAGCTGGATTATTATTTTACTCTAAATAGTGTTGCATTTTGTTATGGTGGTTCCCTTGAGGGCTTTGTTAGTTTGTACCTATTTTGGTTTTTGTCCTTTGTCCTAGGCTGTGGTCTTTGGTTATGAGTATACTTTATGACCCTTGTGAAACCTGAGCTGCCTATGAAGCCTTTCTAATCTGCTGCAACTTGAACTCCAAACTTTGTCTCTCTACCATATGGAAGAAGCTAATGTGTTTGAATAAGCTTTAAGCTTCCCAATAGTTGCTTTTTCCTAGGTTCCTTAAAGTACACCTTATGCATGTATAAATTAGGGGTAAGTCAAGCATCTGAGGGGAAACTGTATACAGATTTCAGAAGTCCCTGCTGTGTGTTCCATTAATCCCTTGGACTAATTGCTTCCAAGTTTCTTCAGTTTTCATTACTCTTAATTCTGCCAGACAGTGAGTGACCTTAGATGCACCTTAGATGGCATCTCATGAGCTTTTAAGATCCCAATCACTACTCTCCAAAGTAGGAATGCAGAAAATTGCCTTTGTGGACTATTTTATGTCAATTGACCATGATGTTTCCAAGGCCATGGTTCTGAGCCCCCAGGCCCAGCAAATCATTCCCTCAAGGTGTTTGAGAATGTCTAATATGATTTCTTAGTGGTTATGAGTCGGGCTGCTAATCTCACAGTCAGCAGTTCGAAACTATCAGCAATTCTGTGGGAGCAATATGAGGCTTTCTGCTCCCATAAGGATTTACGGTCTCAGAAACTCTACACAGGGTAGCTGTGAATCAGAACCGACTCGATGCCACTTAACAACACAATGGCGAATGATTGCGAGCATCTCTTTTTATGTTTGTTGGCCAGCTAAATGTCTTATTTCATCAAATATCTGTTCATGTCCTTGGTCCATTTTTACATTGGATTATTTGCCTTCTTCTTGTTGATGTGTGGAAGTTTTCTACAAATTTTAGAGATTAGTCATTGGCTGATACATCATTGCCAACGTTTTTTTCCCAGTCTGTGGGTTCTCTTCCTACTCTTGATGAAATCTTTTGATGCTAATTTTAGGAAGATCCAGTCATCTAGTTTGTCTTCTGCTGTCTGTGTGTTTTCACTTATGTATGCTATTATACTTATAACCTTCAGCAGAGCCCCTAAGTTTGTCCTGATTTTCTCATTAATGATCTTTATAGTTCTAAGTTTTACATTTAGATCTTTGGTCCACCTTGAGTTCATTTTTGTATGTGGTGTGAGATATGAGTCTTATTACATTCTTTTGCAAATGGATATCAGTTTTGTCAACACCATTTGCCAAAGAGACTTTATTTTCCTCATTTAATGTGTTTTGGCCCTTTGTCAAATATCGGCTGATTGCAGATGGATGGATTGTTACTATTGGGTTCTCAATTCTGTTCCGTTGATCTATATGTCTTTCATCGTACCAGTACTGACCACTGTGGCTGTGTAGTAGGTTTTGAGATTGGGAAGTGACAGGCCTCCTACTTTGTTCTTCTTTAGTATCATTTTGTTCATTTAGGGTCTCTTTCCTTTCCAGAAAAAGTTGGTGGTTAGTTTTTCCTTCTCTTTAAAGAATGATGATAGAATCTGAATTGGGATTGCATTAGATCTATAGAATGATGATAGAATCTGAATTGGGATTGCATTAGATCTACAGAATGATGATAGAATCTGAATTGGGATTGCATTAGATCTATAGAATGATGATAGAATCTGAATTGGGATTGCATTAGATCTATAGAATGAT
>NW_006408523.1:12450064-12451572 GCF_000296735.1 Chrysochloris asiatica | reverse complement strand
TCAGAAACCCTATAGAGGGTCACTATGAGTTGGAACTGACTCAATGGCACTTAACAAAATATTATAAATGGTGTTGTTTTTCTGATTTTCTTTTCAGTGCTTTCTTTTTTAGTGTAAAGGAATCTGACTGATTTTTCTATGTTGACTCTGCTAACTCTTTCAATGAGTACCAATCATTTTCTCACTGAGTCTTTGGATTTCCTATGTATAGGATCATACCACCTACAATTAGAGACATTTTCACTTCCTTATCAATTCGGATGCTACTAATTTTCTTTTGGACTCCTATTCTTGCACTGTAGGATCAGCACTGGACTGAAAATCACAAGGCTGGCCGTTCAAATCTACCAGTTGCTTCTCAGAAACCCTATGCGGGGTTCCTATGAGTCAGAACTGACTCAATGGCACTTAATAACAACAGCGTCTTTTCTTGCCTGATAGCTCTGGCTTTCAGCACAAAATCAAATATGAGTGGTGATAAAGGGCATTCTCGTCTGGTTCCCATTTCCAAGGAAAAAGCTGTCAGTTTCTCTCCACTGAGCGGAATGCTGGCCATTGCTCTTGTGTATATGCCTTTAATTACTGAACAGGTTTTTTTGAGTGTGTTTTCTTTTTAATATTCTATCCGGTTTACAACTTCTACTGGCAGAATGAGTCAGACACAACTATTTCATTATTCCAAGAACAAAAAATCTCTCTTTATTCACACAGTCATCATTCCTTTTCAGCCTAGTGAAGGTCAAAAAGGTTAAGCATCAGCTCACCCATCTTACCCTGGAATATGAAAAATGCCTAGCATTTGAGAGAGGTGGTGTCAGGGTAGTTACAGTTTGCTGTTCAATTCATCTATACATACTGCCTAAATGTCTAATAATATTTATTTTATAAGAAAACTCTCTTAGCCCCTTATCCATCCCTTTCATTGTCAGAAGGAGAAATTGAGAAACAGGAAGGTTGTACTCTTTGCTCTGACAAACATTGGCAAGATGCACAGCCAGTCTGTGTTCTCTTCCTGGACACAAAATGAAACTACATTTCCCAGATCTTTGTATCTGGATAACCTATGCTTGCCACGTCTTCTCTCTTCTCCTCCTGTCTGCCAGGTGAATGGTGCCAGAGTTATATATTCTTCTTCTTTTTTCACCAGGGCAATTTTGAAACCATATGTTGAAGACAGTAAAGCCACAATGTGGAAGGAACCTGGTTCCCTAAATGCTTTGTGGAGTGGTGTTTCCTTGCCGACCAATGTTTGAAAGTGAATTTAAAAACATTCTTCATTGTACTGAGTTGTGTTAAACTCAGTAAAAACGGAGATTTGGGCTTTTCTCTTATTATTATGATTATTACTGCTACTTTAGCTAATAAACAAATGATATATGATGATAAATTTATCATGTTATCTATATATTTTACAGGTTAACAAATATAATCCCATTGTATACAATTTACAGTATTACTATATTGTAATATAATATAATTGTTGTTGTTGTTAAGTGCCGTTGAGTCGG
>NW_006408523.1:12445520-12447549 GCF_000296735.1 Chrysochloris asiatica | reverse complement strand
ACAGAATCATAGAAACCTTCATTAAACAAAACTATCAAAATGTGAAGCTGTTTTTCTTTATACCCCCATGTAGGTTTATACACTTCTAAAAGCTGTGTTTCTATCTCTAACCCTTCCTTGAAGAATTCTATGTTCTCCAATTTATTCCACATCAAAATGGCAGTTTGGGCATCCTCAAAGAACTCAACCCATGTTCCTTTTAAATGTTCTTTGAGTTTGAGGAACTGAAAGGAAGTCTGAAGGGGGCATAACCAGGGCTGTAGGGTGGATGAGGTAAGGTTTCCCAATGAAACTCTCATAGGACAGTCCTAGCTACTGTTGAAGAATGAGCAGGTACATTGTTGTGACGGGAAACAGGCCCTTAGTGTAGATTTCCTCATCTTTCTCTATCCTACGCAGTTTTTCATTTTCTTAAAATGTCTTCCTAACAAGGCCCTGTGATCATCCTGTCTCTTTTGAGAAAATCTATTCAGATGACCCCTTTGGAGTTCCCCGACACAGTCTCCATAGCCTTCTGAGTTGACCTCTGTGCTGAAACGTTAACTGGCCCAGCAGATCCCATCAGAAGCTACCGTTCTGACTGGACATTGTTTTTGCAGGCAACTTGACGAGACTTAAGAGAAGCATATTACCGCGAGAACTTGTCTGCTGCCACTCACTGATTACTGTGATATGTTTGTATCTGTTTGATTTAGAATCAACCCATGCACATATAGGCCGGGGCCCGAGCAGCAGTAGTGTTTCCCTTTACACATGATCTCATGTAAGGGAAACTGGGTGGCTGCTGTTAGCCTTTTTAGTTTCTTGTTAACCTCTAAAACACTCTAGGAGGTCAACACTAGTATTATCACCATTATATATATTATATTACATATAGCCGAGCAAACTGAAACTCACCAAGGGTCTCCGACTTGCCTGAAATCAGACCCAGACTTATCATACTAAATCAAATTGCCTTTCTACTTTTACATGAAAAAAAAAACGTAGTAATAATTAGAGATGTGAGATGGGGTCTTGGTAGGGATGCAAGAACTAAATTTATAGGTTTTATCAGCTTAGCAATTGGAATAATAGGCTATAACACAATACTACATACTGTTGTTGTTAAGTACCATGGAGTCGAATCTGACTCATAGTGACCCTGTACAGGGTTTCCAAGACTGTAAATCTTTATGGGAGAAGCAAGCCTCATCTTTCTCCCATGGAACAGCTGGTAGTTTCGAACTGCTGACCTTAAGGTTCGCAGCCCGATTCATAACCACTACGCTACCAGAGCTCCTTATACTACATACTAATGCTCAAAATGTGACTGGGGAGAGCTGCCTCCTCAAAGTAGAGTTGACCATCATGATGCGAATGGAGTAAAGCCCTCTGGATCTTCGTATGCTGATGGAGCACAACTCAAAATGAAGAGAAAACAGCTATAAACATCCATTAATGATCAGAACATGGAATGTACAAAGTATGAATCTAAGAAAAGTTGGCCCAGGATCGTTCTGTTGTGCATGGGGTTGCTATGAGTCAGTACTGACTTGATGGCACCTAACAACAACAACAACATATTCTTAAAATATTATAGAAGTCCTGGTGTGGCACTGTGAGTTAATGCGCTGGACTGCAAGTCAGTTTGAACCACAATGTTGGCTGCTGTTCAAGCTTACCAGTCGTTCCTTGAAACCTATACAGGGTCACTATGAGTTGGAATCGACTGGAGTGGACGGCACTTAGCAACAACAACAACAACAAAAGACATTATGAGAACATTAGAATATATTTCCAGCACTTGTGCTTTACTTCTAAAGAGTAATTTACATGAATTCTAATTCATCAGTTTCAAACCCCTGGAAATTACAACGTTATTCCACAACCTATGCAGGGATGTTAATACTTAACTGAGGAATATTAGCATCAACTATCAACTATCAACACTCATGGAAGTAGCAGTCAAGAGATCAGACGACGTATTGCACTGGGCAAATCTGCTGCACAGGAACTTTTTAAAGTATTGAAGAGCAGAGATGTCAGCTTG
>NW_006408523.1:12426239-12445175 GCF_000296735.1 Chrysochloris asiatica | reverse complement strand
TTGGCCCAGGATCGAGCATTGTTTCGTTCTGCTGTGCATGGGGTCGCTATGAGTCGGTTCCGACTCGATGGCACCTGACAACAACAACAACCATGATGTTTGGAGTGTCCTGGTGTGATGCTACAGGATAAACACTGGACCACAAGATTGGTTTGAACTGCAAGGTTGGTGGTTCAAACTCACCAGGCACCCTAAGGAAACCTTATGAAGGGTCGCTATGAGTCAGAACCAACTCAATGGCACTTAACAGCAACAACAATCACAATGTTCTAGTTTAACAAATAACAGAGAAACTACAGTCAAATACACCATCAAGTACATTTTTTAGTTCAGCTGATGATTTCTTGACTTATTGATAGTAAGATTGCCTTACTGAAGGAAGTGTTTAGTTGGCACCAATCCCTTACTCCACAAGGACTGGTCTAAAAGTTCACTAACTGACTACTTTGAATAGCACGGTTCTAAACAGTGACCCTAACTAAACAAAGACTTCAGAGAAATGAAACCCATACCTCGGTTTGTAGACTGAAGAGTTTCATCCAAGGCACAGAAGTTGTTTGTTTGAAGAGTTCATCATTTTCATCATTTTGTGACTGAAAGATTGATACATAGTCACTTCTTGCTGCATTAGGTTTTGCTAGAAACGTTGGTGTGGCACAGCATTTCATTGTAAAAGAACTTAGATCAGGTTGGGCAGACTCTAATAGTGCAGACCTACCAGGAATATTTGATAGAAATGAAACTGGTAATTCACCGTCATCAAAAAACTCACACGCTTCAAAACTAAGGTCTTCATCAGAGAATGAACAAATGGGCGAATTTTCGGTACCACGAAAATAAGTATCAGTATCGGTACTGGAAATGTGAGGGGAATATGGATCGGGATCAGAGTGTATTCCAAGGGAAGTGCCACTATCATGGCAGACCTCGGATTCTTGGTGCATTTCAGGTGGTTCAATTTCAGGTGGTTCAATTTCAGGTGGTTTCATGTCAGCTTCTTTAATATGAGATGACTGGAAGCCAAAGAATCTTGGAGGAGCTCCAAAAGCAGGAGGACATGGAGGGAAACTGAAAGATTGGCTCTGAGGAGCTCCAGGAATAGGAGGAGGAGGAGGAGGACGTAGAGGGAAACTGAAAGATTGTTTCTGAAGAGCTCCGAGAGGAGGAGGAGGACATGGAGAAGCTCCGGGAAGAGGAGGAAGAGGAGGAAGAGGAGGAAGAGGAGGAGGAGGACATGGAAAGAAACTGAAAGATTGGCTCTGAGGAGCTCCAGGAGCAGGAGGAGGAGGGAAACTGGAAGATTGGCTCTGAGGACTCAACCTGCAAGAGAAACGCAAACCAAGGGAAGGATCAGGAAAATCGTGGGTCGTAAGATTTTGAATAGACTGTGTGAAACCAGCAGGAGAACCAAAAAGAGAGCTGTTAATAGCAGTGGAACCAGGAACAGGAGGAGGGGCAACTTGGCAGATTGATGAACCAACAGGATGAGGTGAAGACTTGGGAAGAGGCTTGGGAAGGACTTGTAAAAAGCTAGGTTGTTCTTTAGTTTTTACTGCTTCACTTAAATCCGTCTGAAATGAATCCAATGTCAGTGCCAAAGGTATACATTCAAAACTGTGTGCTGAAGATTGTCCTGGGACTTGTGGGGCTACACCAAACACTTCAGCATCTTCAAAAACTTTCATCTTGTGCGACTTCTTCCTCTTAATCAAAGATTTAGGTTGCTGTTCTTCATTCCATTCAGAGGGTGTTGAAACAGCCTACCCAGAGGAGAAAATGATAACGTAAGGAGAAAATACAGAATAAAACTAACAATCAACAAACACACTTAAGAATTGTTGGCAGTGAAGCAATTACTTACACTAGAGCAAAGTCCCCAAATCAGGATCACTACCATGGCAAGAAATACTGAAAATCAAATAAATCCGAGATCTTCAAAATGAGTGAAGTACAACTCTCCCATTTTATAGATATGGAATTTTAGAGCTGGGGAGAATCCCAGCAACAAATGCATCACATACTAAAAGGTCTTGTTCTGACAATCACAGGTTTTAAACAGATGAGAAAACAGGGATTGAGTGATTAGCCCAAGATGTCACAGTTTGCAGAATCATAGTGTATAAGTGTGCCCTCAAATAAGTTAATAACTTAAAGTAATTTTTTTCTAGGTTTTTAAACACTGCTTTTATAGCAACATTAAGACTGGGAAAAGTGAAAAGCTATTTCAAAAGCTTTAGTCACTAAATGAATATACATTTATGCTAGGATACAAACAATATATACAATAAAGGGCAGTGAAAGTTGCTATTTCTACTACTATAATTTGAATCTAAATGCTGTTGTTGTTGTTAACTGCCGTCGAGTCGGTTCGGAACCAAAGTGATCTTGTATAGGGTTTCCGAGGAGCAGCCGGTGAGCTTGAACCACCGACCTGATGGTTCAAAGTGACTTTTCAGTCCAGCACATTAACCCAAAGTGCCACACCAGGAATCTAAATGTAGTGGTTCCTTTCAAAAGTTGCATATAAACCAAATTTTTAGATGCATAACAACGCCTGGTGATTAAAGTTAGTATTTTATAAATATTAGTACCTAACTATACCAAGGAGTCCTGGTGTGGTGTTGCAGGCTAATGTGCTAAACTGCAAGGTCCATGGTTCAAACCCACCAGCTGTTCCTTGGAAATGCTATACAGGGTTGCTATGGGTTGGAACTGACTCAACAGCACTTAACAACAACAACTATACCAAAGTAAGGGACCCTGGTGGTGTTACAGGATAAGTACTGAATGGCTAACTGTAAGATTGATATTCAAATCCAATTTGTATTCAAAATCAACTCAAATTTATGGAGAGAAAGATGAAGCTTTCTGCTCCCATAACGATTTACAGCCTCAGAAACCTGAGATAGAATCAACTCAAAGACAGTGGGTTGGGTTTGGCATACCAAGGTAAATGACTGATTAAAAAAGGAGTAGCCTTTTCCAACTCAGTCAAGTTCCAAGAATACATTTAAATCATTAATAATATAGAATATATGACAAAACACACATTTAAAATTAATATTTTTTACATAATGCTTTTATGGTCAGAACATTGTTTTGTAATTAGTCAAACAGACTGCAGACGAGCAATAGTAATGGATTAAATCTTTGGGATGGTAAAGCATTTTATAGAACTACAAAATTAAGACACACAGATCAGTGGAACAGAGTAAACGGCCCAGCGATATACCACAAAACATGGGAATTTAGTAGATAATAAGATGGTTATTTCATATCAGTGAAAGAAAAAGGATAATGACTCAATGTGTGGCACTAGGAAAAGGGAATAACTATTCGGGAAATAATAAAGTTGGCCCCATACTTCTTTTCTAAAACCACTATAAATTCAAACGGAATGAACAACTTTCAGAAATTCATATTACAAAGGACATATTTTCCCAGCATAAAAATTCCCAAAAATAAATAAGAAAAGGACTAACAATACTCCAATTAAAAAATGCAAAGGACATGAATAGATCATTCATCTAAAAAGGAGATATGTAGGACCCTTAAGAATAAAAACCATGCTCTTCAGTCATAAAGGAGAAAATGAAAACGTCTCTAATACACTTAGTGACTCCGGATTTTCCCACATTCCAATATAATACTTTGTTTTCTCAAGATACCCTTTGAAAATTTCTGTTCAGCTCTTCTACTTCATCATTTTTTTCCTTTCACTTTGAGCTACTCTATGTTCAAGAACAAATTTTAGTTTCTTCTGGCATCCACTTTGGTCTTTGTTTTCCTGTCTTTTTTGTTGTTGTTGTTTTCCAGTTACGTTTTTATTGTGAATTGAGTGATAGTCTACATGGGAGAACATTAGTTTTACACTCATCCTATCATATTTCATTTCATTGCAATGATCACAATCCCTTCCATGCATCACCATTCAACAGTATTTGCTTCTATTCCCTCTGTTTTTTTCTTTTTTTTTTTTTTGATGCACACAAAAACACTCAGGAATATATAATTATTTAAACAACCAAAGGCCGCATTCTGCAAGCCTGCCTCCTGGCTGCCAGCACACAGCCTTTCTCTTTCCATGAGTCTAGAGTCCTCAGATGTTCTATCTCTCCATGCTATCATCTCTGCCTCCATCTCTGGTGTCACTGCTCCTCTGGATAGTGTCCTACATTCTGCCCCTGCTTTTCTCCCTGGATGGTCCTACAGTCCTCTGTTCCTAGACTGTAAGGTTAACTACTCCCCCCTTTATGTTACAAAACTTCCACCTTTACAGTTGTGACAATTGCAATTAGTCATGATAACAATTACTCACTATTGACCCATAAGAGTCTTATCCCCATCTCCTTTCACCAGACCTGCCTAGACAGGATGAAAACCACTCTGTGGGGATTCTACCTTCCCCTGTACACTCTGAAACTAAACTCCCTCTTGAAAACTTGTAATCCAGTCACTTCATGCCTTTCTAGCCCATTTTAAGTAGCCAATGTCTAAGTTGACCGTCCCTATCAACCCTGTGTACAGAGGGGATGGGAATGATCCTTGCTGTGAAGATTCCCTCTTGGTTCTGTCCTCTCTTTTAAAGGACCTTTTGCTTTCTTCATGTATTGTGTTCTTCGTGTCATCCCACAAGTCCACTAGTCTTCAATCATTAGTGTTCAAGGCATAAAATTTGCACCTGAGGTGGTCTCCGAATTCAGGTGAGATTAATACTCAAGCTTGTATTTTGGCTCTCAAGAATTTAACTGCTTTCAGCTTCAGACTGATCTTGCATATGAGCAACTGATGATCTGTTCCACAGTCGGTCCCTGGCCTTGTTTTGGCTGATGATATTGAGCTTCTCCATAGTTTCTTCCCACAGATGTAGCCAATTTGATTCCTATGTCTGGTGAGATCCACGTGTATAGCCACCATGTATGTTGTTTAAAAAGGCATTTGCAATAAATAAGTTGTCTTGCAAAGTTCTATGAATGTGACCTCCAGTGTCATTTCTATCATCAAAGCCGTATTTTCCAACTACCTACCCATCCTTCCTTGACAGCACTTAACAAACACAATGTATTTTTCACCTATTTTGCTAAAAGTTGTCGTCAGGTACCATTGAGTCAGTTCTGATTCATAGCAAACCTATGTACAACAGAGCAAAACACTGCTCCGTCCTGCACCATTCTCACAGCCCTTGATGTTGTATTGTAGACACTGTGTCAACTCATCTTTTTGAGGGTATTCCTATTTTTTGCTGGCCAATCACAATGTCCTTTTACAGGGGCTGGTCCTTCCTGCTACATGAGATGAAATCACCTCATCCTCACTTCAAAGGAGCATTCTGGCTGTGCTTCTTCCAAGACAGATTTGCTTGTTCTCCTGGCAGTTCGTGGCATTTTAAGGATTTTTCTAACACCGCAATTCAAATGCATCAATTCTTCTCCAGTCTTCCTTGTTCACTGTTGAGCTTCCATAAGCAAATGAGGAGACTGAAAGTACCATTGTTTGAGTCCAACTCATTTTAGCTCTCAAAAAGACATTATTGATCTTCGTTCGACATTTTAAAGAGATCCTTTGCAGAAGATTTGCCCAATGCAATACATCATTTGATTTCTTGACTGCTGCTTCCATAAGCATTGATTGTAGATCCAAGTAATGTCTTAAAACCACCCCACAGCTCCACAAGACTTCATTCATTAGTATTCAATGCACCAAATGTGTTCCTGAGATGCTCTCTAAATTCAGGTGGGATATACTCCAAGTTATATTTTGGCTCTCAGGAATTTTTTTGAATTATCTTCAGCTTCAACCTGAACTCGCTGAAATTCTTGACAACTTCGTTCTTTTCTCCATTTATCATGATGTTGCTTATTGGTCCAGTTGTGAGGACTTTTGTCTTCTTCATGTTGGGGTGTAATCCATAATGAAAGCTGTAGTCTGATCTTCATCAGTAAGTGCTTCGAGTCCTCTTCTTGTTCAGTAAGATTGTGTCATTTGCATTTCTCAGACTCTTAATCAATCAACCTCCAATCCTGATGCTGCATTCTTCTTCATCTACTCCAGCACACCTTTACTGATTTTAAACTACTCAGTTCTCCTTGTGCTACTCAAGGGACTGCCTCTTGGTTCTGCGTAAGCACAATTAAGCGTTAGTGAATTCCTGTTCTTTACAATGTTATACATAGTTTGTCATTCACAAAGTCAAATGTCTTTGCAGATTCAATGAAAACAAGTACACTTATTTCTGGTATTCTCAATTTCAGCCAAGGTCCATCTGAATCCTGAATTTCTGGCAGTTCCCTGTGTATGCACCGCTGCAACCATTTTTTAGTTATCTCCAGTAAAAGTTTACTTGCATGTAGTATTAATGATATTGCTTGATAATTTCCACATTCTGTTGGTTTACCTTTCTTTGGAATGGGCACAAATACGGGTCTCTTCCAGTTGGTTGACCAGGTACCTGTTTTCCAAATTTCTTGTCATAGACAAGTGAGTTTTCCAGTGCTGTATCAGTTGGTTGAAACATCTGGATTGGCATCCTGTCAACTCCTGGAGCCGTGTTTTTCGCTAACGACTTCAATGCACTTCAATACCATTGGTTCTTGATCATATGTTACCTCAATACAGTTTGATCATCGACCAGTTCTTTTTAATGCAGTGACTGTGTGCATTCCTTCCATCTTCTTTAGATGCTTTCTACATCCTTCAATATTTTGTCCATGGTGTTGTTGTTAAGTGGCCGTTGATTCAGTTCCAACCCATAGCGACCCTGTATAGGATTTCCAAGGAGCAGCTGGTGAACTTGAACTGTCGACCTTGTGGTTCAAATGACTTTGCAGTCCAACACATAACTCACAGCACCACACCAGGACTCCTTCAATATTTAAACCCAAGCCTGAATTAGTTCTTTCAGCTTGAGAAATGCTGAGCATGTTTTCCTTTTTTGGTTTTCTAATTCCAGGTCTTTGCATATTTCATTATAATACTTATACTTTGTCTTCTTAGTTGTCCTTGGAAATTTTCTATCCAACCTTTATACTTCATCATTTCTTCCAGTAACTTTAGCTTCTCTATGGTTAAGAGCAAGTTTCAGACTTTCTTGAGACATCCATTTTGGTCTTGTTTTCTTTCTTGTCTGCTTAATGACCCTTTTTTTTCTTCATGCATGATGTTCTTGATGTCATATCACAACTTGTCTGGTCTTCAGTCACTAGTGTTCAGTGTGTGAAATGTGTTCTTGTCATGGTCTCTAAATTCAGGTGGGATGTAATCAAGAATTGATGCCTTCGAATTAATGGTGTTGGAGGAGAATACTAAAAGTGCCATGGGCTGCCAAAAGAACCAATAGATCTGTTTTGGAAGAAGTGCAGCCAGAGTGCTCCTTAAAGGCCAAGATGGCCAAACTTCATCTCTCATACTTTGGACATATTGTCAGGAGGGAACAGTTGCTAGAGAAGGATATCATGCTTGCTTGGTAAGATGGGGGGTCAGAGAAGAAGAGGAAGACCTCCAACGAGATGGATTGGCCAGGTGGCAGCATCAATGGACTCAAGTGTGGCAACAGTAGTGAGGTTGGCCCAGGATTGGACATTGTTTCGTTCTGCTGTGCATAGCATCGCTATGAGTCGGTGCCAACTCGATGTCACCTAACAACAACAATAATCAAGGTTGTATTTTGGCTCTCATGATTTTTTTTAAATTTCTTCAGTTTCAATGTGAAACTGCCTACAAGTAATCGGTGGTCTGTTTCATAGTCCACACCTGGCTTCTCTCTCCACTGTCTCTTCCCACAGATGTGGTGAGTTTGATTCCTGTGTATCCCATCTGGTGAGGTGGAGGTGTATAGTTGCTTTTTATGTTGTTTTAAAAAGGTATTGGCAATGAAGAAGTTGTTGGTTTTGCAAAATTCTATCATGCACGTGATCTTCAGCATCTTTTTTTATCACCAAAACCGTATTTCCCAACTACCAATCCTTCCTGTTTGTTTTCACTTTTCCATTCTACTCATCAGTAATTTTCAATATATCACGACTGCATGTTTAATAACTTTTAGAAGTTGGAAGAATTCTTCAGTTTCTTCATCATTTGCTTTAATGGTTGGCGCATAAATTTGAAAGCTAGTTATATTAGGTGGTCTTCTTTGTAGGTACATGAATAGTATCCTATCATACACAGCATTGTACTTCAAAATAGATCTCGAAATGTTTTTGTTTTTTCTTACGCTGAATGCAACACCATTCCTCTTCAATTTGTCATTCCTGGCACAGCAAACCATAAGATTATGTTTTTAAATGACCCGATATCACAATAAACAAGAAGAGGAAGGTTGGCAGAAGAATGTTCAAGGCAGGTGAAGACACAGGGAGGTATACAAGGGCTACTACAGTAGACAGAAGTTGTTGTTGTTGTTGTTAAGTACCATGGAGTTGGTTCTAACTCATAGTGACCCTGCACAGGGTTTCCAAGGCTGTAAATCTTTATGGGAGCAGAACACCTCATCTTTCTCTCACGGAACCGCTGGTAGTTTCGAACTGCCGACCTTGAGGTTAGCAGCCCGAATTGTAACCACTATGCTACCAGATAGAAGTAAATAATGTTATATTCCACATCCTTGGAATAACAGTGCTCTGCAGTTAGATACACAGGCAGAGACACAGGCTCGATGGGTAAGGAAGGAAGAGTGGGAGTAGACCCACAAATACACGAATTTGAAAGAGGATATGGATACCTGGGGATTTACCTTTCCTGCAAACACAACTAAGACTATGGTGGAGCATACAGCAGGCAAAATGAGGAAAACATCTTAGATGTTATCGTCCACCTTAAGCCAATGAGTTGCTGAGCCTTGGGGTTCAGGACTATAGTCTCAGAGAACACCATACTCAACTGGCATAACACAGTCTACAAAGACAATGTTCTACATCCTACTTTGGTGAGTAGCATCTAGGATCTTAAAAGCTCATGAGCAGCCGTCTAAGGTGCAGCTATTGGTCTTTCCATGTGGGGAAGAAAGCAGAGTGATGAGAACTGAAGATGCTTGGAATCTGTTAGTCCACAGGACAAGTGGAACATGTGAACATCAGTCTCCATGACCCTGAGACCTGAAGAAGTAGGTGGTGCCCGGCTACTACTATCTACAGCTCTGAAAGGGATCACATTAGAAGGGTCCAGATAGAGTAGGAGAAAATGTGGATCAATATTCAATAAAAAAAGAACAGGCTAACTGGTCAGTAAGAGACTGGAAGGGTGGCCCTCAACCACCCTTCAGGTCTGGAAAGGAATTCACCCTTGTGGCCCAATTTTCAGCCAAGGAATAGATAGGTATATAGGGAACAACTACACTAGTAAGGTCTGCTCACCATGGAATGGTCAATCAGTGAAAATCAAAAGGGCAACATTTACCTAAGGACAAAGTTGAGAAGGGAAGGTGGGTGGAATGGAAATCGGACCCACAGGGAGGAAGCGGGATCACTGTTGTTCCATGGAGGGGACTGCAATCATTGAGATGAAACAAAGGGTGTGATTTGTTGAATGCAAAATGGATAATCTTGTTTATAAACCTTTGCTCAGTTCACAATAAAAAGTTTAAGAAGAAACAAAAAAGGCCAATATTAGTCCATTTCAGATCACTACTGCCTAGGACATTAATCTTGATGCTTTCCATTTCATTTTTGACGACTTCTAATTTTCCTAGATTCATACATCGTACACTCCACAATGTGATTACTACTGGATGTTTTACAGCTGTTCCTTCTCATTTGGAGTAGTGTACCATCAGCAAATGAAGGTCCCAAGAGCTTTGCCCCATCCACATCAGTAAAGTTGCCTCTACTTTGAGGAGGCAGCTCTTCCCCAGTAGTGTTGAGTACCTTCTGACCTGGGGGCTCATCTTCTGGCATTTTCATCAGACAATGTTCCTCTGCAATTCCTAAGGTTGTCAGGAGATGATATTTCAAAAGTGGACCACCTCTTCCTTTTTCCTAGTCTGTCTTAGTCTGGAAGCATCTCTAAAACCTGTAGACCATGGGTGACCCTGCTGATATACTGGTAACATAACTTCTGCATCACAGGGACACACAAGGCACAAAATGAAACACGAGTGGAGCATATGAGGGGATTGAAAATGCATAGCTTCGGTCAAGCACATCTTAGGCCTCACAGGGATCTCTGCATTTTCACAGTTTGAAGAGGTCTTTTGCAATACGTCATTTGATTTAACTGTGGCTTACGTGGTCTTTGATATTACATAAACAATGCAGATTATGCACCGCATTCTTCTCCACCTTGCTTTTCTTACTAAAGTTATCTTATTTATCTTTCCATAACAACACATACACAGCTGCTTTGTTCCTTATAATAGTGGCATATGTGTTGCTAGAATGCCCTCCAAAGAACTGTATTGATTTATCCTCCCATCAGCTTTCAGAAATCTGTTTTCCCCGCCCCCAAGGTACCCGTGCTAATAGCGATGCTAACATTACTGAATGCCTCAAGAGTCAGACGTATTCTGAGGGTCTTACATGTCTGAATTCATTTACTATTTACAACAACTCTTATGATTGTTGTTGTGATGTGCCGTGGAGTCAGTTCTGACTCACAGCGACCCTGTACAGTGTTTCCGAGGCTGTAAATCTTTTATGGCAGCAGAAAAGCTTCATCTTTCTCCAGCGGAACAGCTGGTAGTTTCAAACTGCTGACCTTGTGGCTCGCAGCCCGATTCATAACCATTATGCCGCCAGAGCTCCTCGTTTAAGAGCACAAAGAATCTGGGCACTGAGGGGTTAAGGTCACCTGGCTAGTTGAGTGGGGGCTGGGAGTCAAACTAGAACACCTGTTTTCTTAATCACTCTACTTTATGACTTTTCACTCATCTGTTTTTTATCTTTGCCATTTTGATACATTAACACAAAAAACACCAGAATCTATCTCACTGCTGTCATAATTGACATTTTCTTATGTTTAAAAGTCATACTATTCCTTATATATGATCAAACCCTTTTCCCAGTTCTCTATGGATTGCAGCTATTTTAAATAACTTTGGGAGTTATATTTTACAAGGGCAGAGAAAGATGAGGTTGTTTGCTCCTGTATTTACATCTCGGAAATTCTACGGAGCAATTCCACTCTGTCTTGTAGGGTTGCTATGAGTTGGAACTGCCTTGATGGCAGTGGGTTATCGAGTTGTTACAGGGGACTTGAGTTACATTTGTTTATGAACTTATTGAAGGCTCCCTCATATATATTAAGAAAACGAGTCTATCTCTGTTGCAAATATTTTTTCTTAATTCGCTATTATCTTTGGGTTTTAAAAGCAACATGTTAAAATCTCTTGCAAACTTTGGAAACAATATTTAAGACCACCTTACTGTTAACTTTTCAATATAGTTTATGGCTTCGGTTCATTCTAAAACAGGGTTAATGGAGGAAGGAGTTCTGATGGTGTAGTGGGTTACTCACTGGACTGCTAACCACAAGGTCAGCAGTTCGAATCCACCAGCCACACCAAGGGAGAACTATGAGACTTTCTGAAAGATTTACAGCCTCAGAAACCCTATCCAAGGTTGCTGAATTGGAACCCACTAGACACTATGAGTCGGAACCAACTTGAGGGTACTTAACCAACAATACTTTCTTTAATAAAACAGATACAAAATAAAACAAAATTACACATAGTGAAGGGAGGGGGTGAGGGAGACTCATTTTCTAGTTTGGGTATTGTTTGTTATTATTATTTACCATCTCCTGGTGTGGCACTGTAGGATAAGCACTCTACCACAAGGTCGGTTTGAAATGGGTCTAAAAAAATGAATTTCTTGTACATTTTATCTTCTCAAAATTTCTCTCCCCATAATTTCTTCCTTTTATGTTGTAAATTCCAAAAATTTTTAAATTGGACTTTTTCAGCTTTGATATCTAAGAGTCTTAATAGCACTGTTTTATTTCTTTACTTTTAAACCTGCTTTCCAATTTTTATTTAAGTTATGTTTCTCAATTTATATTATACATATAAAGCACTATAAACTTTACTCTAGGAGTCCTGGTGAGATGCCATAGGAAAAGCACAAGGTCAGTTTGAACCACAAGGTTGGTGGTTCAAACTCACCAGTTGCTCCTTGGAAACCCTATAAGGGTCACTGTGAGTTGGAACCAACTCCACGGCACTTAACAACAACAACAAACTTTACTCTATGAAATATTGGTACTGAATTCAGATAAGCAGATGGGATTTTTGTCACTCATTTCATAATGAACCTCTAGCATTACCTAGAGTAAATTATTTTAATTTCCTATTATCTGTCCACAAATGAAGCCTAACCACATCTGTTCTCTTATACTTTACAGCTACCCTGGGCTCTCAGTTACAATGTCTACCTGCTACATTTTCTTTAGTCATGCATAAGCATTTTCATAAATGTGTAAACATTTTCATGAATGTGCAAACATTTTTTATCATCGGGGATACCAGTTTCTGCACACACAAGTCATCAGGGGGCTATTTTAAACCCTCAACATTATAAAAGTATAAGAATACAATATAAATGTATTTGGGAGTTAACATTTACCTGTATCATGATGGCATCTGATTGTTCTTCCTCCCAAGTTATGTATGGCAAAAAGTCCACATCTTCTTTGGCAATAAGTTCCAAAATAGTTGGGATATTAGGTAAAGGGGACTCATTCTCATCCTGTAATGAATCACCACTGGGTTAAATCAAAACAGACATCATCAAATGAAACTATCATTGTACATTTCAAAGTCTGTGAATGTTTTATATGGAATAGGACCGTTGTAACAAGTCAGTAGAGTGATGCTCCCACTTTAGCTCTTACTGGGAACCGGGCAGTGTGCTGAGGGCTTTACATGGATCTTCCTCTAAAACTGAAGAAGAATTGGCTTCTCATAGGGTAAGAGAATTCTAAACCTTTTGCATTTTTTAAGGATCTTGGATTAATAAAAGAGAAATATCGAAGTGTTACAAAGTTCTAGCATATCTTTAAAATACACATATAACTAATTAATAATTATAACATTAAAAGTGATAACATGTATAACTCATTTAGAGAGATCATCAAAAACCCTAATGCTAATGAGGTCTTTCATGAGTGTGAAGGTACCCCGATTCAATGATTATCCTGGTCTCTCCTCGTTCCTCATCCATGGAGCGGGCGTTGCTATTGGTCATTGTACTGATGAGAACATTGAGGTGAACTAGCTTGTACATACCAAATTCAAGTCCTGTTCTATCTGACTTCAAGGTCTTTGATCTTACATTAAGAACTACTTATGAAAAAGTGAAAAATCCTTTTGTTTGGAACTTATTCTTTCTTGTGAACTGCAGATCAGTGAAGAGTGAAGTTATACAACAAAGCAATGATTTTTGAGATGTCTGCAGAGTAAAGATGCTGCTTCACATTGGGATTCACTGTGAAGTTGTCGTTACTAAGGTGGAAGAGGAGCAGTCCATCTCTTTGGACTGGCCTTGCAAGCTTGTGTGGAGATAGGAATGCCTTTTGGTGCAAACACCGAGGGCTTCCTTTGGGAGTGGTCCAATTACTCATCCAGGAATTCTGTAAGGTGGTGGAAATTCAGATGACTTCAATTACCAGTAAAGAGTCAAATATGTGAAGAAGCCAAGTGGAGTATGCAGCTCTACAGTTCTTGTGAATTTGGAATGTGCACTGCTACCCAACTCTGCCATGAGACAATGGGGATGTAGTATAGCAAGTTCACTGGATTTTTCAAGAAAATTCCGAAATCTAGATCAGTGGAAACCATTGCCCATAAGCTTAAACAACAAACTGAAACAATTTTTAAAACTGTAAGAACAAATAAAATATATCTGTGGGTTGAGTATGGTGAGGGCCACCAAACAACTGGACTTATGCCTTAGGACTTTGGGTCTTAATATGAACCCTTGGGGAAAGTCTTGGGGACACAATAATGAGGGTCATTGTGTGTCCAGGGCAGCTTGACTGGCTCTGCAGGAGTCACATGTTGCACCAGGTATGATAAGCTCTCAACCACCAGGTCAGTTTGAACTGCAAGGTTGGCAGATCAAGCTCACTGGCGTCTCCTTGGAAACCCTACACAGGGTCGCTATGAGTCGGAACCGACTCAAAGGCTCTTTACAATAACAACAACAATATAGAATGCAATCCCTGCTCAGGAAGCAGGGTACCACTGCTGGGAACTGCAGGTTCTAGGGTCAGCAGTGCCGGTCCTTGTCAGAGTTTATAACAATCCAGCCCCATTGAATTAAACACACTGAGATCAGGGGGAAGCAGAGTTCTAGGAATTTTAAGTGTGGAGTCAGGGAGAATGATGAATATCTACTGTACAGAATTACACTGGAGCTGGGACAGTACCTTGGAAAGAACTGCCTTTAGGGACTGAAATGCCTGTTACATATAAAACTGTTTGTCCACAGCTTTATAATGCTCGACAAGGCTGACGCTGGTTTCTCCACAAACAAAAGATCTAGGTAGGGCTACTGAACGTGTTTCAGGTTTCACACTGGTTCCAAAAGAGAAGGGAAGCAGCATTTCTACCATTCAGACGTCTCAGAAATCATTGCCTTGTTGTATAACTTCATGGAGTCCTAGTGTGGTATTGTGGGATAAGGCACTGGACCCCAAGATCAGTTTGAACCACAAGGTCCATGGTTCAAACTCACCAGCCGCTCCTTGGAAACCCTATACAGGGTCACTATGAGTCAGAAGCGACTTGATGGCACTAACAACAACAAAAATTGATATGAGCATGACAAAAATACATCTATGAGATAAAAGTGGGGTTCTCTAATAATTATGCTTTGTATAAAAAAAAATCAGTTCTTCTAAATCATGTCATTTTACATGTTATTCTTCAATTACACCAATATTGAGGAAGTTTTACTCTAATCCAAGCTTTGTTTCTTTGCTATTTAAAGCTTAATTAGACTGAGACCCAATTCTCTTTAACACGAAGCCCAGTGCACTCCCCAATACTACATCACATAAACATGAAGAAGCCTGTGTTTGGGATTTCTTCCCGAGAAGAGCAGACTAGCGGTCAAAGAGATAGCAGTTTTCTTTGTACATGAAGGTAAAAAATTTGACCATGAATTCACAACAATACATACCCTTTTCTCAACGGCCACAAAGCTTGTAAACTGCGTGAGGAGAGAATTTTCTTTACTGATTTTGATAATCAGAGATTTCAAGGTCTGTTTCTTCATCTAAGAGAGAAACAAAGAAATTAAATCCTGTCTGGCTTCATCCTGGTGTGGCGCTGTGAGTTAATGCAGCAGACTGCAAAGCCCTTTGAACTACAAGGTTGGTGGTTCAAACTCACCAGTTGCTCCTTGGAAACCCTATACAGAGTCGTTATGGGTCGGAACCAACTCGATGGTACTTAACAACAACAACAACATCTACATATGAACAATTAAAAGAGTCATAAATAATCTAAAAGACTGTTTCTCAATGACAAACAAATCATTTTGTAAGTAATATGTCAACCTAATAGTGATCTTGTCTGAAGATCAAATAGAACTTCAATGCTGTTGTTAGTTGTCACCGAGTTGGTTTCATCATGACAAACAACAAAAGGAAACATAGCCTGGTCCAGCACTATCCTCACAACTGAAATTTAGCATCTAAACCAAAGACTGAAGGATGTCAATATTCCCTACAAAATAGGATCAGCTGACTAGCCAAGTCATAGAAAAAAAATAATTCATATTAATGTAGTTCTTTATAGTTTCTCATTCTTTTACAGACCACCCGGGAAGGAGATGTTCTGGTTCCCAGTGTAAGACAAAGAGTCAAAGCTTTGAGGGGTTGGGTGACTCCTTCAGTCTTAGTCAAGGACAGGGCTGGCCAGGAGTCAGGCCTCCTAGCTCTGAATGCGGTGCTGTATCTGTCAGAGGAAAAGAACACAGGACCTTCAGAAAACGCACCACAAAGCTGTGAATCAGAGGGCAATACGGGAGTGAATCCTGGGAAAGCCAGAGGCAGTTCCTCACTAGTTGGGACTATCTGCAGGGCATCTAGGCATCTTCATTTAGGGTTGTCACTGAGCACTAATGCTCCAGCCACATCTGAGATCCCAGTCTGTGAGAGATACCAGGAGGTCAGAGTAGGTAGGTAAAGTGGACCCATGACTGAGGGCCATCAGCACAGAGAGGAGGGGCTAGGTGGGCTTGGCTCTGCTGCGTGTCCTGAGGCAGACTGCCAATCCCTTGTGCACCTGAGTTTATTAGTAAAAGAGAAGTACTAACACCTATGGCATGAGTTTGCTGTAAGAACGAAATGAAATCATGTCCATTACAGACATTTAGTACATGTTCTCCTTCCTTGACTGGCTGAATTCTCAGAAAACCACTGGCATTTTTTCCCTACATGCATCATAACAAGCGTACTGATGACACCTCCAACATCCACATTCATCTTTCCCATTCAGCGTCTGGACTTGACATTCGGGAAGAATGGCCAAGAGCAATGCATCCCGGTTTCTACGACAGCGAGAACAGACCTGGTGATGTGTTTCGTCTTCATGGAGAACGCCATATTCAAAGTCTCGAATGAGCGCCCGGGCTGTCAGTCTGTGAATCATCTACGTTTAAGAGAAAAAGGGAAAAAGGTTTCAGTGGCTTCTAATTGAAGACTTACATAGAACATCATGTTTTTAAGTGGAGGTATCATTTATATACATTAAATGCATCCTTTTAAAGGAAAGTTTGATGATCTTTAGCAAATGTATACAGGGGCACAACTGTAACTGAAATAAAGATACAGAACTTACTAGAATTCTTCACACGAAAACATTACCTGCGCCCCTCTAACCAGCCCCAGTTCCTGGCAACGACCACTGGTCTGTTTTCTATCCTGCTTCACCTTTTCTATAAAAGGCCGTTGTTGTTGTTAACCATAGTCGAGTCAGTCCCGACTCATAGCAACCCTGTATAGGGTTTCCAAGGAGCAGTTGCTGATCTGAACCGTCGACCTTGTGTTTAGTAGTCCAGTGCTTGTTGGACAGTACCACACCAGAATTCCATAAAAGGCCATTATGCAAATTCAATTTATTTCAAACTGTTCTTTCTTGTAGAAGAGGTGCATTTAGCCCCTGAAATGCCCAACATGAACATATCCAAAATCAACATGCTCTGAAGAACAAGAGTAGCGAAAATTGCATCAAGAAGGTATTCCTCCTTTTTCTCTCAAATGACTAAGAAATGCAACTGTTCTTGAAGGGAAGGATCTGCTTTCAATCATTCCAAGTGTTGCAATTTTATTATTGGTAAAAATCACAATTCATTGAGGAAGTATGAATATTAAAACTGTTGTTTAATAGAAAAAGACCTCTTCCCCACTTAGATTCTATTGTTAAAACTAAACATAGCTTTGTGTTCTTAAGTTCCTTTAAGTTATACACATAAATCACTAGCAAGTAGTAAGTCAACACTCATCCAGTGCCTAAAAGTAAGACACATATCACTTTTAAAAACATCAGCAACATCTGGGAAATGGTTTATCTGGTCTTAAATACAGCTACATATAGAGATAATCTTAAGAGGAGTCCTGGTGTGGCACTGTAAGATAAGCACTTGACTGTAAGGCCAGTTTGAACTGCAAGATCAGTGATTCAAGTTCACCAGCTCCTCAGAACCCTCTACAGGGTCACTGAGTCCGAACCAAGTCCATAGCACTTAACAACAACAATAGATTCAGAATTTCCAAAGTCAAACTAGAGTGGATTCAGTATGAATGCACATACTGCATACTTTACTGATAATTCATTTGCTTTTAATCCAAAACAAACAAAAAAACATTCTCAATGTATGATATGGTTTACTCATATTCTAGTACTGTTATAATAAATATTAAAAATAATAAGTAGATGGACCAGTATCATGTAACTTTTATTGATTCATGGTCATCTTTGGGATCCCCTGGAGAGCTGTTCATGCAACAAATATTGTAGTTCACTTTGGTCATTCACTGAAGCCCATCTGCAAGCACAGAACCTCATATGAAGACCCTCAACTGGAGGAAAGTGTCCTCATTTCGTACAAACAGCAACCTTTTCGATTATGTATTGTCATTTCAGCACAGGAAAACAACAAAAGAAATAAGGAGATGCAGCATTACATATTAAAATATAAAATCATAACTCTGTAATACTGGGTCCATATTTAAAGCTTTAGATCTTACCGTTCCAGTTGTCTTCTGAAGCTCTGTAGTCGACACCATTGTGCAGAACTCTTTCTCTTGAATTAATGCACAGAGAGTTGCCTAAATTGGGAAAAAAACAGAATTCCTGATTACCTTTCTACTACACAGTGTCTTGGTTAGTCTAAGGTGATTTCCTCTTCCCTTTGAAATGAAATGGAGAGACTCTTCAGCACTCCTAGTTAACCACCAGCTATTATCTCAGAAAAAAAAAACCAAAAAAAACATGACAACTATATTATGATTTGGTGGGTGGGGTGTGGGGAGGGAAGAGAAAAAAGAAAATAAGGAAAAGACCATTCTTAGAAAAATATATAGCTCTCCCCATACTGAAACAAATTGTGTAAGCTTCATACCTGTGTGCAATGTGAAATAAATCCATAGACGAGGAGACAGTCATTGTGGAACAGAGACTGCACCTGAGCTGGAGCCTGCACGGGCTCAGAGGAATTCATGCTTAGCTGCTGCCATTTCACAGAGACAGAGTGGCAACCTGGAGAGCGTAGTCTAGCCACTTGGTCTTCTATCTATTTTCAAAAAAGCAATGATTCCCTTTTCAATCTTATATCCAGGAAACACAGTTTTCAGGGGGCTAGTCAACCCTTAAAATAAATCCTACATCCAATACCTTGGAATTGTTGGTCTTTGAGTATTTGTTTTGTTTTGTTTTTTCCTTCCTGCTTCAGGATCCTTTTCATTTTTTTCTTAAGCAACTACATATATATATATATATAT
>NW_006408523.1:12414301-12426046 GCF_000296735.1 Chrysochloris asiatica | reverse complement strand
TTTTTTTATGATAGCACATGCATGGAAATTTATAAAACATCCTACAGTTATTTCATTAATTACTAAGATGCAACTATGGATGTAAACTAGGTTCCAGTTATACAAATCCATATACTAACGAACGTGAGTACAAACTTTATTTTTCCAAATCAACCCATGACTTTCTAAAGCAGAAAATCTAATTATAAACTAGTAGAAGGAGTCGGTTAAGAACTGGCTGTGTTCTCACTGGGTGTCAAGTGAAAAAGTTTTCGCATCTTTATGGCTCCTCATTACTGTCACTAACCTTATAAGAAGATACTATTTGCACACAGAAACATGAGACTATACAAGATGGTTAAAAATCATACCTGTGTTTTCCAACTATGCTTGGATTTTGAGTTAAAATACTCAAATACTCCGGCACCACACTGGGACAAAGTCCTTAAGATATGATGATTTGCTGTAGAACTAATCACATATCACATGTTTTAATTTTCAAGAAATGTTAGACAACTGTTGAAGTACATGTCAACAACACTGACAAAGCTCAAAACTGAATAAGAAAGAGACCATTTGGCTGACTCTTTGATGATAGAAATAAGCAAACATGTAGGAATTCTTGACTTCCGGTTTATATAAGGTGGGAGTAGATTCTGAAAACAATTCCAATGGCGTCAGAATGCTGACTGGGAGATCAACCTACTGCTGATGAATGTCAGTTACCTGAACCTGATCCCAAAGGCCAAGAATTGGCAAATGGGTCGACAAAGATTATACTTTAAATTGTGATACATCACGTCTAGATAACACAAGGTGTAAAAGAAGTAACTCCCATCCCAGCAAAGATAATCCGTGATACTTAAGTGACAAGTATCCTATTAAGTTTCCTGCCAGTCTGCCCTGGTGCTGCACCCAGTAAGTAAAGCAGAAATAAACGTCTGGTGCCTTTGGAGCTTGAGTATCTGAGTCATGCTCATTAGCACAACCTGGGCATCTCCATTCTGAGGCAATGTGGAGTCTGGAGATTCGGAGCTCCATGAAGATGTACTTCCAGACCTTCAAGACAGCTTGGAAATTGGGTTTTTATGCAAATGTTAATAGCTAATGTTGATTGTGTGCTTCCCATATGTAAGTTCAGTTCTAACTGCTGTCTCTAAGTGAACTGGTTTCATTTTCACAACAACCCTTTGAGGTAGATTATTGTCCAAAGTCACAACTAACAAATGGTCAACTCAGGTTGTGAAAACTAGGTATTCTGGGCCCAGAGACTTTGCTCTTCACCTCTATGCTACACAATTTTTATATTCTAGTATCAGCTTCAAAACATTCACAAACCCTGGAAAAACCAGCTAAAGTTTCTTTCTGCAGGCTACTCACCCAGTGCCACAGGTGAACAACCTGGTGTGTTGGACATGTCTTTTCACGAGCTGGAATGTTAGGCTCTCGTTTTGAATGTGCCCATCAGATATAAGGAGGATGTTCCGTAGCCCTTGAGAAGGGTACAGCAAATTTAAATAGCGGAGAGTTTTCCAGAAATCTGTATTCCCCATGGTAGGTGTTGCGGCCTGGAGAAGTGAAGGAAGATTGTTGACTTGTCATTGGGAAGGGTCACTATTAATTGTCACCATTTCCTGAAGCACATGCCTCCTGAGATACCCTCATTGAAAGGATTCTTTTTTCTGCTTATATGTTTGTGGAACAACTATACTGACATTCTTTTAGTTTACTTTCAGTTCACACAGTAACAAGATTATTGTCACTTTGTACCTATTTTACTCTTTATTACAGTTTTCAAAGAACTTCAATTATGGGAAGAAACATCATATAAAAGTTGGCCAGGCTAGACTGAAGCAGGGTCTGGTCACTCTTACCTTTCCCCATTTTAAGAGAAACCAAATAAGAGAGAGAGAGAAAAAAAAAGAAAACATCCCTGGTGTGGCACTGTAGGATAAGCAACCACAAGGTTGAAGGTTCAAACCCACCAGCCAATCCTCGGAAACCCTGTCCAGCACAGGGTCGCTATGAGTTGGAACCAACTTGATCGCACTTAACAACAACAGTGGTGGCTGCATTTAGACAGTGGGACTATGAATGATATTTTTATTGCTACTTTTTAAATATCCAATATTTCTTCAAAGAGTACACATCACTTTTATTAATGAGGTCAAAAAGCCTGCCAATAGACAACAACGAAAGAACTAGGGCTTTGCTGATGATGGCCTAAGAGAAAGTGAATCTTCAACAATATTATCAAAACTCAAGAGAAATGCATGCACAAGACAAAGACTCTATGACTCACCTTAATGAACTCTGCTGGCATATCACTGCTGGTAATGCACTTAGGGTATGAAAATAATTCCTTGTAACCTGCATAATAAGATTAGCATGAGGTGTTACCATTACGCATGCACTCTGCCAACTGTTAACAAATAATCATGTTACTTTATACCGGCACTGCTGTCCACAAGGCTTTGTTGTACATTTATGTGCATGCCTTACTTTATGTCTGATTATTTTAACACAGTATCCCTTTAAATCATAAATTCTAGTACTTTCAAAATATGCATTTTACTATTCAAAGTGTTATGAGTCATATGAAATGTGTAGAGCTCTGTTGTGTAATGTTTGGTGAATGTAATAAAGGTGTGGGGGTTCCCTAGTGCTGGCAGCGTGGCTGTGGAGGAAGATGCGTGCTCCATGTGTATGCACCCGCTCGGCCTGCTTACTTGGATTGACACAGGACCAACAAGTATGGGCTCAAATTGTGAGGACAGTGCAGGCCGTGGTAATGTTTTGTTCTCTTGTGCATAGGGTTGCTATGAGTCAGAACTGATTCAACAGCACCTAACAACAACAACTGCTTACTTAACCTCTAGCCCTTGAAGCTAGGAGTCCTGGTGTGGCGCTGTAGGATAAGCACTAGACTGCTAACCGCAAGGTAGGCAATTCAAACACACCAGCCGCTCCATGGAAACCCTATGCAAGGTCACTATGAGTCAGAATCAACTCAACGGCACTTAACACCAACAAAGCCCCTTCAGCATGCAGTCCCCTTCCGCTGACTGGCACACAGTATAAGGCTCCCCGGGACCTGGCGGACAAACTCATTCTGCTCCATGTTCCTTCTCTCATTCCTAGAGAGCTACCTTCTGGGGGCTGTGTTGTTCTGGAGACCCAACCTGATAAGGCTTATCGGAGGTTGTTTCCTGCCTGTTCCTTACAGATACTCTATAACCACGCTGATTTAAAAGGTTCATTTTATTGTTAGGGTCCTCATACTTATCAGGTGATGGCTTTTGTGTTTGGTTCAGTCAATGGTAATACTAATAGTTCTACTGACATAGCAGTTACTACGTAATATGCACTGATACAAGCCCTCTATCCAACCCATTCTTCTTGGATCAACTACCAGAAGCAGCAGTCAAGAAATCAAATGACGTACTGCATTAGGCAAATCTGCTGCACAAGAGCTTTTTAAAGTGAAGAGCAAAGATGTCAGCTTGAGGACTAAGGTGCACCTGACCCAAGCCATGGTATTTTCAATAACCTCATATGTATGTGAAAGCTAGACAGTGAATAAGGAAGACTGTAGAATTGATGCCTTTGAGTTATGGAGTTGGAGGAGAACATTGAACGTGCGATGGGCTGCCAAAAGAACCAATAGATCCGTTTTGGATGAAGTGCAGCCAGAGTGCTCCTTAGAGGCCAAGATGGCCAAACTTCATCTCTTATACTTCGGACATATTGTCAGGAGGGACCAGTCGCTGGCGAAGGATATCATGTTTGGTAAGGTGAAGGATCAGAGGAAAAGAGGAAGACCAACAAGATGGATTGGCCAAGTGGCAGCATCGATGTACTCAAGCGTGGCAACAATAGTGTGGTTGGCCCAGGATTGGGCAGTGTTTCGTTCTGCTGTGCATACGGTTGCTATGAGTCGGTGCCGACTCGATGGCACCTAACAACAACAATCCAACCCAATCATTACAACAACCCTCTGATGGAGGGCTTATGTATCGACCTCATTTACAGATTAGTAGAGGCATAAAAGGGTAAAGTACCTTTGATAAGGTGACACATATCACTAGAATGTGGTTGTTGCTAAGTCAATTCTGTGTAAGTGTTAAGGTTGGGATTTGAACCCACATGAACTGGTTCCAGGGCTCTTGCTCTGAAACCCTACGTCACCTCTCACTCTACAAATAAGTTTGGGTTCACTGATTCAGCTCAACACAAGAGTATATTGACAGTAAAGAGAGCTCACTTTGGCTTGGAGCCACAGAATACTTACCTGTGCCAAAGTTGACAATATTTACTTTTGCCTTCTTAACTACCAGGGACAGCGCATATAAGGCAATCTGCTTGGCTTGTAAAAAGGCTTCACCCTCCATAGAATTAGAGCAATCAAGACAGATAATCACTTCAGTCTTCTCAGCTGTTTCAGGCAGGGAGGTACTGAAATCGGGTTGGAAGACAAGCATGCAAGCCTAAAAGGAGAAAAAAAAAGTTCATTCCCATTGCTTCTTATAATGTAAACTGCTCTGACTTGTTTATATTTGCACTATTTTGTGTGTCAAGAGATCGTAATATTTCAGTCTAAATACCTACCCACACAATCTTTGTAAATGGCGGACAAAAATGAAAGGCTTGTAATTGGGATATGGTAACAGAGAATGAGTGGGCTGCTAAAACTTTGTGACAAGGCCAGGGCTCAGGCAAGATGCTGCTCGCTCAGTTTCAAACTCTAATAGGCATGTGTCATGTTCCGATGATAACAGTTGGCAAGAAAAGTCCTACGAACCTCAAAGAGACAAACCAATCAACGTGTATGTTTGCACGGATACACACAGACAGCGCATACCCAATGTGTGAAATCAGTGTCTATAGAAAAGATCAATTCTTCCCATTACTGCTGTGTGTTCCTATGACTGAAACGGGCCATCAGTTTTCACAGCCTTTCACTACCAAGCCTGATGGTGGAATTTGAAAAACATACGCATGTGAATTTGTAAACTGAGGTACTGGCATAACAGAAAATGAGTAACTTTGGGTCTGAATTAATTCTATTTGAATCAAACTACAATCTACTCTAGAGACTTCTGATTTTGCTAAAAAGACAAGTTAGCCTTTTTATCAAAGTTTAACTGCTTGTAAACAAAAAGAACACTTGTCAGGATTTCTGGCTTGGGTGTGGAATCCTCGCTGAATGTCTTGTGAATAATGCTCCCTCCGTTTGATCGACAAGGATGCCTTTTTCAAGCATGCCCCTCTAGAGGTTAGAAAGCAGGGCTGGAATTGAATATAGGAAGACAGAGTCTGTAACTACCTCAAAACTCTGTCACCAGTGTGAAACAAATGCCAGTTAACCAAGCCCCAGTACTGATTTTCTTCTCCCCTCAAATTAAGACTTCATTTTCAATCACTGAGAACTGCTCAATTTCTGCTGACTGCAAATTTTTAACCAAAATAGAGACTGAGTTTGCTAAGGGAAGAAGCAGACCACAGTGCTGGTGATGGTGGTGGTAGTGATTATATGTCGTGGAGTTGGTTCTGACTCATAGCAACCCTGTATTGGGTTTCCGAGGCTGTAAATCTTTCCAGGAGCAGAAAGTCTCATCTTTATCCTGCGGAATAGCTGGTGGTTTTGACAGTAGTGAGGTTGGCCTAGGATCGGGCAGTGTTTCGTTCTGCTGTGCATAAGGCACCTAACGACAACAACAAGCAGTGATAGAAAGTTAGCTCTTGGCAGAATGCCTTGTTAAACAATGCTCAGGATGTAGCAAACTCAGTATGTAACAAACTGGCTAACTGATGTCAACAAAATTTTTAAGTTTGTAGTTTAAGTAAACACTTCACAAATTTTGCTATGCTTCTTCCCTTCCTTTCTACCTACCTTTGACCTAATAAAAACTACTCTTGTACTCCGAAATTTAGAGCACATTGCAGCGTTCTACCTGAAACTGGTATGTCTCTCCTTCTCAAGAAATGTTTCCATCTCTTCAGTAAAACTTTTTGTTTTGAATTTTACCAGAGTGTACAGCTGATATTTTAATATGACAACTAATACCTTTTATATTAAAGCATGTAAATTATATAATTATATAAAATAATATAATTTATATAAAAGTAATATTTCAGGCATAGCTCTAAGGTATAAAACATGATCGCTAAGATTTGCAGAACTTGTAATAAATGTACAATTTATACTAGGAAAGATTTATGTAAAATTCCAAAATTTTCTTGTAAGGTGACGTTGTTGTTCTTGTTAAATGCTGTTGAGTTGATTCCAATTCATAGTGACTCTGTATAGGGTTTCCAAGACTGTAAATCTTTATAGGAACAGAAAGCCTCATCCATCTCCCATGAAGCATCGCATGGGTTTGCACTGTTATTCTTGTGGTTAGCAGTGCTGTGATGATCCTACAGCGCCACCAGAAAAAGACCAAGATAGTAGACTAAGAGTTCACATAAGAAGTAGAATGTTAATGCCAGAGTTTGTAGCATCAGCCACTGAGAAGTCAGAAATGAACACAATGGTCTGAAAATCCTTGAGTGGACCAACACTATCTGATGCTAGGTTTTCAGAACTATCAATAATTTGCAAATGTAAATAACCAGTTTATTCTGAAATGTTTTTTCAACAGTTCCTTATTTCTAAGTAAGACGCAGTATACCTCACTGTCTTTCTCAGGATGCTTTTCAATCCACATTCTTGGGAGGTACGCATCAGACAAGCCAACACGGAGAGAAAATCCATTGCCATCTAAGGAGCTACCTTCCACGGTGCTGATTACAGCTTTGCAGTCAGTGCGCTACAAAACAACAATGACAACAAAGCAAGCAATGGATTAACATCATATTATCAATTTGCATTTACCCATCAAGTAGAAATTTGGCATTAATGAGCAATTACATTAACATTGAAATCAATTATATTAGTACATTAACTGTATTAATAATGTAGTCATAAATGATAAAATAAGTTTTAGCAATGTGACCATTACCACATCAGTTACTCTCCTGAAATTCTACCACTGTTTGACAAAGACGCATTTAGGTTGAATGATGAAGTTTGAGACTGTTTCAAATGCTGAATTTTTTTCCCTGTATTTTCCTTAATCTTTCTCTCCATCTGTTAATAGAACTAAATACCATTCTTTTAAAATCTTTATCTGCAAGTTCCAATGTAATTTGTTCCTCAGAGAGGTTTTCTGGCTCTGTATTTTGGTCACTTGACTCTTTATGTGAATTGAGGTGGTCTCTTGTCTCCAAGAAATTCTGGTGATGTTGCATTTGTATTTTATTGGTGATTATATGTTGATGTGTTTTGCCCAGACTTGTCTGATTTCTTTGTTTTGCTATACCTGAGCAAGTGGGATGGCTGTGTTACTCTGTTTGCTAGTTTGACACCACTTAGGCACGCACCACCTGTCTCTTGGTAGGTGTGGATAGAACATACGGCATTTCTATGTTCATACTCAGAACTCTGAGCCATTCTCTGTTCATTGTTCAGGTAGAACTCAGTTGAGGGTGGGTTGGGCAGAACTATCATTGATCAGGTTGAGCAGGAGCAGGGATTAGCCTTTCATGAGCTGGGTGGGGTGTAGGTGGTGCATGTAAAGTTGAGAAGTATGGGCACCCTTGTCTCCCACTGAATGAGACAAAAAGAGATAGAAGAAAGGAACGATAACAAATAAAAAAATAAAATTTAAAACAAGAGAGAAAAAAACCTAAATAATACATTTTAAAAAGGAAAATATTAAGGAAGAAAAAAAAAAAACCCTGGGAAAGGGGAAAAGAGAGAGAGCGAGAGAAAAAATGAAATAAAAAAAAAAAAAAAGGAAGAGAAAGGAAAGTTTAAAAAAAGAAAACTATGGCAAGGGGGATCGGAGGTTTGGGCAGAGGAAGTCACAAGGGTGGGTCCCCTGCTCTGGGACAGAGTTCCAGCCAGCCTAGAAGGTGCCTGCTCCCAGGAGTCCTTGCTGGTCTAGAGGGTGATTGGACAAAGGGAACCTGGTCTGGGCCTGTGCATTCTGCTGGTCCCAGGAGACAATGAGCACATGTCTACAAATACGTGGAGGCATGTATTCTGTATTCAATCCACAAAGGTGTGCCTCTAGCCTCAGGTAGAGGAGGGGCTATGTTGGAAAGTGGGGGAAAGGTATCATTGGCTGCCAGGTGGGTGATGGTGTGGGATTCACACCTCTGGTCACTGAGAGGGTGTGGGGAGTAAGGGGATGATTGCACCTTTGTGTGCTCACCTGCTACTGATGTGGGCACTGGCAGAGTCCTGGGTGAGTGAAGCCAATTCAATTACCAGGTTGCTGCCTTCATCAGAACACAGCCGTGCAAACAATCAAAAGGATCACACGGCATAAGGCCATTTCCTCAGTCTCCCTATTCACTGCTTTTGTTCAGTTTCTTCTTCTAGACTTTATTTGATCTACTTCGTTATCCATTCCTTTGAAGCCCAGGGTTCTAGAATTGCCATCTGTGTCTATTTCATTTGGTTTATTCATGTCTTTGTTGTTGAGGGACTTGAAACTTGTCTGCCTAGTTCACCATCTTGCCAGAATGCTCCTCAAACCCTTTTTAGGATGTTCAAGTATCTACCCTAGAATTAAACCCTGGAGTTACAGCAAGATGAAGTCAGATAAGATCCAACTGCTAAAAAAGCAAACTGGTATCCTGTTACCAGAAGACAGCACATGAGGTCTTTAAAGCGTCAGAAGAGTGGCCTAGGTACAGTAAAATTCCCACATCTGGGTTTTGGAGAAAAGCATAATAAAATGTATGCACCCTGCAAAGAGTGGCCACGTAGAAGACAGCACCTTAAAGACTCACATCCTAGAAACTATAGACAATTCTTGGTGGGTGATCTATCACCCCCAAGTGGTGGTTTGATCAAAAAGAAGAGCTGTGGTGTTGAAGCTGAGAGTTGTTGTTGTTGTTGTTGTCAGGTGCCATCGAGTCGGAACCGACTCATAGCGACCCCATGCACAGCAGAACGAAACAATGTTCGATCTTGGGCCAACCTCACTACCGCCGCCACACCCGAGTCCATCAATGATGCCACCTGGCTGATCCATCTCGTTGGGGGTCTTCCTCTTCTTCTCTGACCCTCCACCCTACCCAGCTGAGAGTACGTAAGGTAATTTAATGCATCGGAATAGGATGACTTCAGAATTACATTGAAACTCCATTTTATATTAAAATACAATTTCAATTCTACCTTTCTAAAGAAAGTCATGCAGCCTTGCCCTTGTCAAAGTATTACTGTTCAAATGGCAAAGAAGACAAGAATCCGTTTCTAACCTATAAAAATTATTGTTTGTTGTTGTTAGTGTCATTGAGTTGCTTCTGATTGAGATCAACCCTATATAGGATTTACAAGTGGCTGGTGAGTTTGAACTGCCAACCTTGCAGTTCAAACCAACCTTGCAATTCAGTGCCTATCCTACAGTGCTACGTCAGAACTCCAAAGAATTGTTTGTTCTTGTTGTTGTTGTTATGTGCCGTGGAGTCGGTTCCAACTCATAGCGACCCTGTAAAGGTTTCTGAGGCTGTTAATCTTTATGGGAGCAGAAAACCTCATCTTTCTCCCGCGGAACAGCTGGCAGTTTCGAACTGCTGACCCTGACGTTCGCAGCCCGATTCGTAACCACTACGCTACCCGAGCTCCTTTTCTTGTAATATGCCATGTGGACTTCATTTCACGAAGTAGGTTATTCCTTCAGTACAAACTTGTGTTTTGATTTGTAACAATGTCAGTCTCACAATTTCTTTAAGAGAGGCTTTAGTCAAAATTGTGATATAACTCTTTTGGGATGAGGGGAGAGAACAAGTGAGAAGTAAGAGTAAAGGAGGAAGCGAGCTGAAGCCTCCTCGATTGTGCCCTTGCTGTTGCTGTGTGCTGTCAAGTTGGTTCTGATTCATAGCAACCCTGTATTAGGTTTCCAAAGAGCGGCGGGTGGGTTTGAACTGGCGACCTTGCAGTTAGTGTTATTATCAATCCAGTGCTGATCCTATAGCACTACACTAGGGCTCCTCATCTATTCTAATAAAAATTTAAAAGGTGAGTCCTGATACAGATCAATCAAGAAACAATCAATCAATCAAGAAACAGCCATAAAACCTCTTTTTAAACCTATGAGGTAAATATCCGAAGAAACAGCTAAAATCATTACAACTGAGTCTATCTCTGGGTGCTGACGGGGGAAGGCAGGGTCAATGGAATTGCTGCTTGTTCTTAGAAGTTAGTATTTGAATTTCTAAACTCTGTGCATGCATTACTTTTATTAATGACTAATTTTAAAATAATGGTTCTCAAGAAATGAAGCAAAGGTTTACTTACCTTTTGTTTCAGTCTATGTGTATTACTAGAAATGAATTTAATCACATACGGCATCTCTATGTTCATACTCAAAGAGAAGCTATGAAAAAGGTAAGGAGAAAACTGCCTTAGTCTCGGATCTTAAAGTTCTGCCTTAAGTTGCTTCTAATAATTTTAAATGAAATGTTAACAACAAAACTAATGTCCATTAAATGATTAATTGATGGGTTTCAAATTTTATGTACTCACCTTTGTTTTGTCCCTATTTTCTTTATGCAAATCTTCTCTACAGTATCCTGTAAAAAGAATATATATATACATAGATATATTATCATAGTTAATCTGTATAGGGTTTCTGAGGAGCAGCTAGTGGGTTTGAACTGCCAACCTTGAGGTTAGTAATCCAGTGCTTATCCTACAGCACCACACCAGAGCTCCATATATACATTACATATATACATTATATAAAATTCTGTTTTTATTAGGGTTCATGATGATGCTCAGCTAAATGCAATCTAACAAAGCCCAAAAAGCATATGCTTATAAAATGACAGCAGTCTCTCAAATACAATACGGGGAATCATTTATGGCCATTTTGACAAAAAAAAAAAAAAAATTAACTGTATGTTCGTGTGCATGTATATAAGTGAGGATGTTTCCAAAAGTTTGTGGAAAAATGGAATTAAAAGATGATGGAACTTTTCCATGCAATGTTTAAGCCCCCTATACACATATACACAATTTGTACAAATAAATAGTGTGTATGTACACAGATATAAATACAAACACATATATATGCACAATTTGTACAAATTCTGCCTATTTCAAGTAAGAATCCTGGAAAGAAATTCCCAGCATGTTAAGCAGTAGCCATCTTTGGATAATAAGATTAAGGATAAAGTTGTTAGTCTTCTCCTTTGCTAATTTGCCTTCTCTGTGCTTATCCACCATTGCTACCTGCCTGTTGGTTTGCCATACTGCATGTGGCTATAAAGCTGGCAGCTGTACCTGGCATTTCAAATACGAAAAGGGTCATTCACACAGTGACATGCAGGATTCAGCAGGGCTTTTCGGCTGAGATGCAGTAGGAAAAAAGGCCTGCCAAGTTCCTTCTGAAGATTAGTCACTGAAAGCCCTGTGTATCACAACAGCACATAGTCTGATATTGTGCTGGGAAACGAGTCCAGGCACTCAAAATATACAGCGACCTTGGGCACACCAACAATCCTAAGGGCAGGGCAGGATCCGCCAGCTGGAACCAGCTTCATGGTAACTAAGAATGCTTATCTAAAGTCTTCATGATGAACAGGTAGTGCAGATAGAAACTTTTTTTTTTTTTAAGGTTTTTATTGTGGATTGAGTGAAAGTTTTCAGGGCACATCATCGGTTTCACATTCAAACATTCATATACCTTGTTTCATTACATTGATTAT
>NW_006408523.1:12405465-12414069 GCF_000296735.1 Chrysochloris asiatica | reverse complement strand
GAGAAAGTTTTTTAGGCAATTGAATAGAATTAAGCATTTCCTGAGGAAATGGTAACAGACGCCACACAACCACAGAGCATATCTGTATCTTTTATTCTTTTCACTTTACAAACAATACGAGAGGGCTTTGTGGAAATTGTGGAAAAAGAATGAAAAGATAATGGAAGTTTTCCATGGACTTTCTAAAGCCTCCTCATATGTGCTATAATAATAAATGCTATGTAACAGTAAGATCGATTTTTATGTCAAAAGATGATTTGGACACTTCTTTCTTCCCTTTGCATAAATCCTGAGAATTGCTTCTTTAATTCACATCTTAAGCACACCTACCTGAATGTTTTCATTCAGAGCCTTGTCCTGCTGCCAGGGTGCCACCGCGGCAGGCAAGCAGAAGACAGCAGCTGTGCCTTGGATGCTGAGTTCGGTGATATAGGTAATTTTGATAAGAACCTTAGCCTTAGGGGGTAAGTTCCCAACACTGACAGTAAAAACATCCTAAAACAGAAAAAGATTGCTTAGTTTTGCAATTCTAAAACACATCTATTCTATACTGGTAATTATTTGAGTTACAATTTGCCAAATTCTTCCTGAAGAAATAGTAACAGAATCTACAAAACAAGGGTTGTTGGTGCTAAAGGGGATATTCACCAGTGTGTGTTAGAAACTTTACTTAGGTTTGGCAGTTGCATTTGATTTCCCTTTCTACCACCCAACATTTAAAGGGAGGTGTTTCAGAACTGTATCCAATCTCTGTGACTCAATGTCTGTCATATGCTATCTCAGAGACTCCCATGATAACTCTCAGATCTCCACCTCCAGAGGAGACCTCTCAGGGACATGTCATCCCACCAATTTCTCCTTGCATTTGCAATATTTCATAGGATCAATAGTGTCAGAACTGCAGTGGGGTCATCTAGAATGGCTTAGAGAAGCTGTTGTTTGACACTTTGGATACTACAAGATAACCTCAGTGGGAGTATTTCAGTACACTGAGAAGTTAATAGTAAGAAAATGGGTAAGTCTCACACTGAAGGGAACAAGGGTAATGGGATAGTATTTTGAGAGGAGAAACAGGAATAAAGGAAGGGCCTCTTTCATTGTTTAGGTTAGATGTTGTTGTTAAGCTATCAAGCTGGTTCCAACTTACAGTAAACCTGTATAGGGTTTTCAAGGAGTGACTGGTGGGTTTGAAATGTCAACTTTGTAGTTAACAGTCCGTTGCTTATCCTACAGTGCCACACCAGGACCAGGGATGAAAATCAAGTAGTGAAAGAGATTCTAGATATTTGAAAGGCACTAACTGATAGAGCAAGGACTAGGAAAATATCCTATAAGGCAGGATAGAGTCCAAGAGACAGATTAGCGCTAGAAATAAGTAGGGAAGAAAGGGCAGATGAGACTAAAGGAACCATTTAAAGTTGGGGGAAAGAAAAGCCAATGTGTTAGTTTCTAATAATCAAAGTCATAGAAGTGGGGAGAGATGAAGGCAGAGGTTAGCAATGGTTCTCAGACTTTATATGTGAGTAAATTCATGATGTATCATTGTTTTTACTTGAAACTACAATGTTGTTGTTGTTATGTGCTGTGGAGTAGGTTCTGACTCATAGCGACCCTGTACAGGGTTTCCAAGGCTATAAATCTTTACGGGAGCAGAATGCCTCATCTTTCTCCCGCAGAACAGCTGGTAGTTTCGAACTGCTGTCCCTGAGGTTTGCAGCCCAATTTGTAACCACTACGCTACCAGAGCTCCTTTTAGGGGTCACCTTTGCTAGTGTTGGAAATAGAGGTATGGTTACTAGTTTAAGGAGAATGGTAAAAGGTTGAAATACCAGTCTTTAGAGAAAGATATCATGTTTGGTAGGGTGGAGGGTCAGAGAAATAGAGGAAGACCTCCAGTGAGATGGATGGGCAAAGTGGCAGCATCAATGGGCTCAAGCGTGGTAACAATTGTGAGGTTGGCCCAGGACTGGGCAATGTTTCATTCTGTTGTGCATAGGGTCGCTATGAGTTGGTACAAACTCGATGGCACCTAACAACAAGAAGAAGAAGAATTGGGGTTCTGTTACAGCACTATAGGATAAGCAATGAACACCTAACCACAAGTAGATGGTTCTCCGAGGAAACTCTTTATGGGTCGCTCTGAGTTGGAACCAACTCCACGGTACTTAGTAAGAATAAAACAAGCCACCAGCCAGGCCTGAATAAAAGGGCTGGAGAAGGATAAGTCCTGTGGGCTAAAGCACTGGACCGCAAGGTCGGTTTGAACCACAAGGTCAGTGGTTCAAACTCAACAGCTGCTCCTAGGAAACCCTATCAGGATCACTATGAGTTGGAACAGACTCAATGGCACTTAACAACAACAACATATAACATTCCAACTACTAATTATTTTCACCTCAATCCCATGGGTATCTAAAGCCAGTGTGTTGGTTTCTGATAATCAAAGTCATAGATGTGGGGAGACATGAAGGCAGAGGTCAGCAATGGCTCTCAGACTTTATATGTGAGTAATATCATTAGTGAAAACTGGCTTCCTGGGGGCCATATGTGAGCACGAAGGAGCACAACAACTCAACTCGTTTGGTGGGGTAGAGACCATAATCATGTACTCTTAGGTGGCAGTGTCTCAAATGAACCTGAGGCTTTTATACAGACTCTTCAGCCAGGGACCAGCATTATTAACTATTTGGTAATCACATCTTCATTGTTGATTCCTATCCTACAAATGGATATCCTAACTGTCAAACGTAATAATTCACCCCTTATATCTAAATGCAAGGTTAGTGGTTTGAATCCACCCAAACGTACCTCAGAAGAAAATCCTGGGGATCTCCTTCTGAAAAGTTAACGACGAAAAACCCAAGAACAAGGTCTACTCTGGCACACACAGACTCACAATGACTCAGAGTCAACTCAATGGCAAATGCGTTGGTGTTTAAGTCTATACTCATTTTTAATATTGTACACACCATGCCCTGGTGGCAGAGTGGGTTGGTTACAAGTTGGACTGCTCACTGCAAGGTCAGCAGTTCAAATCCACCAGCCGCTGCATGGGAGAAAGACGAGGCTGTCTGTTCCCGTAAAGATTTACAGCCTCGAAAACCCTATACAGGGTCACTAGGAGTCAGAATCAACTTGATGGCACACAACGACAACCACCAACCATGCCAAACACTAAATGTTCATGGTATTATGGCAATAAGACCCCCAGCAAGATGGACTGGTAAAGTGGCAGCATCAATGGGCTCAAGTGTGGCAACAATTGTGAGGTTATTCATTCTGTTGTGCATAGGGTTGCTATGAGTCGGTACTGACTTCATGGCATCTAAGAACAACAACAACAATTATGGCAATGTGTTATCCTCAGAGGATAAACCTGAAGTGTAAGGGCCCATCTTTAACAACTAAATCTGCACTCGTTAGTCTGGTTAGAAAGTGCATGTAATCACATACCTGCCAAAGGCACATTTAAAATGTCTTATACTTAAGAGAAAAATCTAATGAACATGATTCTTCTTCCAGATTCTCCACATTATATTCCTAAAAAATAAACCAAACAAAAAAAGCCACACAACCCCAAACCACAGCCATCAAGTCAATTCCAACTCACAGAGATCCCACAGGACGGAGTAAAACTGTCCTACGGGGTTTACAAAACTGTACTTTTTATGGGGAATTCTTGGTGTGGTGCTGTAGGATCAGTACTGAACTGTGAACCACAAGGTTGGTGGTTCAAACCCACCAGCAGCTCCTCAGAAACCCTGTACAGGGTCACGATGAATGGGTATTGACTCGACAGCACTTAACAACAAGTCTTTAAAGGGGCACACCACCACATAGTTCTCCTGTGAAGTAGCTGTTGGGTTCAAATCACCAACCTTTCAGTTAGCAGTTGAGTGATTTAACCACTGCACCACTAGGGTTATTGTATATCTTATTATTAATATAATAACAAGAAAGCAAAGAATGTGGCCCTATTTCAGTACTCTGCACACATGCCTGCTCGAATTATGATTTGGTGAAAGTTAAGTCAATTTTTAGTTAAGCTCAGTTCCAAGACAGTTTATCCTAGAAATATATCACATTCTTTTATCGGAAGATGCCAATTATGGAACCCAAATGTTTTCTTTTTGGTACTACTTCTGTAATTGGAAAACTCAGCTCCCAATTACAGAATATCTTCATATCTGTCTGGTAATATTTACAGTATTTCTTCCATTATTTAGGTAAGTTAGATGAGTGTGGCCAGCGTGGCCTCCCCCTGCTAAAAGCAAATGAAATGATAGGGGCCCCAATGGTACAAATTATCTTGGCTTCTAGTTTGAATTTCATAATGGAAATCATTTTCCAATCCCTCTCTTCCTTCTCATAAGTCTACTGAACAGACGAATATCAAGTCCTACAGGGGCGTCCTGATCCATCAAGTAAGCACCGTGGCCTTTCCTGATAGCTTCTTGGTACTCCTGATGAGCTTTGTTCTTCTCCTTAACCTGGAAAAGACAATGTTTACATCTGTCAAAGTGCGAATGGGGACTTCAGACTTTTAATTAGGAAAAGTTCATCATGTTTATCGAAGTTTAGGCAAAAACAGAAAGCTCAGAGTCCATCGTAGATGAATGGAAGTTTATGTAAACTGATCAATAATTTGAACCAAAAGAAAAAGGGGGCAATGAAAGAGAAATTCTCTTTAAATTGGGAACAAAATACTTCAGACTCAATAGAAGGGAAAAGGCTCTACTGGGACTTTATTTGGAGCAAGAAATAATCAATTTGTGTTTATTTTACCTTATAGTGAACAAAATGTGGGTTGTGATTTAATTGTGGGCTAATGTTTAGAATAAACAAAGAATGAAGCAACTGCATTGGTGCATTTCTTTTCTAAATTCACATCAGTTTGACTTTTATAGCAGGGTGTGGAGGTGCCATTCTTGTTCACCAGTTATCTTGTGTCCTCTCCTAGACTTTGGATGTTGAAGTCACTCTTTTATGAAGTGTCTAGGCATCAAATGTGCCAGAAACAGACCAACAAAGTTGGGACTAACAGGATAGAAACCAGTAGCCAAGGAGGATGCCCAAGTGGAGACTAGCTGCATAAATATTAAAATATTTTGCTTTATGACAAGGTTGCTATGGGGACACAAATAATGAAGATTTAATAGGAATTGGAAACCAAAGCGAAATCACAATCTTCTCCCCTTACCTCTCCTACTATATGCTTTCCATTGATGAACGCTTCGAAACCACACACTGCTGCCTTATCATCCAGAGGAAAGATATATTTAGCCTCAATGGGCACATGACTTTGATTTGTGTATGTCTGAAAAACAATGACCTGAAAAAGCAGAAAAAAATCCATATACTTGATACTACAATCACTAATGAAAACTTAGTGCATTTTTGCTTTCAATTCCTTGAAGTTTTATCATGTTCCTCAAATTCCCAACTCTGGCTTCAGGGATTAGAAGAGATGCCACTTCAGTGTGGTATCTATGTCACATGAGAAACTGCACCAGCCTCAAGATTAGGTAGTTCATCATACGTGCCAACAGATGATTCGCTTGTTAATAGTACAACTTAGTTAGCAGAAGCAACGTAGCTACTGTTAAGCATGACAGACAGCACTTGTGTCTGTTTGTCATCCTGTGGTTGCCTTGCGTGCTACTGTGATGCTGGAAGATGCTGCTATTTCCAATGGTTTCAGCAGAATTTTCAGACTCAAATAGACTAGGAATAAGGACTTGATGATCTATTTCTAGAAAAACTGGCCGTTGAGAATCTTAGGAATAAGAGCAGAGCATTGTTTGCTTTAGTGCAGGAAGATGAGCCCGACACGTTGGAAGACATTCAAAATGCTACTAGGAAAGCGCTGCCTTCTCAAAGTGGAGTCGACCTTAATGATGTGGATGGAGTAAGCTTTCAAGACCTTCAGTTGCTGATGCGGCACAACTCAAAATGAGAAGACACAGTTGCAAACATCCATTAACACTCAGATTGTGAAATGCACAAAGTATAAATCTAGGAAAATTTCAAGTCATGAAAAATGAAATGGAATACACAAAGACTGATATGCTAGAGTTTAGTGAGCTGTAATGGATGGGTACTGGTCATTTTGGATCAGACAGTCTTGTGGTCCACCATGCCAGAATGACAACCTGAAAAGAAGTAGAACCACATTCCTCATCAGAAAGACTATTTCAAGATTTATCCTGAAGTACAATGCTGTCAGTGACAGGACAACACCCATGCACATACAAGGAAGACAAGTTAATATTATTAAAGTTCACTCATCGATAACTAATGTCACAACAAAAAATAAAACAAAGTATTTTTTTACCACTTTCTGCTGTCTGAAGTTGATCAAACATGTAGGCAAGATGCATTGATAAGTACCGGTGATTGAAATGTGAACGTTAGAAACAAACAAGTAACAGTAGCTGGAAAATACGGCTTTGATGATACAAACTCCAGAAATTGTATAAGAGAAATTTACAAGAACAACAACTTATTCATTGCAGATCCTCTTTTCAATTACATAAACTGTAACTATACACATGGATCCCACCAGATAGAACACACAGGAATCAGACTGACTATATCTGAGAATAGAGATAATGTAGAAGTTCAGTATCATTAGTCAGAATGAGACCATTAGCCAGTCGCAGAACAGACCATCAACTGCTCATATGCAAGTTCAAATGAAGCTGAAGAGAATTAAAAAAGTCCACGTGAGCCGAAGTACAGCCTTGAGTATATCCCACCTGAATTTAGAGACTATCTCAAGAATAGATTTGATGAACACTAATGACCAAGGACTAGACAAGTTGTGGGATGACATCAAAAACATCCTACAGGAAGAAAGCCAAAGGTCATTAACATGACAGGAAAGAAAGACCAAAACAGATGTCAGAAGAGTCTCTGAAACTTGCTCATGAATGTAGAGAAGTTAAAGCAACTGGATGAAATGATGAAGTAAAAGAGCTGAGCAGAGTATTTCAAAGGGAAACTCAAGAAGACAGGTATTATATTGAAATGTGCAAAGACTTGGAGTTATAAAACAAAACAGGAAGCGTATGCTTAGCATTTCTCAAGCTGAAAGAACTGAAGAGAATGTTCAAGTCTTAAGCTGCAATACTGAAGGATTCTATGGGCAAAATACCAAACAAAGCATGAACCATCAAAAGAAAATGTAAGGAATGCAGTCACTGTACCAGAAAGAAATGGTCAGTGTTTAACCATTTCAGGAGGTAGCATATAATCATGACCAAAAGAATTGAAAAAAGAAGTCCAAGTCAGCACTGAAGCTATTGGCAAAAAACAAGTCTCCAGAAATTGACAAGACATTTCAACAAAGAGCTACAACTCTGGAAGCACTCACTAGTCTATACCAAGAAATATGGAAGACAGCTATCTGGCAAACCAACTGGCCAAGATCTGTATTTGTGCCTATACCAAAGAAAGGTGATACAACAGATTGTGAAAATTACTGAACAACATCATTAATATCATATGAAGTAAAACCTTGCTTAAACCCATTCACAAATGGTTGCAACAGTATATCAACAGGGAACTGCCAAAAATTCAAGCCAGATTCAAGAGAACTCTGAACAAGGGATCTCATTGGTGATGTCAGATGGATCTAGGCTGAATGCAGAGAACAGCAGAAAGACGTTTATCAGTGTTTAACTAACTGCAAAAGCTTTCAATTGTGCGGGTCATGGCAAGCTATAGACAACATTGCGGAGAATGAATATTCTGGAATACTTAACTGTGCTCATGAAGAATCTGTATATAGACCAAGAAGCAGTTTGAACAGAATAAGAGAACACTGAATGGTTTAAAATTAGGAAAGGTCATGTGCCAGGATTGTATTCTTTCACCATATGTATTCAATGTGTATGCTCAGACATAATCCGAGAAGCTGGTTATATGAAGAAAAACGTGGCATCAGGATTGGAGGATGACTCATTAACAACCTCTGATATGCAGATGACATAACCTTGCTTGCTGAAAGTGAAGAGGACTTAAAGCACTTACTGATAAAGATCCTTCAATAAGGATTACACCTTAACCTAAAGAAAAAGAAAAAATCCTCACAACTGGACCAATAAACAACATCATGACAGATGGTGAAAAACCTGAAGTTGTGAAGGATTTCCATTTCTTTCATTACACAATCAACATCCATGAAAGCAGCCATCAAGAAATCAAGCATATGGCATTGGACAAATCTGCCACAAAGGACTTCTTTAAAGTGTTAAAAAGCAAAACATGTCACTTTGAAGACTAAGGTGCCCAACCCATGCCGTGGTATACATATGAGTCACCTCATATGCATGCAAAAGCTGGACAATGAAAAAGGAAGACTGACAAAGAATTGATTACTTTTGAATTAACGTTTGGCGAATAATATTAAATATTAAATAATAAAGTATATTCTGATATTATATTGACATAGTTCCATCAATAACTCAACTATCAGAAAATATATGTACATGCTGTCAGTCAAGCCACAGCTCTTGGCATAATTCCCAACAAATGTTGACAAACTGATGTACCAAAGTATCAAGATATAGTTGAAGATTTGAGTGTATAGGGTCCCTATGA
>NW_006408523.1:12373987-12405365 GCF_000296735.1 Chrysochloris asiatica | reverse complement strand
ATAATATTAAATGCCCGAAGAACAAACAAATCTATCTTGAAAGAAGTAAAGTCAGAATGCTCCTTAGAAGGAAGGACTTTGTCTCACATACTTCAGACATGCTGTCATAAGATGCCATTCTTGGTAAGGTAGACAGTCAGTGAAAAGAGGAAGACCCTCAGTGAGGGGGATTGACCCATTGGCTTCAACAATGGGCTCAGAGCAAGGCTTGTGAGGATGGTGCCGGACCAGGTAGCGCTGCATTCTGTTGTACGCAGGGTCGCTATGAGATGGAACCACCTCTGTGGCACCTAACATACAACAAGCGGTAGTATTTCAAACAGTTCATCTTTCTTTCCTCCTTGATTGACTTCCCAGAGCACCTGGCTGCTCCCTCTCAGTATCCTTCCCTGATTCTGTCTCGTGCCCCAGGTCCTTAAGTGCTGGTCATCTCTGCTTTACATTAACTCTCTTGGTATTCTAATCTGGTCTCATGACTTTAAAATAAAATCTAAATCTGATGACTCCCCAATTTGCATATGCAGCCTGAATCTCTTCCTTAAACTCTACACCATGTTCATACTACCTGACATTTCTGTCTGGATATCTAAGAGGTATCTTTTATCAATAAGACCAAAGACAAACAGTACCCTCTAGTTGCCTTCCTATTGCCTTCGCCCATTCAGCAAGTGGAAACACAATCCTTCCAGTATCTGAGACCAAAAACCTTGGAGTCATTCTGATTCCCGTCTTTTTCTTCTATTGTTGGGATTGTTAAGTGTTGTCGAGTCGGTTCCAACTCACTGTGACCCTGTATATGGTTTCTGAGGCTGTAAATCTTCACGGAAGCAGAAAGTCTCATCTCTCTCCCATGGAGTAAGTAGCTGGTGACTCTAGCGAATCTCACTGGTTCTACCTTCAATCCATGTAAAGAATCCAATCACTTCTTATCACATCCACTGCTGAGATTTTGGTCCAACTCACCAACACCGCCTTGACTAAAAACACTGCAATAGTTGATGCTGCTAAGACTGTCGCCTGCTGACTCTTCCCCACCCCTAGAAACCATCCTCAACGAAGAGGAGCTGTCTCATCCAAAATTATGACTCCTCAGGGGCAGCCCACATCTAATGACTAGTTCACAAAGCCCCGCCCCCTGGCTTCAATTTAGAGGCTCTCATAAGGGCGTTCCAGCCTCAGAGTTACGTTTGAGATAATCTGAGGACTCTGCTGTGATTATGTTATATTTCAACTTCTCCCTCTGCCAGATACTGCCACCTCATTTCTTTGTAGGTATTGTTCCTAAGAGAAAATATCTAAAGTCTACTTTCCAAGAAACTGGACCTAAGATGTCACTAACCTGTTTTCAACATGGCAGCCAGAGCAATCCCATTAAAACACAGACCTAACCAGATCGCTCCTCTGCCAAAATTCTTCTAAAGGCTTCCATTTCACTTGGAGTTCTGTGTCCTTACACAGTCTGCTCTCCTCCGTTTCCTCAGTGGCCTATTTGATATCCCTTGACCACATCAGGTTCACTCTCACCTCAGGACCTCTGTACATGCTGTTTTCTCTGCCTATAATAAATGTCCCCAGATGGTCACATGGCTTAGTGCTCCATCTCCTTTAGGTCATACTCAGATGTCCCCTTCTCAGTGAAGTCTTTCTTGCCATCCTGTTTAAAAGTTCAACAGCTCTTGAGGAGTCCCTATCCCCTTCTTGATTAGATTTTCCTTCTTAGCACCTATCACTAATTATCATATGACAGTGAAATTTGTAAGAGCTAAAACTCAATGGACTGTCTTGTTTTTCCAGGTCTTATAAGTTTTCCATCCTTAACAGGGTACAGTCCTATTATTTTTCTATGTCTCATTTGAGTAGGAAATATTTGAGCTTTCTTTCTCTGACAAGATTCCACCTTACTCAGTTTCTGGCTTTTGCAGGTTTTGCAACATATGTTTTATTTATTTATCACACTGATTGCCTATTTGCCCAATAGAATGCAGGTTCCATTAGGCCAATGTTGTTGTCTTGTTCACTGACGTATGTCCAAAGGCGAGAACAGTACCTGGCATGTAGTAGGTGCTCAATGAACGTTTGTACATGAATTTTAGAAAAGTACATACTTTGTTTAGTTCATGCAACAGCAATTAAATTCTCATTTTTGATTACTGCCCATTCTCATTGATGATTAATGCCAAAACAGCATACCTGGGCTACGACGTCTATTATTCTTCCCTTGATATGAACATCCTCAAGAGGAACTAAATTCCCAGATGTATCCTGAAGACCAGCTTTGATGTTGCTGAAAGGTTTGGTATCTGGTAACTGGTAATCTATATATGAAAAACATCAAGGTTAGTTTTTTTTAAATCACCCGACATGGTCTATTTTTTGTCTTGATCTTGATCATTCCTACTCTTCCCATTTTATGTCTTATAGGTTATGACAAATGGACAAAAATCACTATCTTTGATTTTTAACAGCAAATTCTGAAAAGTAAATTAATCACCCAACCAATTGCTGTCAAAGTCAATCCTGACTTATGGCGACCCCGTGTGTATCAGAGTAGAACTACACTGCAGAGAGCTTTCCAAGGTTGATCCTTCAAAAGTACATCACCAGACCTTTTAGTTGGCATCTCAGTGTGGCAACTATTTGCACCACCCAGGAACTGCACTGAAGGATAAGAGTGTAAAAGTGAGGGCGGCATTTTCAAAAGACACTTTTGCCTTTTTAATCTATAGACTTGGGGAATCATCTCGAACACTTAGAATCATGCTACAATGGGAAAGAAACCAATTTAAACACACACACAAACATGCTAAGGTCTTTAAACTACTAAGCAAATGAAGCTTAATCAATCTGGAGATTTGTATTCCTCCACTTGCATTAGTCACTATTAGATATTTTGCCATAAAAGCATTTTTGCAACGACACAAAACTACATGGACTTTTGATTCAAAAATGATTAATTCAAACTCTTGGTACAGCATATTGAGTAGCATTCAAATATTATACCAAGTGATTGAGAAATACAAATATGGCTAATTAGGAGTCCTGGTGTGGTGCTGTGGGTTAATGCACCCACAACGCCGTTTGAACTGTAAGGTCAGCGGTTTAAATTCACCTGCTCCTTGGAAACTCTATACAGGGTTGCTATGGGTCAGAATCAACTTGACAGCACTTACTAACAACAATGACATACATACAAACTGTCTTCCACGCATTTCATTTGCTGACTTCTTGAATATATACAAACTTGTTGTTAATAGCCGTCAAGTCAGTTCTGACTCATAGCAACACTATATAGGGTTTTCAAGGAGTGGCTGGTGGGTTTGAACTGCCAACCTTGTGGTTAGCAGTCCAGTGCTTATTCTACAGCCATAGCAGGACTCCATATGAACTCATACATTCTGATAAAGCAGCTTTATCACAGTTAAAAAATATTCATGTCCTTTTATAAGCCTACTAATTAATGTTACAATACTTGCGTTTTCTGAACAACTACCTTCCTCTCATACAGTTGTATTATTACTTACATATAAACTACACATTAAAATGTATAGAATGTCTTCATTTATCCCATTTAATAGTCCTTACAGCAACACTCTGAAGCAGACATTGCTCTCATTCCATCTGAAGAACACAGATGTTCAGAAAGATTATGTGATGTGTCAAGAATACACAATCTAGGATTTGACAGGGTCTCTGAGGCTCAAAGCCAAGCATCCTGACTGAAAAACTGTCTTCTTTATATTCTATCATCTCTCAGTACGCTTTTTGCACTCTGAAATCTTTAAAATTGTTTAATGGGTTTACGATTAGCTATCCTGGTGTGGTTGTTTTTGTTGTTAAGTACCGTGGAGTCAGTTCCGACTCATAGTGACTCTGCACAGGGTTTCCAAGGCTGCAAATCTCTACAGGAGCAAAAAGCCTCTTCTTTCTCCTGTGGAATGGCTGGTAGCTTCAAACTGCCAACCTTGAGGCTAGCAGTCTGATTTGCAGTCACTACGCTACCAAAGCTCCTTTGGTGCGATGCTATAGGATAATCACTGGACAACAAGGTCGGTTTGGACCACAAAATCGGCAATTGAAACATACCAGCTGCTCCTCGAAAACCCTATACAGAATCACTATGAGTCAGAACTGACTCGACAGCATTTAAGTTAACAATCCTGGGATGGACAAATTAAATGTAAGTGTGCTAATGAAGTAACACATCATTTTGAGATCACTTCATCTTTCTCACCACTACTCATCTGTCAGTTTGTCGTACTGTGGTGGCTTGTGAGTTGCTGTGATTCTGGAAGCTATGCCACGGGTATTTTAAATACCAGCAGGGTCATCCATGGTGGACAGGTTTCAGATTAGCTTCCAAATGAAAACAGACTAGGAAGAAGGAGTGACGACTACTTCTGAATATTTAGTCACTGAAAACCTTATGAACAGCAGAGAAACACTGTCAGATATAATGCTGGAAAGAGAGCCCCTCAGGTTGGAAGGCACTCAAACTGTGACTGGGGAAGCGCTGCCTCCTCAAAGTAGAGTTGAAGGTGGAGGGTCAGAGAAAACGAGGAAGACCCCCAGCGAGATGGATTGGCAATATGGCAGCATCAATGGGCTCAAGTGTGGCAACAATAGTGAGGTTGGCCCAGGACCGGGCAGCGTTTCATTTTGTTGTTCACAGGGTCGCTATGAGTCGGTATCAACTCGATAGCACCTAACAACAACAAAAGCCATTCTCAGGCATCCTGGGTTTTCATTTGTACAAAATCAAAAGGAACTATTTAGGCACAGGGTCACAGATATGAGATAAAGTCCACTAAAAATGGTGGTGGTGGTGTACCATGGAGTCGGTTCCAACTCATAGCGGCCCTGTACAGGGTTTCCAAGGCTGTAATTCTTTACAGGAGCAGAACTTCTCATTTTTCTCCCACAGAACAACTGGTAGTTTCAAACTGCTGGCCAGCTCAATTTGTAACCACTACACTACAACACTTAAATTCTATTACTGGTAAAAAAAGGTCTTACCTTCAGCCTTTGAAACACTTGGAAGTGCAGGTATGTATTCCTCTAAATCAGTACTACAATGAGGACGAAAGTCCTTTTTCTGATCTCCAGGAATGCAAAATTTAATGATATATTTCATTTTAATCTGATTGGTTTTATATACAACAAATTCATCATCCTAGGCCAAATAGAAATGAATAGGTGGTGAAAAACAAAAACAAAAAATCTTTGTTGGTAGATGTTCTTATAAAACACAATTTCATATTTATTCATTTAGAATATATTGAATCCAGACAATAGATATACAATAATTATTTACACTTAAGAGATTAATAAAAAAGAAGCAAAGAGTTGATACTCCTTGTTCATTTCCTGATAAAATACCTCAAAGTCAGAGATGACAGTTGCTGTTTGCGACACACCATGCACACTGTCGTAGCCTGGCGGAGCTTCTGTTAATGAAAAGTCCTTCTTGTACAAGTCCATACACTTTCCGAGGGCCACATCACAAATGGCCAGGAGTCGAGAGCCATCTGTCTCTCCTGGGTGTGAGTACTTAATGCTTGTACTGTATGTGAAAGGAAATAATACACATATATAATTTATAGTTACATGTCTTTTATTGTCCATATAGAAAACAATGCATTAAAGACATTCCAAACCGAATATTTCAAGGATTATTATTTTGGAAATAGCTCCAAATATTCAATTTAGAACTTTATTATTCACTTATTTTTTTGACAGTTTTTATTTAACCAACAGATACAGCACCCTTATGTTGTACAAGGCAGAGCTCAAAGCACTTTTTTCCCGGGAGGAGGTAAAGTCTACGTTTCCCTCCAAATCTTTATAATCTAGTAACATATCTACCTGTTGCTATAGTAAACACCAGAGTGGTAAAAGAGAAGGAAAAAACGTCTTATTAATCAGGAAAAAATTTAATTTAATTCTCTGCATTAAAGTTCATAAAGAGCATTGAATATTATGCAAGTTCTTTACGAACCTTAGTGCAAGGAATTAAATCTATTTTTTCCCGATTGTTGTTGTTGTTGTTAAGTGCCATGGAATCAGTTCTGACTCCTAGCGACCCTGTATAGGGTTTCCGAGGAGCAACTGCAAACCTTGTGGTTCAAACTGACCTTGCAGCCCAACGCATTAACCCACAGCGCTACACCAGGACTCCTTTTCCTGATTTATAAAATGTTTTTCCTTGTCTTTTACCACTCTGGTGTTTACTATGGCAACAGGTAGATCTCTTACTAACTAATAAAGATTTGGAGGAAAGCATAGACGTCACCTCCTCCTATAGCTCCACACCAGGACTCCTTTTGATGTTGTCCCCTCATGTATACAAGATGTAGGATGATCATGGGGGCTTATTATGAAGAAATTTTAAAAAATTGGTGAGAAAAAGGTCAGGAAAGTTGTGTCGAGAAATTCTTTCTCCATCACAATATATCTGCTCATTCTTCAAGGGTAGCTAGGGATGTTCTATGAGAATTTCATTGGGAAACCTAACTCCATTCACCCTACAGCCCTGATCTTGCCCATTCAGACTTCTTTTTGTTCCCCAAACTCAAAGAACTTTGCAAAGGAACATAAGTTGAGTCCTTTGACGATGTCAAAGCAGCCATGGTGTATAAGAAGTATGTACACAGAGCCCTGAGCCCAGTGCCAAGCACAATTCAGGTTGACAATTCAGTTCACTGTGACTACTGTGAAAACAAGTATAAATATTAACAAGGACTGTTGTTAAGTGCCATCGAGTCAGTTCTGACTCACGGAGACCCTCTATGGGGCTTCCGAGGAGCGATTGGTGGGTTTGAACTGCCAACCTTGCAGTTAGCAGTCCAGGGCTTATCCTATAGCATCCCAGCATGCCTCCAGATATATATAGTCAGTGTACAATGTTGATGTTATTGTCCAGTTCCAATGGGTCAGTTCTGACTCATAGTGATCCTGAATAGGTTTTTTCTAAGGAGTGGCTCATGAGTTTCAATCACCAACCTTGCAGTTAGCAGTGAAGTGCTTATCCTACAGTGCCTCAAATAAACTGTTGAGCAGAAAAAATCATGGTATAGCGGTGAAAACTGCTGGCTTTCAAGAAAGACTGACTGAAAGCTTGAGTCCCACCAGAATCATATTTGTATTTCGCTCTGTGGTCCGAGGCAAAAATCCCTTTCTGTCCCTAATTTCCTCATCTATGATATTCAGATAATAAAAGTCCTAACCTCAGAGGGCTGTTGTAAAAATTAAGTGACTAAGCAAATATAAAAGCTCTCAGACTAGTAAAATCATGAAGATAATTTCAGATGTAATTTTTCCAAATAATCACTACACATGACATGCTTTTATAATCTACTGAGAAAACTGGTTCCTTTTAAGGATCTGTTTCCTAGATAAGAAACTCTCAGCAAACATTCACCCATAATTCCCTGGTGGTGGGAAACGTGATTATAAATGCAGCATACTAACCTGAATGAATCACTGAAATATATCCCACTCCCAAGATTGCCAATGTCTGTTCGTTTCACGCCTTGATCTTCAACCACTTTGGGTAAAAGTAGCCCTCTGAAAAGAAAATGATGATTTACTAGGGGGGAAAAAAATCATCTGTTAGCACAGCCTTTAACTGAGACAGGTGCTGTTTAAAACACTTGAAATGAAAAGAAAAAAAGGATCTTAACACAGAGGGAGTTCTAGGTGCTATCAAAATGTAGCGAGCTCTAGCTGGCTTCTCAACACCATCTTGACCAGCTGTTGGCTGCATTTTTTCTGCCTTTGGGCTCTACCCCAGGCTCGGTTTCAATCCAAACCCTCCCGCCCCACTCCAGTTTGCAGCAGGACAATGCTTTAAGCCTAAGACTGCCTGTGTCTTCCCCTTGCTCAAGATCTTATACAGATCCTTCTGGGGCTTCTAGTCTTCAAAGAACACTCTGCAATCAAACTGTAGGCCATGGTTATCTCTGGGAAGATGGAGAAAGGAGGCTTCCACTTGTTACTACATAAACATCTATTGTTTGAATTGTATAGTATGAAATTGAATTAATTTTGCAAAATGTAAAGCAAAATGAGTATCAAACTAATTTTTAATTAGAAATGTTTTCTGTGATTATGCCAGCTTCCCTTCTGACATGGCTCCTTTTGTCACATCAAACTTCTCGACCGACCCTATTTCTGTGGTTTTGCTCCTGTTGTGTCTCACCATCAATGCCTTAGTCATCACTTCTTCAAGACCGTCAGTTATTACAGACGTCATCTCTGGTGCTCCCCTAACCTACCACGTGCACAATGGTGGTGCAGGTGGTGGTGGTGTGGTGTAGAGTCAGTTCTGACTCTTAGTGACCTTGTGTAGAGTTTCCAAGGCAGTAAATCTCTTTGGGAGCAGAAAGCCTCATCTTTCTTCCAAGGAGCAGCTGGTAGATTCAATCTGCTGATCTTTTGGTTAGCAGCCCAACATGTAACTACTCCACTCAGTGCTCCTTATTGCAATTCAATCATAATTCAAATGTAATGTTCTTGTGTTATAGGAAAGTCTACCTTTATTTACAAAAGTACACTGACAATAAACATTTCTATTTGATATACAAGGGGGCTTCAAAAAGTTTGTGGAAAACTTTCATTATCTTTTTATCCCGTGTATCTATAGTCTTTCTGAAGTGCCCTCATATATACCATATGCTACCAACTGACTTGCTTAAAAAGAAATAAAACCTTTCTCTGTATGAGAATGCCTTGGGGTTTATCTATGTCCTTCTTCCTATGTGACTGTGATTTTTTTCCTACTTGTTACTTGTCTGTATCTTTTCTTTCTACCAGGTTATAGTTTCCTAGAGGGCAGAGACCGAGGGCTGGATTCCTTTTGATGGTTTCCGGAGCAGTGGTCCACTGAAACTACTCTAGAAACCATGGAGATGGAAGGCAGGTTTACTGAGTCCCTGAGAATGCCCCCAACATCTAAATAGAGGGACTCTGGCCTGTCCAACATTTCCATCAATGCTTTAGCGAGGACACAGAAGGCATGCACATCAAAATACAAACAACTTTAAGCTGATAGAGATGTGTACACCCATCTGTATGAGTGGTACCTCACTGCTGTAATTAATGTAAATTCATTAAATGTTTTGACATCTGATTGGTTATCCCTCCCTCATTAGTCTTTTTTTTCAGCATCATCCAATTTTTAAAAACTATGCACTGTAGAATCAGATTTTTATTTATTTTTTTAAAATCTTGCTACTATTACTGTGATACCTCTAAATCAATACATTAATTTGAGAAAAATGGACACCATTCAGATTAAGGCAGCTGTCTTTTGGGTCCCTCAATAGTAGTTTAAAGTTTTCTCCGGATAGATCTTGTAAGTTTCTTTCTTTCTAAGTTTCTTCAGTATTTAACTAAGGATCTAAATGTAACCATATCTTCCCTAGACCCGCCGTGACTTCAGTCTCAGTCCTAAGTGGCTATACAAAGCAACCAAAAAATTAGATTATCATTTTTTAAATAGATAAATCACACAATCTGGACACTCTAATTTCTAAACCTTTCTCTTTAAGCACCTGGCAATTCCTAGATTAGATGCATATGGAGAATCGTGTAATAAAGAGTCATTTGTCTTCATATTTTACTTTCTCAATAGAATATTCATACCCACATAAGGCACTTAAAATATTAAATAATAAATCCGTAATTTACACTGCATAATTTTCTTCAGACTCCAGTAAGACTCATTTTAAATGAAAAGATTCATAAAGTATAGAAAGACAGTAAACCACTTCACATTTGTGAGGATAAAGTATTGGAAAACAAAATGGCATACTCTTACCGGGATAGAATTCCTACAATGTTTCGCACTGGCGATCCATGCAATAAGGACTTCACATTGCCAAGTTTGCTCAAAAATTCTGTGGTTTCATTCACTCTCCCAACTCGGTATATTTGTAGGATGTCCACTGGACTTTTACTATGAAAATTAGGGAGAAAAATCCAAGGGTTTGCCTGAATTAAATGAGATGACTGCCAAACTTCAGTTCTCCCTCCTCAGAGTGTGAAGACATCGTTTTCCTTCCCTCTGACTCTCTGAAGAGTTCTCCCCCTCCTGTTTCTGCCTTAATTTATATTGTTGTTGTTGTTGTTTAGTGCCATTGAATCAGTTCCGCCTCATAGTGACCTTGTGTAGGGTTTCTGAGGAGTAGCTGGTGGGTTTGAGCTGCTGACCTTGTGGCTCAAACTGACCTTGTAGTCCAGTGCTTATCTTACCAGGACTCAGAGCCCACAAAACCATTTGGGAGAGGGTCAAAAGTTAAGTCAAAAGGATCCGATAATATAAAAGGAAATTTTGAGAAAAGTCTGGGGGAATATGTTTTGAAGATGACTGGCCAAGGAAAGCTGAACAAAATTTTACTAGATTTGAATTAGTTGTTGCGTACCACCGAGTTAGTTCTTACTCCTAGTGACCCTGTGTGAGGTTTCTGAGGCTGTAAATCTTTGTAGGAGCAGAAAACTTCATCTTTCTCCCATGGAGAGGCTGGTGGGTTCGAACTGCTGACCTTGTGATTATGCAGTCCAGTGCTTATCCTACAGATCCATTGAGCTCTCCAGTTATCCTGCTACTGATAGTTAAATGATTAGGTAACTGTGACGAACCAGTTGTGGGTTAATGTGCTGGACTGTAAAGCTGAGTTCAAGTTCACCAGCTGCTCCTTGGAAACTCTATACAGGGTCGCTATGGGTCAGAACCAAATTGATGGCACTTAACAACAAACAACAATGACAGGTCACTACATAATGATAGGAATCCTCATGTGGCACAGCACACTGGACCACAAAGTCAGCGGTTCAAACTCACCAGTTGCGCCTTGGAAATCCTAGACAAGGTTGCTATGAGTTGGAACAGACTCGGCAACACTTGACAACAGCATTGATAGACCATGTTTCTTTTTATGCTTACCTCTGATTATTCTTCAAGATCTGTTTTTTAATACTGAAAAATTCTTCAGTGTCCTGCTCAACATGCTCAATTTTGCATCTCAAAGCTCGATATTTGGCAAGAGATGGTGGGTTGGGTTTTGACAAATTAGTTTCACAGACATTTACCATGTCTCTTATTAGCTGTAGACAATAATGATACACAGATGTTAGGATCAACATAAATCAAAACTAATACTCACATTGCATTAAGACTTTATCAAAAACTTCGGAAAAATGAAGGTTTCCCCCCAAACTGTTGACAGGATCTGCCTGTACTGCTAGTGCCATATTATAGGTGATTTAATTCCTCTCAGCATAATCTATGATAATATACATCAGGAGAACACACAGTGTTTTCAAACACATCATTTAATTTAATCCTTACTTCAACACTGTGAGATAGGTGTTATAATCCTTATAGTAAAGGAAGGAAAGTGCGCTCTGAGAAGTTAATGGACTCTCGACTAAATGGAAACTCAGATCACCAGGTTTCATGTTCAGTATTGTGTAATACAAATGCATGAAGCATGTTCTGTAAGCCAAGCATTGTATTTGGCTTGAAAGGTATGAAGATGAGTAAGACATGGGTCCAAATGACCCAAGTATATCAAATCATTGAAAAATGGTATTTGCAACGAAGAAATCATAGATCTTGCAAAATTCTATCATGTGATCACCAGCATTTTTTCTAATACCAGGGTCATATTTTCAACCACGATCCTTCCTCTTTGTTTCCAACGTCCGCATTCCAATCACTGGTAGTTATCAATGCATCTTGATTATATGTTTGATCAATTTCAGACTGAAGAAGTTGGTAGAATTCTTCAATTTTTTCATCCGTGGCTTTGGTAAAATACAGGGTCAGCAAAAAAGAGGAAGACCCTCAAAGAGATGGACTGACACAGTTGCTACAACAATTGGCTCATATGTAGCAACAACTGTGGGCTGGGGCAAGACTGGGAGTGTTTCATTCTGTTGTACACAGGGTCACAATGAGTCGCAACCAACTCTACAGTATCCAACACAACACAATTCATTGTGGCATTGCTTGGAGTAGCAAAATGTGGAAACCCAAATGTCTGACAATAGGGAACATCCACACAATATGGATAGTAGGATCCACAGTAGGATAGTAGAATGAAGATGACTTCTATGCACAAAATATATTAATGGAAGAAAGCAATGTACAAAACAGCAAGTATACCATATATATGTAAAAAAGAAAGGAGAAATTAAAATACATGCTCATATTTCTATTTCTTTGCATAAAGAAACAGTGCAAAGACAAATAAACTAATAAAAATGTCAATTTATTGGGGGATTAGGGAAATGGCCGGTTACAAGGGCTAAGGGTAGAATACACACTTGTCCAAGTACATCTTTGAGAAGTACATAATTTTGACTTTTCAGTCAGGCAGATGCATTACCTACTCAAAATATAAACTTGAAAAGTATTTGCTTGGACATTTGCCATCCCCTCTCAATAACAAAGCTAGTGACTGGGTCTCGTTATGATGTGCATTAGGCAATTAAGGACAATAGGAGATAATAAACATTTATGGAATTTTAAGTCAGGAATGGACCACTATCATCTCATTTGCTAGTTCATTTACTGGTTTTAACTTTTCTTGGATTACATACTCCTTTGGAAATCCATTGAAAGCTATGGTTTCCTCCAAACATGCAAACTTTTCATCTACAATCTCCTCTGAAGTCTAGGTTACGTACTGAATATCTTGCCCCAATCCCTTCATGCACAGAAGAGGCAACTCAGACCCAGAGAATGACTTCTGCTTTGAGTAAGACAGTGGTGGACACTACAGCTACCTAATCCAACATCGACCTCCCCTTCCCCTTCTCTAACAAGATCCCTAGTCTTTTCAGGTATCTGTCCTTCTCTGTAAGAATCAGGGACCCATAGCCAGGTTTTAGTCAATCCTGTAACTCCATTCTCCTGTCAGCAAATGACTCAGGAATGGACACATGACTCAATTCTGAACAAAGTCAGGGAGTCTGCTGGGGAGGGGCACCCTGTAACAGACACAAAAAGAATTGTTACTGTGAACTATTACAACACAAGGTGCTCATGAGGGGAGCCAGGCTGAGAGTGAAGCTGCCGGTTCAATGGACGAACACAGAGATGGAACGAAGCTGGGACCTTGAAGGTTCCATTAACTCTGAATGGAATGAGCCAGCAGCCCCCTACATCCATACTTCTTACTATGTAGCAAAATAAAAGTCCTACTGAGTTGTGGATTTCCATTCTTTTGCAGACAGAAGCCTAACTCATTTCATTCTCAAGAAAATTATTTCACAGTGTAGCAAAAGAGTTCTGGTAGCACAGTGGATTATGAATGGAGCTTCTAAGCACAAGGTTAGCCGTTTGAATCTACCAGCTGTTCCGTGGGAGAAAGATGAGGCTTTCTGCTCCCGTAAAGATTTACAGCCTCGGAAACCCTGTACAGGGTCACCATGAGTTGGAACCGACTCCACGGCACATAACCACCACTACCACAGTTGTTTATCAGTTCCAAACAACTCTTTACATTCGTAGTATTATGCCAACATATTTACGTTTGGTAATACAGCCTAGAGGACTTGTGCAAGTACCCAAGCATTTTAAAAGGGTTGCTTTTGCATACAACTCAAGAGCCAACTGCACTGACTCAGTGTTACCTTATTCATCAGAATAAGACTCCTAAAAGTATTTTAAATTGAATTACACATTTCAGAGATTTACCTGGCAGAGGTCCTCTTTCTTAGCTAACAGTCTTAGGTTAACTTCTTCAGTTGTTGTACCTTTGTGAGGTATTAATCTGTAGAATTCAGTCATCATTTTTTGCAATTGTTCTGCTGTTTTTCCATTTTTCAGGGCCGTCTTTACTAGAAGGAGAATGCCCTCTGCCTTGCTCACCTTTCAATATAAGATGATACAAAATCATTAACATTAAATCAGAGTGAAATATCTAAAACAATTCTTAGACATGTTACAACTATCAGTTTGCCAAAAACAAATGCTGATCTTTACTATAGATGTTTCTCAATGGTGAAGGTGATGCCATGAAGATTCTTCCAGAACTTATCTCAGCTTAACCAGAGGAAAAAAACATTCTTATACATGTAGACACATATGGACATATTATCAGGAAGGATTGGTCCCTGGAGAAGGACATCACACTTGGTAAAATAGAGGGGGGCAGCATAAAAGAGGGAGGCCCCCAACAAGATGGACTGGCACAGTGGCAGCAGATTTGGGCTCAAATGTAGCAACAATTGTGAGGTTGGTGCCGGATCAGCCAGTGCTTGTTCTGTTGTGCATAAGGTCAGTATGAGTCAGAACCAACTCCAGGGCACCTAACAACAACAGTGGATATAGAAAAAAAACAAAAAAAACAAAAACACCTATACAAAGAGATAATCGATGTATTCATTTGTTGTGGTTAACTGCTGTGGAGTCAGTTCTGACTCATAGCGACCCTGTATAGGGTTTCCAAGGAGCAGCTGGAAGGTTTGACCCATGGACCTTGGGGTTAGTAGTCAAGGGCTTATCCTATGGTGCCATACCAGGACTCACGCATATATATACAGGAGTCCTGGTATGATGTTGTGGGATAAGCACTAGATTGCAAGGTTGGTTTGAACCACAAGGTCAGCAGTTCAAACCCACCAGCCACTCCTTGGAAACCCTATACATGGTTGCTATGAATCAGAACTGACTCCATGGCACTGAACGACAACAACAACAAAAAAATCCACCCTACAGCCCTGATCTTGTCCCTTCCGATTTCTATTTGTTCCCCAAACTCAACACTGAAAAAGAATACAAACAAGAATTCTGACATGGTGTAAATCAAAAAGCACAGAATTCTTTGGGGACAGGCTAGAGAGATGAGAACACCCACTTCAGATGTATCAACTTGGAGAATATGTGGAAAAACAATAGCTTCACATTTTGATATTTTTGTTTAATAAAAATTTCTGTGGTCAAAATACATTTTGATTTACCCTTTCAGAGAAAGAGCAAGACAGACAGACAGACAGGAATGCTATTGCAAGAGACTCACGTTTGACATAAGGAATTTAGAAAGATGTCAGAATTGAACTAGGAACAAAAACCCTCCAGAAGATGTTTCTAATTACACATTTACTTTACGGGCTTCAACCTAGGAAAACCTTTTCTCCATGAAATAAACTAGCTAAATTGCACACAGGAATTTGTCTATACTGTTTTTGTTTTATTTTTTTTTAATTTATGTCTGTACTGTTTTAATATGACAATGCAATTCACAAGCTGTACCACTGGGAATATTTTCTTTCATTTGCTCCTTCAAATGCAAATTGACATCATCAGATGTATTTTCTGGTGGGTGGGAAGCATACCAAGGTGCCCTGGAATGGGTTAAGCTTTGGACTGCTATCCAAAGAAGATGAAGCAATATACTTCCATAAAGATTTACCACCTCGGAAACCTCAGGGAGTACATCTACTGGGTCCTATGTTGTTGTGGTTGTTAAGTGCTGTTAAGTCGGTTCCAGCTCATAGTGACCCTGTATTAGATTTCCGAGGCTTTAAATCTTCACAGGAGCAGAAAGGCCTATTTTTCTCCTGTGAAGAGGGTGGCGAGCTCGAACCATGAACCGAACCGTAAGTTCATCATTGACTCGGCAGCATTGGGGTTGCTCTACGGGTAGGAAACATACTTGCATTTCCCAAAGAAGTCAGAAGTTACAAGCCTCTAAAGTTGTTGGCTATGAAAAAGGTTAAGATTTGGTCAATAACTGACGACCAGAACCATCCCCATCCCTTAGGCACATTAGTTAGCCCCCTGACCTAGAGGCTCAAACTTCATAGTTCGTTGTTGGTAAGTGTCATAGTTCTGACTCATAACAAACCCTGTGTAGGGTTTCTGAGGAGCAGTTGGTGGGTTTGAACCACCAACCTTGTGGTTAGCCGTCTAGTGCTTATCCTACATCACCATTAACTAGCAGTAAAGCGCTACTCTGATTAGCTCAGGTGTCTGAGCATTGTACAGACAAGAATGTCTAGTTTTCTTGAAAGCTTATTTTCCACGAGTGTTCTCTTGCGCTCCTTTCATCCAGGTGAAAGGGAAGAACAGTCAGTCACGAACTCAACTTGACGAGCACCAAGCCGTAAGTATAGTTATTTAAGCTAATGAACCCGGAAGCAGGCTGTTGGAGAGTCTATTTCAAGGACGTCATTACTTACATCATTAAGACTAATTGTGTTCACTGGTTTCAGAAGTGTGTGCTCCAGGTGACCAAGAGTTTCTGTCCAAATCATCTCCACCAAATCACTCACCTCTTGGCTCAGAGTATTTGAATTTATTACCTCCTCCAAAAGCAACTATAGCAACAAAAAACAAATCAACAAAAAGTAATCATGGAATAAATGCTATCAGGACTGACTGAGAGGGTTGGAAATGTAAAGGTAGACATTTTATAACAAAAGGAGGGGGAGCGGTTAACTTTGCAGTCCAGGAGCAGAGGTCCCTGGGACCATCAAGGGAGCTGAATGCGGGACCCTACCCAGAGAAACAGTGACGCCAGAGATGGAGGCAGAAACAATGACATGGAGAGATGGAGCAGCTGGGGACTTTAGACCCAGAGAGGGAGAGGGGCTGTGTGCTGATGACCTGGGGGGACGGGGGCAGGGAAGGCTTGCAGGGTATACCCTTTGGTTGGTTGATGATGCATGGAGGGGATTGGGGGATTGTAACCATGGCAATGAAATGATATACGATAGGATGAATGTAAACTATGTATAACATTATAAAGAACAGGAATTCACTAACACTTAATTGTGCTTATGCAGAACCTAGAGGCAGTCCTTTGAATAGCACCAGGAGAACTGAGTAGTTTAAAATCAGTAAAGGTGTGTGGCAGGGTTGTATTCTTTCACCACACTTACTTAGTCTGTAACTGAGCAAATAATCTGAGAAGAGAAGCTGGAGTAGAAGAAGGGTGCAGCATCAGGATTGGAGGCTGATTGATTAAGAGTCTGAGAAATGCAAATGACACAATCTTACTGAAAAAGAAGACTCGAAGCACTTACTAATGAAGATTAGACTACAACTTTCATTATGGATGTATAAACAACCTGCAGCGTCTACAAACAGTGGCATATCACTCAGCTATAAAAAGGAATGAAGTTTCTGATATACGTCACAACCTAGATGAACCCTGAGAACATTATGTGGAGCGAAGTCTGTAGTCACAAAAGGAATAATGACAAACACTGTGTAATCTCGCTTCTATAAAATAGCAAATGTATAGAAACCCCAAGATTATTAGTGGTTATCAGAGGTGGGAGAAGGGGGAAAGGAGAAGCTATTGCTTGGGAGAGTGAGTTTATGTTAATGATGGTGAATGATTTGGTAAAGGAGTGTAAAAATGATGGCAAAACCTGAAGAATGTCAATGAATTATATGAGGGGGCTTCAAAAAGTTCGTGGACCATTTTCATTATCTTTTAATTCCATTTTTCCACAAACTTTTTGAAGCCCCCTCACACATATAGGAATTGTTGAATAGGTATGTTTTGTTTTGTTGTGTATACTTTCCCAGCACACACATCAAAAAAAACCCGCTAAATCAGGAACACAAAATTATCAAAGCCAGAAGAACAAACACACAGAAACTAATCTTACTGCTTGCAGTTTTTCAGATGCTAATTGGGTCGCTTCCAGTGTAAAATTTTCTCTTAACAGAAATCCTTGTTTCTTCAGTTCTTCGATGTAATTTTCATAGCACTCACTTGCAGCTACTGAAGTTTTCTTTCCAGAGATCTGTTTTCTAGTCTGTGAATTACATAATATAGCAAAGTCTTAGGATATGGATGTACCACTCACCTGCCAATGTTTACTGAATACACATTATGTACCATGAGGGAACAGAAACATAAATAAGGCATTAGATCCCTGCCACGAAGGAGTTTAGAAACTTCTTGACTTCTTGGTTCCTGCCCCCCTTGTAATTACTTAGCACTCTTGGTGGAGTGCTGCAGGTTAATGCGCTGGACTGCAAGGTCGGTTTAACTGCAAGGTCAGTGGTTCGAGTTCACCAGCCGCTCTTTGGAATCCTCGTACAGGGTCACTATGGGTCGGAACCAACTGAACAGCACTTAACAACAACAACCAATAATTACTTAAGCCTTCAGTTCTTCACACAACAGCTGAAAACCCAAAAGTAAGCTGGGAGGATGGCTGGATTGAGCAGACGGAAGACAGAAAAGAGCTACTTGACGCACTGTAGTCACTTGGAGTTCATTCAGAGCCCACACGTTCTCACCTCACAGAGCATTCTAATAAGCTTTGAAGTCTGCCTTTGTAGGTGTTGCAAGATGACAAAAACAAATTAGAGGAGATGAAAACATACTGCAAAAAAAGGAGGTATTGCTAGAGAAATACACAGTCAAATAGAAGGACTGGGAAGGAAAAGCAGGTATGCAGTTCTCTCGAGAGGCACAGACAGCCCACACCTCTGCCCCTGCACTCCAGCCTGCCTACAGACGTGACACTCCACTCTTCTGAACCCCTTGCCCCTGCATGGCCACGTGTCCTACCAGTAACACCAGGAGCTGGCTGTGCAGCCCAAGGGGTATGGTGACCTTTCACACAGTGTGGTCAAGTGTCTCCATTAAGAAGATAACATTAAATGAGAAACAAAATTCTCATACATTCTATATTCTGCCATGATTTTCAACTTGATTTTTATCTACTTTTTACCCCAAATGTGACCCATGAATTAACTTTGTAGCTCTAGTTCAATCAAAGCCTGATACAGGTTGGGATGGCAACTGAAATTAAGCAAAACTGCATAATATTGACCTCTAAATAGCACACTGCATCTGGACTGGGAGTTTATGAATGAATGATAAACACCTGGTAAGGAACCTTAGCTGTGGATTTCCCTGGGAGTGGTGACCCCTATGACTGGACATGTCCCTTAAGGACACCTGGAATGCATGCCTCTATTGCAAGAGATAAGGAGCTCTGGTAGCATAGTGGGGTGCTAACCTCAAGATCAACAGTTAGAAACAACAGTTAGAAAGATGATGCTTTCTGCTCCTGTGAAGATTTACAGCCTCAGAAAGCATGTTCAGGGTCACTCTGAGTCAGAACCAACTCCATGGCACAAAGTCAACCAAGTACAAGAGGTATTGGCTCCTGCGAGGCAGGGCTTCTAAGCCAGTAGGGATGCCATGCCCACCTAATGGAAGTCTCCTTTCCTTTCTATCTGGGCTGACACCAAGGGCAGGAACCTGGGAGGACCACTCCCACTGAAGAAAATGCCTTCTGTTGCCTGTACTCTTCTAGTTCCAGTGTGGCCCATAGGAGAACTATAAGTCTGAATGTCTAGTTTAGAAGACACCATAGTGGGCACTGAAGCATTTTAGTTACACTTTGGGTATGAATTATGAATCCATTTTTGTTTCATAATTATTTTAGAGTAGAACTGTGCTCTTTACTTTTTAAAAAACTGTTAATTGTGAATTGAGTGAAGGTTTACAGACAAGATCATCGGTTTACATTCAACAAATCATAGACATTGCTCCAATTCAGTGATTTCAATCCCCTCCACGAAACAATGGTTCCTATTTCCATTCTAACCTTCTTCCCATCCCTTCTCAACTTTGTTTTTAGGTAAATGTTGCCCTTGTGATTTGGAATGACTGGTCATTCTATGAGGAGCACACCTTATTAGTATTATTGTCCTCCCTAGATACCTATCTAGCGCTTAGCTTTAAATTTGGCTTTCCAGACCTGAAGGGTGGTCAAGGGTCAGTGCTGGTTCCTCCAGTTCTCTGCGCTCTTGATTTGAGAGCCTCCTCAAAGCCTTCACTTTTATAGGTTGTCTGTGACTCCTGAGCCCATAGCTGTAGCTGTCAGGTGCCACAGAGTCAGTTCTGACTCATAGAGTTCTACGCACAACAGAACAAAATACTGCCCGGTCCTGAGCCACCCGCACAATCCTTGCTAAACTTGAACCCACTGCTGCTGCCACTGTGCCAATCCAGCTCATTAAGGGTCTTCCTGCAGCGTTCTCACAACTGTAATGCTTGAGCCTGTTGTTGCTCCATTGTGGCAGTCCATCTCATTGGCTGTCTTCCTTGTTTTCTGACCCTCCACTTTACCAAGCATGATGTCCTTCTCCAGGGGCTGGTCCCTCCTGATAGTATGTCCAAAGTGTGAGGGACAAAGTCTCCCCATTCTGATTTCTAAGGCACATTCTAGCCATCCATGGTACTTTTCATACTCTCCTCCAACACCACAACTCAAATGCATCACTTCTTCTATGATCTTCCTTATTCACTGTCCAACTTTCACAAGCTACTGAAAATACCATGGTTTGGGTCAGGGACACTTTAGTCCTGAAACTGACATTTTTGCTCTTGAATACTTTAAAGAGATCTTGTGCAGCAGATTTGCTTAATGCAATATGTTGTTTGATTTCTTGACTGCTGCTTTTGATTTTGAGTGATTGACCATTCCATGGTGAGCATACCTACTAGAGTTGCTGCCCACGCCCCCCCAAAAAAAGTATCTACTGCTTGCAAACCCACAGTATTTTCACAATCACAGATCATTATTAATGCTTTAGTTTCCTTCCAGATGGTAACTTCTGAAGGTCAGGGTGTGAAATATGTTGTATCTTTGCATCCTGGCACATAATAGATTGTTAGGCATATTGTTGTTGTTGTTAGGTGCCATTGAGTAGGTACCAACTCATAGCGACCCTATGCATAGCAGTACAAAACACTGCCTAATCCTGGGCCAATCTCACTACTGTTGCCACACTTGAGTGCATTGATGCTGCCACTTGGCCAATCCATCTCGTTGGGGATCTTCCTCTTTTTCTCTGACCCTCCATCTTACCAAACATGATATCCTTCTCCAGCAACTGGTCCCTCCTGACAACAAGTCCGAAGTATGAGAGACGAAGTTTAGCCATCTTGGCCTCCAAGGAGCACTCTGGCTGCTTAATACAGTATGCAAAGTCAATTGCTTTTGGAGATGTACATAGAAGAGTATTTTGTAAATGATTTGGAAAATGTGATGAGCCCTCTATCCCCTTCATCAGGGAAGGGTTTCCTATGAAGAGACCCCCAGCCATCCATTTAGGGTAAAGCATTCACATCCTGCAAACTCCAAAACAGAATACATTTCCTCTTTCCAAAGTGATTCACTAGGTAAACTAATTGGTTTGTTAATGAACACTGTTAAGGAACCTAATTATGGTCAAGAGTGGCCAGACATGTAGGAATCAATACACAGATCAATACCTTGCTGCCATCGTCCAGGAGGAAGGATGAGGTTATTAGAAAAGGCCAGTCCTTGCGTTCTAGGAAGCACCGCAGTTCTACCACTACAATTTCCTTCCCGCCCTCTGTCCCAATCTGGAAAAAAAAGACACTAGGTTATAAATTGCTTTGGTTCAATAACCAACTACACACACCATTCAAAACGTAGACTGTGAAAGTAATATAGGCTAATCTGGAAATATAGTTTACAAAGTACAGAAAAGTATAAAAAAATAAAGTCATCTGACACTCCACTTTAAGATAGTCACTTCATAGTTTGGTATAGTTTCCTCATGTATATTTATGCCATAAGGCGCTCTGGTAACGTTGTGGTTACGAACTGGGCTACAAACTGCAAGGTCAACAGTTCGAAACTACCAGCTGCTCCGCAGGAGAAAGATGAGGCTTTCTGCTCCTGTAAAGATTTACAGCCTCAGAAACCCTGTACAGGGTCACTATGAATTGGAACCGACTCGACAGCACTTAACAATAACAACATATTTATGCCACAGATATATCTGTATATGTTTAAACATTGTCACTTTTCAAGCTTTATCACAGAAGAAAATGCTATTTTCAAATTACATTTTGTTTATTAAAACCTATGAAAAATACTAATGGAGTTTCATTTGGAACTCTAGTATTGATTTTAATTTGTATAAAGCCAGAGAAAAAGTCTTTGCTTTCTTTTTAAATGCAAAAGCAGTGGAAATTTAATACTACATAAGTACTTGGTATCTAATTTGCAATTTTTAAATACAGGAAACTATTCATCACAGGGAGAAATGTTATTTTTAATGTTGTATTAATAATCTGTACTGTTCAAATTTTATTATAAGCATGCATTACCTAATTAATCAAAACACTGAAAAATTAGACATTACATTTAAAATGTAAAAATTTTCTTGACTTAAAAATCAACTCATAGAATATGAAATTTTTATTCAGAACATACATATATTTTGAAACAATGAGAAAATTACTGGACAGGAAAACACCCACATTTCTTTTTCTCAAATAGAAATTTAACTCTTACCTTTTCCAAGGTGTTATATTTTGCAACTTCAAATTCTCCAGGAAAATGAGGAATTTCAATATTCTCTGTATAAAACCTAAAATTTGTATAATCAAAATTTTACCATTAAAGGGGATTTTTACACCAAATAGAATTTTCACAGACCTTTTCTTGAAGAGCTCCTAATTCCTTACAAAATATGCTAAGAGTCTTTGCTAAATGTTAGATATTCTAACAGTGAGGTGGTCTGATGTCCCTATCTGATTCTAAGGCTCTCGTTCCAAGCCCTGTGATTGTCTGCACTGGATGAAGAGACCCTAGAGAGCAGACGCAGGAGATGTAAATGTAAGAGGTCAGCAGACTGGAGAAAGTGCCACACAGAGATGTGTGCTGCCGGGCTTCAGCCGAGAGATAAAGACAAGACACCACCACTTGCTGCTGCTGGTGGTGGTTATGTGCTGTGGAGTCACTTCCGACTCACAGAGACCTTAAATAGGGTTTCCAAGACTGTAAATCTTTATGGGAGCAGAAAGCCTCATATTCCTCCCACAGAATAGCTGGTAGTGTCGAATTGCTAACCTTAAGGTTAGCAACCTGACTCGTAAGCACTATGCTAACTCCCTTCCAAAGAAATGGGCCAGCTTTTTCATCAATTCATACGTTTTATTCAGGATTTTTACTTTTCTTATAACACTACTATTAACAAATAAGTTAATTTCCAATGTGGTGCCTAATTAGCAGCTGTTGTCTGAGGTATGCCTTAAGTAACCACATAGAACTTGAAACTCACAGCTTGATAGACAGTTATTGTTATTTCCGCTTTTGAAAATATCAAAGACAAGTGATTAGCATCTTTACTACTAAAGACTTTGTTGCTCAGTAAGGTAACACAGTCAGTTGTTGTTGTTGTATGCTGTGGAGTCGGTTCCAACTCATAGCGACCTTGTACAGGGTTTCCGAGGCTGTAAATCTTTATGGGAGCAGAAAGCCTCATCTTTTTCCTGTGGAACAGCTGGTAGTTTCGAACTGCTGACTTTGCGGTTCACAGCCCTATTCGTAACCACTACGCTACCAGAGCTCCTTAACACAGTGAGTAGGCCTACTAGATCTTTATCTCCAGTGATTTTTCTGTTTTAAAACTCAGCTAATCTAATAATTACATCCAATCTCACAAAATACTGAGAAGCTACAAATAATTATTACTATCATCATTGATGTGCAAGCTCTTAAATAATTAAAATTTCTTAAATAATTAAATAAGCAAAATAAATGAAGACACTATAAAGGTCAATACTAAAAATGCGTATCAATAGTATTTTAATACTATGCTTGTGGTTTCAAACACGTTTACGAACTATAATGTTGTAACAATCAGAAACGGATTACTCTGTGACTTCCACGGTGTTTTCATTCTCTGTGGAACTGTCCAGGGATGCAGCATCTGTTTCCACTCCTAGAATCAAAGCAAAGCAAATACTTGTTTACTGATCAAACATTTACTATGCTCAGTAAATACCTGCTGAAGTTGTAAGGGTTCTTGAATATAGACCATATTTATCATGCTGGTTTGGTTTTTGGGTGTCCTTAAATTAACTAGGATGATATTATTGGGTGTCATGGAGTCCATTTCAACTCACAGGGACTCCATGTGATAGCGTGATGGTGGTGGTTGTATGCTATCCAGTTGGTTCGGACTCACAGAGACCCTGTATCCGGCCTCTGAGGCTGTAAATCTGTACGGGAGCATTAAGTCTCATCTTTCTCTTGGGGAGCATCTGGTGGATTCGAACTGCTGACCTTGTGGTTAGCAGTCTAATGCCTAGTCCACTACACCACCAAGGCTTCTTCATATGACAAAGTAGAATTGCTCTATAAGCCTTTCTTAACTGTAATCTTCATGGAGGCAGGCTGCCAGGTTTTTCTCTCATAGATTCACTGAGTGGGCTCAAACTGTGAACCTTTCAGTTAGCAGCCAAGCACTTAACCATTGCATCACCAGGGTTCCTTAAATGAACTATAGTTATTGGTAACCCAAAGGCGATATAAGTGAGAACAGAGAAAGGTGTATAAGATGGAGATAACATACAATAATTCTATGTTAATATGCATATGAGGGAAATTTTCTCTACTGTAATCTGTATTATTTGAAATTCATTGATAGACATAAAATCTTTGAGTGGCATTTTCCTCTCGTGAAGATTAAGATAAACACATTATGAAATGCATTTTGCATACACTGCAAGGTCTGCATGAGGTTCCAAGTGCCCTGTCACAGAGGAAGGGAGCTGGAAACTCCAGGGTCACAGAAGGGAAATTCAAGGGCTTCTGTGCGTGGCTGGACACTTCGTGTCTTCTATGGTTCTTATCTACAGCGTTAAGGTACATAGGAATAACTCTTTATTTCCATTTTTCATTATAGCTTTGATTTCAAAGATTTGCAATGAAAGGAGTCTCATCCTCCCCCACTTCTCCTTTGTCTGCCCTTCATTGCAACAGCAAGAAAGTACAACGGCTCTATCCGCCTCCTAGGGTTGGTCTAAAAAAGGAATCATCAAAATGTTATTTATTATACTAACTGATGTTGCTGTTGCTAAAGTGCCCTCAAGTAGGTTCCGACTCATAACAACCCTGTAGAGGGTTTCAGAGGAGTTGCTAGTGATCTCGCCGTCCAGTGCTGATCTTACAGCGCCTAACTCATAGCAAATCTATATACGTTTCTGAGAAGCAGCTGGTGAACTTGAACCACCGACCTTGCAGTTCAAACAGACGTTGTAGTCCAACGCATTAGTCCACAGTGCCACCCCAGGATTCCATATCCATATTCAACATACAGCATGTGCCTGATACAAATTAGTATTTATCAGAATTGCTTGACATTTGATCCAAACTGTGAGACAAGTATTTCTCTATAGCCAAAAGCTTTCTTCTTGGTCAGATTCCAAAGTAAAATCCAAATTTATACAAGAGATGTTGCTTCTGGAGAGATCATATTTTTGTTGTTGTTGTTGTCTTTTTAAAAAAACAACAACACTGTGTTATTGTGAATTATGTGATAATTTACATGGGAGGACACCAGTTCTACACTCATCCTACACTGCCATGGCTACAATCCCCTCCATGCATCATCAACCAACCAAAGGGTAGACCCCACAAACCTGCCCCCGAGTTGTCAGCACACGGCCCCTCTCCCTCTCTGGGTCTAAAGTCCCCAGCCACTCCATCTCTCCACGTCATCGTCTCTGCCCCATCTCTGGCGTCACTGTTTCTCTGGGTAGGGTCCCACACTCCGCTCTTCTCCCTTGATGGTCCCAGGGACCTCCGCTCCCTGGCCTGCAAAGTCAACCACTTCCTTCCTTTTGCTACAAAATGTCTACCTTTACATTTCCAACCCTCACAATCAGTCCTGATAACAATTATTCACTATTGTATCCCAAGAGACCTACCCCTGACTCCTTTCATCAGCCCCACCCTGACAGACTGGATTCTACTCAGTGGAGAGTCTACCTACCTCCACACCCTCTGGATCCCTCTTGAAAGCTTGTAAGCCAGTCACTTCTTGCCTTTGTAGCCCCCCCATTTTGGGTAGCCAATGTCCAAGTTGCTCATCCCTGTCTACTCTGTATATGGAGGGTGTGGGAATAATTCTTGCTGTAAAGATTTGTTCCCTCTTTTGAGCTACTGCATCCATCGGTGTAGGTCAAGTTCATCAAACTGTATCAGATTACTCTTTCTTTCCATCTTCTTTCTTCTTCTAGTTGCGTTCTGATCATGCAGCCATTGAAGCCAGGTCAAGTGGGTATTATCTCCAAGTGTCTGTTTTCTTATGCATACGCCCTCTCTTCTTATGAGCTGGATGCTTCACTCTCCACTCTAGTCCTCTGTGGCTATGTCATTGACTGGATAGATCATCTTTTGAAAAGAACTTGTATAGCAAAATATTCTTTGTAAATGTCCACATCTTTCTACAGGAGAAAGATGAGGCTTTTTGTTCCTGTAAACATTATTAAGCTGTGGTTATAAATTTTAACATAAAGCTTTTTTATTTCCCCTTCCCAGTTAAAATTACACCACAAGATTTCTGAAATGATCAATGTTTTTGTAGTAATTTTGAATCTCACCATACTAATCTGGATGCTGAGAAATCTACTTCACTTGATAACATATCATGTTGTCCGTCACGATTTTTGCTGTTTATTTTCTGAGGTAATAGAAGACTAATCAGTTTTGTAGTATTTCTGGATAATCTTTTTTTCTATAATATCTTCAACAATCCAAAATGTTTACTGCAGAACCTTGTGAAGTTGAATTTGATCTCTGCCCTTGGTTTCTGAGAGATAACTTCTAAAACTTTATATTTTCCCCAATGATTGAAGTTCTTTGTGCTTCAGACCACACTGAATAGTCTATGTGACTCATATTGGTGGGAGGGGAGTGGGGGGGCTGGCTATGCCAGAAATACCTACTATGTGCTATCAAACTTGTGATATCAACTCAACTCACAGGAGAGGGGCTGGACTATGAATTACATAATGAGATCTCACTGCAGGATAAGCACTGGACTGCTAATCACAAGGTCAGCAATTCAAGTCCACCAGTCACTCTGTGAGAGACAGAGGAGGCTTTCTGCTCCCACAAAGATTTAAAACTTTGGAAACCCTATACACGGTTGCTATGAGTTGGAACCGACCAGACAGCACCTAACATTAACAGCAATAACAAGACCGTCAATAAAAGCTCAGGCCACGAAACCACCATCGGCTTCCTGGTTGGTAACAGACATCAGTGCTCACGGGATGGGAACCAAGGTAGTGAGCCCCTTTTGGGGACATGAAAGCTTCAGGATGGGAACCTTCCCTGTACATCCCTCCAGTTGTATCATTTTTGCTATAATAAACCTGTAATCATTTCGTTTAGCACTTTCCTGAGGTCTATGAGTCATCCTAGATATAAAATAGTAGGAGTTAGCAGGTAGGAAGTTGGGAGGGGGGTCTGGGAACCCCTGAGCAGATGACTAACCTAAGAGAGTAGTGGAAAAGCCCTGAATTTATAGCCAGTAGCTCAAAAGTGAAGGAGCTCTGGTAGCATAGTGGTTATGAATCGGGCTGCGAACCGCAAGGTCAGCAGTTTGAAACTACCAGCTGCTCCGTGGGAGAAAGATGAGGCTTTCTGCTCCTGCATAAATTTACAGCCTCGGAAACCCTGTACAGGGTCGCTATGAGTTGGAACCGACTCCACAGCACTTAACAACAACAACAACAAGGTCAAAAGTGAGTCCTGGTATGGTGCTATAGTATAAACACTGGACCACAAGGTCGGTTTGAACCACAAGGTCATCGGCTCAAATTCACCAGGTGATACTCAGAAACCCTATACAGGGTCACATATATTGTTTACCTGTCAGCCAAACAAACCCACCCTGGGGGTGGGTTCAGTTCCAGGTTTGAAGGGACACCCTCACTTTTGACCTGTTGTTGTTGTTAAGTGTTGTGAGTCAGCTCTGACTCCTAGTGACCCTCCCTTGTATGGGGCTTCCGAGGAGTGGCTGGTGAGTTTAGCCCAGTAATTATCCTACAGCATCACACGAGGACTTCAAACAATAAATAAGATGTTGTTGTTACATGCCATCGAGTCAGATACAACCCATAGCAACCCTATATAGTTTCCAAGGAGCAGCTGGTGAGCTTGAACTGCCAACCTTGCTGTTCAAAGCAACTTTGCAGTCCAGTGCATTAACCCACAGAGCCACACCAGGACTCCTCAAACAATAAATAGAACTATATAAAATGAATAATAATACTCATGAGGATGTACTCCTCAGAGCAATCAAACATAGGAGACCAAAAGGCCAGCCAGTATTAATGTAGTTACAAACCGGAGAAGACAGGAAGGGACTGGAAAGAAGGGCAAAGGGGAACAGGAAGTAGGAAGAGTGCTGTAACATTGTGTATATACGAGGTTACATTGTATACAAAATGAGTATAAATTGTTAAATGGAAAACTAACTTGCTCTGCAAACCTTTCACCCAAACCACAATAATAAATAAATATAACTTCTTTTTTATAAAAAGTGAGAGCAAGGGAACTCCCAAACTTATGGCTGGTGTCTGGGGTGTTGGGCAGGCTTGACCCTCTGGAAGACTGTGCCCTATAACTTGGGAGGTCTGACCTAGCTCCAGCTGGTGGGGGCCAGAGGAAGAAGCGCTATATATGCAAATGGCATCAGGACAGAAGGGGAACAGAATGGAACGGAATGGAACCGATCCTTACAATTTGGTGTCAGTAGTAAGATTTTATTTTGTTTCCCGCCCCCCTCTTTCGACAGCACACCTGTAATATATTAAGGGCTTACTAGGAAACAAATACTTACCAAAAGTGCTTTCCTTTTGACAAGAAGATAATGTGATGCCCAGTGACTTATTAGGATTGTAATTCTTCACGTCCAAGAGTCTCCTTTCTTTGACAGATTCATGTATAAAATCTGGGTTTACAATATGGATGTGCTTCTCTTGGAAAGATTTTGCTTGATACTGACTCAGGACAACAGCATTGTCTAAGATTATGTGTGTGCACTGTAAATAAAAGAGTGAGCCCATTATGCATTAGTAAAATCACATTTAAATAAATTATTTGTATGTCATTTTCACCCTTAAAAAGTCTTATTTGAATTAACTTGCAATAACTTTTGTCAGATTTCTAAAATAAATAATTTCTAGCTACATAAAAGTTAAAAAACAACTCATGAGTTTTTGAAGAGTATTGCTGTTGTTGTGTGTCATTAAGTCGGTTCAGACTCATAGCAACCCTGTGTAGGGTTTCCAAGGAGCAACTGGTGAGATTGAACCACTGACCTTCTAGTTCAAACTGACCTTGCAGTCCTGCGCATTAACCCACAGTGCCACACCAGGACTCTTTGAATGGTATGGCTGCATTATAATTGATTAGCCAACCCTAGAGTATATTTCCAAAGTTTTACCACTGTAAACAACACTTTAATGAACATTCTCATACATTTATATACATTAACAAAACAATTTCCAAAAAAGTTTACACTCAGTTATGGGAGTTTCTAAAAATTAGAGATTATGTTGGCATTCTTCTCCAAAAAATAAAATGAGAAGTTATAACAGGTACGAATTATTTATTCATCTACAGATAGGGTCATAACAGGGAAGTGAGGGAGAGCATATGAGGGAAATACACAGATGGTCTCCAGATTATGAACGAGTTCAGTTCCTTAATCTGTCTTTAAATTGAATTTGTATGTAGAACAGTTAGGTGTGGTTTATATGTAATGTCAGTTAGTCAAATATTTATCTTAGTTGATAGTGTGTTTTTGTTGTTGTTAAGTGCCGTAGAGTCTGTTCTGACTCATAGCGACCCTGTATAGGGTTTCCAAGGAGTGGATGGGGAACTTGAATTGCCAAACTTTTGGTTCAAACTGACCTTGCAGTCCTGCGCATTAACCCACACCACCACACCAGGTATATAGTATATATAGAAAAAAATTAATGAAAGACTTCCAGATACATTAAAATATCTTTAACATAATACTACAGCAATAATAAAGTTTTTATGCACATCACAAAGTAGAACCAGTTTGTTTTTATGAACCATGGATGGTTGTGTTGCTGCTACGTGCTGTCGAGTCAGTTTCAACTCATAGCGACCCTTTATAGAGTTTCCAAGGAGCAGCTGGTGAGTTTGAACCGCTGACGGCTCAACCCGACCTTGCAGGTTCACAACTACAGATTGTATGTAAATCAGTCATATGTTTGTAATCCGGAGACTGCCTGTATACAATTCTGCCAAACTGGAGGTAAATAGAAACATTCTACCTCCTACATTCGGAGTCCTGGTGTGAGACTGTGGGCTAATGCAGCAGATTGCAAAGTCGTTTGAACTACAAGGTCAGTAGTTCAAGCTCACCAGCTGCTCCATGAGTCGCTATGGGTTGGAATCAACTCGACGGCACTTAACAACAACAACAGCAACCTCCATTGTTCACAGAATAACTACTAGACTTCAGAGAAAAGCCTAGCATGCACCTGGAGCTGAATTTGCTTCACAGGCAATGTGGTTGCCGACATCACCACATCCAGGGCGGGACGCAAGGGTGGAGCAGATGATGAAATCGACTTGACCGATAGAGGGGGAAATCCCCAAGAGTCAGACACCGCAGTTTTAGTCCTGTGACTTAATTGGACCTGAAAAAAACTTTGGGATTTCAATTTTTATTTCTTACAATGAGTTGTTATAAAAGAGAGGGTTAGCTACAATTATTTTCAAGATTTCAACCAGAGAGTACAAGTTATATCCTAAAATCCAGTTCATACTGCATATTGCATAGCCACACTCTAATATCACCAATGCCTCGAAGTGCACAATACCAAATCTGCACATAGAGGTATTGGTATTAGAGTGGACATTTTGGCCAGTGACTACAGTTTTCTTTTCTGTGCACAGCAAGCAGCTTCTCTTGTTTGACAACATTTTTGGAGCCAAAATGTTGAAATGATTTCTATTTATATCTTCAGCTGTGCTCTCTCTAATAATAGAGCCACAGGCATCTGGGATCATCTTACAATTAAATGAAACAGGGAGAAGTCAAAACCAGGCTGTCTTCTGTCTGCTGACCCTCTCTGGCCCAACTTCCACATTAGCAACATCATTATTGTCCTGCCTTCCCTGGCTCTTCTTCCATTGCTGCCATCCTCAGGCTGCCCGAATTTCTCTGCTCACTCCTCTAACCATGACCCACGTTCCCACAGTGCATGATTCTGACTATGCATTTCTTATAAGATTTACAAATACCTGAGGAGTTAATGAAAAGGAAAATGTTCCACCATTTTCCTTAATGTTCGTCTGTAGCTTTTTCTTCTGCTGGCGAGATAGGCACTTGACTTTCAAAAAGAACGAACAATTTGCAAAGATCCCCACAGTCATCCTGCAGGAAAAAAAGAAAAACCAATTTTGAAGCCATAGTTTTTAAGGACATTCCCCTCAGTCAATCTAATATATTCAGTGAATTTAGAATTGTTCTACATGCAAACTGTAGATGAATGGGGCTTTTTTTTTTTTTTTT
>NW_006408523.1:12371576-12373112 GCF_000296735.1 Chrysochloris asiatica | reverse complement strand
ATTGGTTGCTATCTGTCATGGTGTGGCGCTGTAGCGTAGTGGTTACGAATCAGACTGCGAACCGCAAGGTCAGCAGTTCAAAACTACCAGCTGTTCCACCAGAGAAAGATGAGGCTTTCTGCTCCCATAAAGATTTACAGCCTCGGAAACCCTGTACAGGGTCACTAAGAGTCGGAACCGACTCGACGGCATTTAACAACAACAACAACAATCTGTCATGGTGTGGCGCTGTAGGATAAGCACTGGGCTGCTAATCCCAAAGTCAGTGGTTCAAACCCACCAGTAGCTCCTTGGAAACCCTAAAGGAACACAATGAGTCAGAACCAACTCAGCAACACAACAAAACAACAGCAGCTACTTGTCAATTTTTAGAAGCCAGAGTTTAATCTCTAACAGGGTTTCCCAAAGTTAAGTCACTGTTAGTGTAACAAGGTAACTAGGGGTGTTTTCTCAGAGCCTTCAGTAAAGGCAAAGACTTGACTGAGCTCCAAGAGCACTGATCACATGCAACTTCCCACAGTTATTGGGCACAGAGTTCCTGAGATGAGTGTTGATCAGAACGTATGTGGGTAGCGTGGTTTTAGAAAAGTCCACTGAATTATACCGAAGATGAGAGTTCCTCATTCCGTCTTTTCCACTACCTGTCCTCTGAATTTCCAGCTCTCCAAGTTTTTAAATTGCCATTTATATTATGCATCTATGTGACTTTGTGTACATACATACATACACTCAGATATGCCAAAAAGCACAGCGGGGGCACAGTTATAGATACTTCTTAGATATAGCCAAATACCTCACAGGATTGGTTTCTGGGATTAAAGGATTAGGATTAATCTCATGAGACAGCTCAGTCAATTGGCATAATACAGTTCAAAAAGTTATATCCTACATCCTACTTTGGGGAGTAGTGTCTAGGATTTGGGGAGTAGCTGGCATGTCCCCATCTAAGACAGAGCTATCAGTATCTACTTGTCTGGAGCAAAAGAGAAAAAAGGAAGTCAAACACTCAAAGAAGAAATTAATAACTGGTAGACTACTAAATGAATTCTGACTGCAGCCTCATCTGCCCAGAGACCAGAACTAGATAAGATAGGGCCTGACCACCACTATTGGCTGCTCGAATCAGGGCCACCACACAGGGACCCTGAGAGAATGGTAAATTTCTATTGCTGTTCAACAGGTTTCTCAAGCACAAACCTGGGGGCTTTGCTTGATTTCTTCTTCTTCCTTGCTTTCCTTGCTCCCTGAGCCACCAGCAACTCCTATTCATTAAAAACCAAAACTCCAAGGCACTAACATCAAGGCAACTCCGATTCAGAGCAAACTCGTGTGTTTCAGAGTACAGCTGTGCTCCTCAGGCTGTAATCTTTCAGAAAGGTGTCCTGGTGGCATTGTGGGTTAAGTATTGGACTGCTAACCACAAAGTCAAGGAGCTCTGGTAGCATAGTGGTTATGAATCAGGCTGCGAACTGCAAGGTCAGCAGTTCGAAACTACCAGCTGTTCCGCGGGAGAAAGATGAGGCTTTCTGCTCCCGT
>NW_006408523.1:12364675-12371061 GCF_000296735.1 Chrysochloris asiatica | reverse complement strand
GAGACTCCTAAGAGCACAATGTTGTTGCTAAGTGCCATTGAGTTGGGTCTGACTCATAGCTGGTTGTTGTTGTTAAATGCCGTTGAGTCGGTTCCGACCCATAGTGACCCTAGAGAGGGTTTCCAAGGAGTGACTGGTGTCCTTGAACCACCAACCTTGCAGTTTAAACTGACTTTGCAGTCTAGCGCATTAACCCACATCACCACACGAATCTAAATAGCATGGCTTAATACCTTTCACAACAAACTGATGCAGCACTGGAGGCACTCACTCATCTGTGCCACAAAATTTGGAGGATAGCTAGCCAGAATGCTCCTTAGAAGCCAGACTTGTCTCTCATATGTCAGACGTTCTGAGGAGGGACCAGTCCGTGGAGAAGAACATCATGCTTGGTAAAGTGGAGGTCAATGAGATGGAATGGTACAATGGCAGCAGCAATGGGCTTAAACGTAACAACTGTGAGGATGGCACGGAACCAGGCAGTGTTTCATTCTCACCCATTTTGCTCTTTATGTCTCTTAGCCAGACTAGTTTCACAAATCCCTAGTTGTCATGTGCCACCAATGCCTTCCTCCTTTCTAACCATTCTTAAAGCAACAGAGTCCTCATGTTTTCACTGAAGGCTCCTCATGCTCAGACAGATTGTATGGACACTGGGTACAAATCAGTGGTCTGTACACGTTCCTCCAGTCTACTCACTTCCCAGCTCCTTCCTAACAGGACACTTACAGAGCCTCTTCCATCAAGCAGGCCCTGTTCTGGGGGCACTAAGATAATAGCCCCCATTCCTGAGACACTCTCACCAACCCCCTCAGAGATCTGAAGCTCCTTTAATCACGATCAGTTGAGAGCAAAAGGACTCTTAATGTGTGATGCTTCCTCCTCTTGGAAAGCCCCAGGCTTTACCTCCATAAACATAAAGCTTGAAGGTCTCCCCAACTAGAATGTCTCATCCACTCACCTCTGCTGAGTGACCTTTCCTGCTTTCCCCATAACTCTATTTTAAAGTCTTGACATGAGTCTAGAATCCATGATGAATTTTGAAGTTGTCTTTTCTCCCAGCAGTTCGTCTAACCTTATGTCAACCTAATCATAGACCCTAGAAGAGACCTTCTTTCTCCCTGAGGTCTGGCATGTACAGACTTGTAATTCCCAGAGGGTCTTTTCCTCTACAGTCAAAGCAGGTGTAAGGTGAACAATGCAATAGCTTGTATCTGAAAGGTCTTCGTGTATAGCATTGTCGATAAATCTTTACAGTGAACCCCCAGGAACAAGCATGATGGAGAAAGCAATTTTAATACCAGGTTCCCATTGTCCTATGACCTCCTTGTAACAAACTAATGAGCATGTATCCTTGACCAATCATGTAGCCCCTCACTGTTATCCACCTATACCTGTCCAGTCCCTCTTTTAGACATCCCACATTTGACCCTCCTGATGGTCTTCCAGCCAATTATGATTCTGTAACTTTTAACTCCTGCTCCAATTGGTCACAAATGTTTTCTTTCTCACTGTCTGGCAAAGCAGCCATTTTCACTCTGAGTCTGATAACTTCCCAGTCCAAATCTCGGGACTTGCAGTGAATCCCTTCATTTGACTTTCACCGAGTTTGTGTTTTCACTCTAGGAAAATTCCATCCCAGTAGCTGTCCTCACACACCACTTCTACTGCTGTCTGTTGCTCTAGGAGGGACTGTGTCTTTTATCTCCAGAATGTAGACCATCTTTTGGTAGGCATTCAATAACTGTCTACTTACTGAAAACACTTCCAATTAAAGCCTTGAATTATAGAAAAGTTTTCTGGTACACAAATGGCATGAGTTTTGCACCTCCCTAAGGGGCCTGGGAAATCCCTAAGAAGCAAAAGCCATCAACTCCAACGCCCATGGCATACAGATTGTTGTTGTTAAGTGCCATCAAGTCAGTTCTGACTCATAATGACTCTTTATGGGGTTTCCAAGGAGCAGCTGGTGGGTTTGAACTGCCAACCTTGTGGTTCACAGGCCAGTGCTGATCCTACATTGCCACACCAGGAGTCCAATTTTTTTGTTATTGTTAAATGTCACTGAGTTGGTTCCAACCCATAGCGACCAACAGTACCTCAGGAATGCTTACAAAATAAATGATCTAGTCAAATGCAGTGAAAGACTCTCGAACATGTGTAAATTCCGGATGAAAGTCTCCTTTATTTGAATACTGGTGCTGGTGGCTGTGTGCCATGGTGTCAGTTCCAACTCCTAGTGACCCTGCACAGGGTTTCCGAGGCTGTAAATCTTTACGGGAGCAGAACGCTTCGTCTTTCTCCTGCGGAATAGCTGGTAGTTTCGAACTGCTGACCTTGCAGTTCGCAGCCTGATTTGTAACCACTACGCTACCAGAGCTAACAATGCCAATGAGTTGATTCTGACTTATAGCAACCCTGTATCAAAAAACAAATCCACTGCCATCAAGTCAATTATCTAATTTATAATAGCCCTGAGCTCTGGTAGCGTAGTGGTTACGAATCGGGCTGCGAACCTTAAGGTCAGCAGTTCGAAACTACCAGCTGCTCCGCGGGAGAAAGATGAGGCTTTCTACTCCCGTAAGGATTTACACCCTCGGAAACCCTGTACAGGGTCGCTATGGGTCGGAACCGACTCGAAGGCACTTAACACCAACAACAAGAGAGTTTCTGAGACAAAGCTTTATGAGAGCAGACATCACCATCTTTCTCCTATGGAGAGGATCCTGGGTTCCAACTGCCAGCCTTGAGGTATGCAGACCAACGCCAGTGGCACCAGGACCCCTTGGCAACTGCACCATACGGTGTCTAAGGTTTCAATCTTTTACAGAAGCTGATAGCCACACCTATCTCCTGCAAAGTGACTGGTGGCATTTCGTTGCTTTTGGGTTCTTCAGCCCCCAGGAGTCCCATTGGGAAAGACAGCTTTGGATCCCACATCTGTGGATTTTAGAGTTTAAATTCTAAAGCACTTGGTTTGTGGCTGGCTGTGGTTTACAGTGGGAGCCCTAAGTCCATTTTAACTTTTGACAGTTTCCATTTGAGTTCACCCTGACCATTAACCAGCAATGCCCTCAGGCAGAATGTGTTTGAAAATACAATTCCCAGGGTCAACCCAGAGAGAGGGGGTTTGCCCTAAGGGCCCTTTTCTGGGCCTGTCCTTAACCATTTACAGATGCACATCATCTGGGAGTTGGGGTACCAGGGAATGCAGTGGAATAGCCCAACCATTAACTAGTCGGTGGTTGAAGGGCCTCAGGATCAACCCTGTAAAATTTTGTAATCTGCAATTGTGAACATATTCCAAACATGGTTCTTTTCCTCTTCTGTAGCTACACCACCTGCTATAGTGATCACCTGAACTGCTGCCAATTATGATATATGATTGCCTTTGTTTTCTAGTGCCATCTGCTCTGATGCCATAGGATCAGCACTAGACTGCAAAGCCCACCAGCTGAATCTTGGAAACCCTGTTCAGGGTCACTGTGACTCGAAACCGACTTGACAGCACGTAACAACAACATAATTAGCCACACGGCCATGAATCCTTTGGACACCATTACAGCCTCATGGCAATGGTTTGCCTTGTCCAGATGTTTGTCTGAGTCTTGTCTTTTGTTTTGTTGAAGGTTTAAGAAAAGGATCTCTGTGATATATGTGTGGTGCTGTAGGATCAGCACTGAACTGCTAACCACAGGTCGGTGATTCAAACTCATCAGCTGTTCCTTGGAAACCTTATACAAGGTCTCTATGAGTAGGAACTAACTCAATAAACTTAACAACAACAATAAAGTGCATTTGAATTTTGGATCTTCTTCCCAATAGAACACTTTGGCTTAGTCAGTGGAATCTGTTTTTCCCAACAGGGCCCCCAGGGGGCAAGGATTAGAACAGATGACAAAGGGGTGTGTTTTTAGCAGATCACATTCTAGGAGCCTCAGGGAACTCTGGGTAAAGGCTTTTGGCTCGTGGGCCCCACTTTTCGGTGTGGCTTTTGAAGATCTTTATTATATCTTGCTGTGTGTGGTGGTTTTTTGCTTTTTTGCATCTAGGAACTGTTGGAGCTTTCTCTCTGTTTGCTAGCAAGAGCTATCCCCAGGTGTAGGTAGAAATGTCTTTGATGGTCCTTAAAGGATCTAGGGGAAAATAGTAGATAAATTCATAGGAACCTAAAATTCGATTCTTAAGATTTAGCTCTTGCTTATGTCTGAGAAGGACATCATGCTTGGTAAGATGGAAGGTCAGCAAAAAAGAGGAAGACCCCCCCATTGAGATGAATCAACACAGTGGCAGCAACAGTGGTCTCAAACAGAACAATTGTGAGGATGGTGTAGGACCAGGCAGTGTTTCATTCTGTTGTGCATGGGGTCCCGATGAGTCGGAACCAACTTGACAGTACCTAATACTAACAACAACACAAGCCTGAAGATTGTGTTTTAGCACCTATAGGAGTGTTTGACTGCATCCACAGATTTCTAAATTTTGAGAGAAACTGCACACACACACACACACACACACACACAAATGAAACTGCATGTGCTGAACTCTGGCCTATTAGCTTTCTTTAACATTATTTTACCCCTCTCTGCCTCTTTCTTTACAAGACTTGTTTCAAGCCCCTGCAACGCCATTCCCCCATTAGTGGTAGTGGTGTGGGATTCTGGTTCAATCTCTTGCAGGATGTTGTTGTCTGCTAGAGAGAACAGCATGAGATTCCTTCTGCAAAAAGTAATGTGACAGGAGTTTTCGAGTTTGTGTCATCTTGGGCTACAGAAGCCACATAACCGGATGTAGGAAACCCAGTAAAAGCCGGTAGAGCAATCACCAGTTGTAAAGGATGGTGAAACACTCCTGTTTCAGGATAAGCCCATTGAGAAGAAGGGCAAGGAACTCAGGCTGCCTGCTGCTGTTGAGACAAATGCTTCACCAACTTTAGGCATGCCTGGTCTAAGTGACACACTGCCCGGATCCTGCAGCATTTCCACAGTAGGATTTTACTGAGTCCAAGAGTCCTAAACTCTGAATAAACTTGAACCTGCTCTGAAATTTGGAAACGCCATATCTGGGAACAATACAGAGCTCTCTTCTAGGCTTCCTGTCCAATATGCAGACAAACACTGGTTCTGCTACTTGCTTGTACCTATCTGCTTAGCATAGTCTCATTTTGAAATTCTCTTCTCAGTAGTTTAGAATCTCAGATGGGCTCTTGGTTAGGAATTCTGTTTGACCCTAGGACAATAAAGTTTCAACCCAATTCTTATCATCCTTCACAAGTGCGCCTGAGTTTTTTCCTCCCATTATCAGGATGCTGGTTTGGAGTTTATGCCTTAAACTGAATATCATTGTTGTTAAGTTCTGACCCATGCGACTCCGAGGAGCAGCTGGTGAGCTTGAACTGCCGACCTTGCAGTTCAAACCGACTTTGCAGTCCAGTGCATTAACCCACAGCGCCACACCAGGACTCCTAGTACACTGAACATACAGGAACTAATTTAGAATTGCACTCATCCAGAGAAAATGAGCTTCCATTTATGTCTTTTCTTTTGTCTGAAAAACTGGGTTTAATGATGTGTTGTATCTTTAAGGAGAAGTTTGTTTCTGTTTGCAAATACTGGTCTGCTCTCTGTAGACATTTGTCTGAGTTTCTGGTTCTGTGGGTGCATTTAGGTAAAGAGGTACTATAGGGAGTTTCCATCTTTTGACCCAAATTCTGAGAAACCAAATGCACCACTTCACTGTTGACAGGTGCTGCTGTCTGACTGCTTGTGGTGAGCATCTTGGGTGAAATCACCAAAATCTTGCAAAAATTTCAGATGGGGGAGTGGCAACAATTCCTGGCCAGTTTTGTGAAATTCACAAGGGGATGCAGCAGTTCCCAACTGTTTTGCATAAACTTTGAAACACCTGTTGGTGCTTGGTAAGATGGGGAATGCCACTTCTGGTTGTACCTCTACTCATGGTTAGACGTTGGTATGTGATCACCAAGTTCTTTAGAAAATCAGTGGCCACTTTTGAGCTAAGTATTCTTGAGACAAGGCGAAAAGGGGGAACAAAAATCAGAATGGGAGAACAAACAAGATGGCGGATCGGGTGGATGTGTAGCAAAGAGCTCCGCCAACAACACAGAATACCTGACCAAGCAGACTCAGGGGATGGTTCCAGAACTCTGAACCACATATAAAGGAATACTTAGAAGGATGGAAAGCTCACAGCTGGGGGAATTTGTGGCAGAAGGAAGAAATCTATTGCTTTCGAGTCTGGGACACTCAGCTGCTCCAGGAGCCGCCATCTTGGGTGAGACCACATGGGGGAAAGATCGGAGCGGCCACAGACGCCTGGCAGAACCGCTGAGATAAAGGTGTGGACATTCTTCTCTTTTGGTAGCT
>NW_006408523.1:12339303-12362176 GCF_000296735.1 Chrysochloris asiatica | reverse complement strand
GGATAGAGAGAAATACTTTTAACTGATGGTATACGGAGGGGATTATAATCAATGTAATGAAACAAGTTATATGAATTGATGAATGTGAAACTGATGATGTGCCCTGTAAACTTTCACTCAATCCACAATAAAAACCTTAAATAAAAAAAATTTTAAAAAATCAGAATGGAACATGACCACTAAAGCATTAAAGACTGTTGTGGCCTGCGTCCCTCCTTGCCTGAGCCATTTCCCAGATGTGTAGGACGTGCTCAGTCAGGGCACAAAGCTGAGCAGCCACATGCCATTAAGAAAGATTACACACAAAAAGATTCTATTTTTTTAAGTTTATATACCTTTATCCTTTTTCTTGGCCACTGCCATGACACTGGATGACCACATTGGAGATGTGGTCTAAATTTGGAAAGGTGGACCTAGGAGAGGGACCAGTATATATATACTTTGGATATGGACTCAGAATCATCTGGAGTGAAAATATCAGGGTCTTGGGTTCTAGGAACATGATTTGAAAGTGGAGAGGCATATAGTCACATAGTGAGCGTGTTTCAGATTCACACTTCTCAAGGCCTCATCAGAGTAAAGGTGTCCTTGTCAAGGACCTTTCTTGCCCAGGTCTAAGAGTAATAATGTCTACATGGCCAAAGACTGTCTGAAGTGTCTTAATGGACACTCTCTGAAGGGTATAAATGGACACTCTCAATTCTAATGACTTTTTTCTACAGCTTAAATACTGGTTACAGTATTCTTTATAATACTGAATGCTCAGTAATGATTGCTTCACTGAAGTAATAACTGAAAAAATTTACTCAAAATAATTGAAGAAAATATAGCCTTGTCAGTAATTTTTCCTACGTTATTTGTAACTTAGTCAAAGTGAATGCATCAGAATCTCTTTGCTAATTTTTAGTAAGAATGTGGAACATTTCTCTAAAAGCTCTAATGGTTACTATTACCTGTGACTTTTTCTGCGAGACAATGGTTCTATTGACTGATGTATTAAAGAGACATTTACTGTAGACAGCACTCATCTTGATTCCACCTCATTTTTACATTCTTTTGAAACACCTTACATACAACGGAAAACAAACAAATATGCTATACAATTTATTGAGTCACATCCCCATTCCTCTCATGTGTTTTTTCTGCTTGAATCCTTCACCCTCTGGGTGTTGAAGAAAGCTTCACAGAGACAGGAATAATCCAATTAAAAACAGTCCTTTTCCTGCGACTTTGTTAACTATTTTAGAAATTGAATTCTTGTTATAATCTTGGCTGATAAACTTGTTAATGAGGGATTTTACTAAAAAATAAATAAATAAAAATAGAGATTTTCCATAGACACAAATAGCCTGATCTACAAATGATCATTTCTTATAGTTTTTGTATTTTCAGTGAAAATTCTAACATGTCCCCAATGCTTAAATTCTATGGTCTTTTAATAAAATGTCTTATAATTACTTTGATATGCATAATCAGGGAAGCTCAGTCAATGTACCATCTGGAGTTTTTTATACTGTCAGTTAGCATAATGCATTTGTGATTGTTGGTTTTAAGTTCTAAGCATTGTTAAATGTAGCAATCATCTAATTGTTTGCAAACCTTATTCTGATACAAAATATCATTTTTAATATAAACTTTAAAAAAGTGTGTTAAGTTTAAGTTTATAAATAATCATAACTTGAAGTTCATATACGTTTGCTTTTTAGAGCCCCACCTACTGCCATCCAGTTGAGTCTGACTTACAGTAACCACTATATAGGGTTTCTGGGACTGTAAATCTTTACAGAAGCAGAAAGTCTTATCATTCTCCCTCGGAGTAACTAAGGGGTTTGAACTACCAATGTTGAGGTTAGCAGTCCCGTGCTTATCCTACAATGGCATCAGGGCTCCTTGCTTTTTTAGAGGAAGGATGTATTTATTCAGGTCTGTTAGTAAGTGCATTCATTTTTCCCATTTAAAGAGTTATAAAGAGTCCTGGTGGGTGCTGTGGGTTAATGCGCTGGACTGCTAAGTCAGTTTGAGCTGAAAGGTCTGCTCCTCGGAAACCCTATACAGTGTCGCTATGGGTCGGGACCAACTCGACAGCACTTAACAACAATAATATTTACTATATGGAGACCTGGTATGGTGCTGTGGTCTGATGCACTAGATTGCAAGGTCGGTTTGACCCACAAGGTAGGTGGTTCACACTCACCAGCCTCTTCTTGGAAACCCTATACAAGGTGGCTATGAGTCAACTAATTTGACGGCACTTAACAACACCAAAGAGTTGTAAGAGATGTGCAACAGAAACAATGTTTAAAAGGATTCATTTGATATTATAAAAGTTTTATCTTTCTGGTTAAAGCTTAACAGTTTAAGATTTTTAGGATCATAATGATAAACAGAGTCCTGGTGTGGCCCTGTGAGTTAATGCGCTGGACTGCAAGGTCGGTTTGAACTGCACGGTCAGCTGTTCAAGCTCACGAGTCACTCCTCAGAAACCCTATACAGGGTCACTATGAGTCAGAATCAACTTGACAGTTCTTGACAACAACAAATAACAACATTAAATAACATAAAACATGAGTTGGGTTTCTTGCCATTAAAATAATAAGATTTTCTTTGATTATTGGTTTGTAGAAGTAGTTCATTCTTTGCGTAATCTTCTTCCAGGGTAAAGGTAGAGTAGGTTAACCAAGTCACATGGTTTTGAAAAACTAATGTTTTCACCCTTGAGATTTTAGTTAATACAACTAAGGTGTTGTTTCTGAATCATTTGTTAAAAGCTCTAGACTATTTGTTGAATTTTCCAAGAAAAAACTTCGTGGAAAGTCACAAAAGATTTTTCCTATTTCATGAACAAAGTGTTAAAAGATTTTATTTATTGAACTATAGATTCAGATCAAGAGACAAAACTGATTCTCTCTCTTGGGTTAAAAATTTACATGTTGAGTGTTCTCTCTTATGGTGCTGTGGGCTAATGCACTAGACTGCAAAGTCAGTTTGAACCACAGGGTCAGCGGTTCAAGTTCAACAGCTGCTCCTCGGAAACCCTATACAGGGTCGCTATGAGTCAGAATCCACTCCAAGGCACTTAACAACAACAATATTTCCTCTTAAGTTTTACCCAGTGTTAGGCAGAACCAACTCCACAGCACACCACCAATATTAGGTAACAAACATATGATTCTGACTCACAGCAAACAGTATAGGGTTTCTAAGGAGCAGCTTTTCAGTCTGAACCACTGACCTTGCAGTTCAAATGGATCTTGTGGTCCAGTGATTAGCCAACAGCACCACACCAGGACTCCAAACACATATGATGCTACTGCTTTAGTTCTTTCAATTGCTAACTTTGTCACAAGCTTGTTTCTTTACAATCTAGCAGCATAAATGCAAGTGGGTTTAACTAGGTGACTTACTTTGCCTACCTGGTATGGCACTGTGAGATAAAGCAAGGTGGGTTTGAACTGCAAGGTCGGCTGGTCAAATTCACCAGGCGCTCAACAGGGTCTCTATGAGTCGGCACCGACTGGACAGCTCTTCACAACTGCACCAGAAGCTTAATCAGATGTCTAGACACTTGATAGTTTGGTATAAAAGGTACTTACTATGTTTCAAAATTATTACATTTTATCTGAAGCTTTTTGAAAATAAGATTAATCATTTATGTTTAGGAGAACCCAATGGGCAACACTTAACAACATTAACAACACTCCTCCTGATTTTAAATGGACTTTATTTGGCTTTGTTCTGTAATTCATTCCCATCAGATCTTTCACTTAAAAATATGATCAGTTAACTGCAACCATATTAAGTTTTGTCATCTACAGATAAGCTTTTGCTTTGCTGGAACACTTGACCAAAATGTTCCAACAGAAAAATGAACTCTGTTGGGCTTATGAAAAGGACTGACATTTTGGACTTGAAGTCAGCTACCACTGAATCAAGATTTTCAGAACTCTGGTATACAAGGTGATGTAATTAATTTCATAAATTACAGAAAATACAAAATTGTTAAGTGCAGGCGAGTCAGTTCGGACTCATAGCGAGACTCTCCATAAGTTTCTGAGGAGTGATTGGCGGGTCTGAACTGCCGACCTTGTGGTTAGCAGTCTAGTGCTTATCCTACAGGAACAGAAATAAGCCAATGAACAGACAATATGGGTTTTTATGTGGAATAGTTTAAAGTTCTACTCTCGGGATTTAAGAAACCCATTTTTTCTCCTCTCTCATAAATTGTTTTTTTTTTGTTTGTTTTACCTGTAGATTTGGGTCTACTAATGTACTATATATAAGGAGCTCTGGTAACATAGTGTTTACAAATCGGGCTGCCAACCTCAAGGTCATCAGTTCGACACTACCAGCTGTTCCGTGGGAGAAAGATGAGGCGTTCTGCTCCCGTAAAGATTTACAGCCTCAGACACCCTGTGCAGAGTCACTATGAGTCGGAATCGACTTTATGGTACTTAACAACGACAACAACAACAACAATGTACTGTATGAGGTTCCACAGAAGGCAGTTACTACTGATACTGCTCATTAGACCTGTTTCTGTTTTTTGGTTTTAGTACGGAGCCCTTTTGGGTCTTGGGTTTATGAGCTATTTCAACAACATTAGGCTAATTATGAAATAGCCTAATGTTGTTGATATTTCCGTTCTAGCTTTGCCTTTCATGGAGTTGGGGAACCCACACATTTCCCCTCTGTGTCCTTTTAAAAATTGAGTCATGAGAACCATTTGGTGCCTAAAATCCATTTCTGAATTGAACAATGATCCAGAGCATTGTGCACTTTAGAAAAACAGACTCCAAAAAATAATCAGCTCCCATGTAAACTATCACATAATTCACAATAAAACATTAATAAAAATAATCAGACTGGGTGTTAGGGTTAGGGTACATCAGTAATCATTTTCATTGGTCTCCAAGACAATGTTACATAAAATTCCTGTCTGAGGATTGTAATCAAATTGCTACCCTCTTGCTACATATATTGAAATTAGGTCCTCAAAGGAAATCAATCTCACCTTGAGTCAGCTTTACAGATAAGCAAATGGCAAATCTGATATAGACCTGTTGTTGTTGTCAAGTGCTGTCGAGTCCATTCTGACTCACAACGGTTCTGCACAGGGCTTCCAAGGAATGGCGGATGACTTTGAACCGCCGACCTTGCTTTATCCTGCATTGTCACACTAGGACTCTTAATACTCCAATTTGAAATCACAAAAGCAGAGTGCAGAAGATACTCTGAGGATGGTGAACAAATAATTTTTATTAAATTCATGATCAGAGGAGGGGTGGTTTTAGCCTCAGGGAACTTGTCTGGGTGTGTCCTTCAGAATTTATAGATGCGTGTTATCTGGAAGTCGGGATGCCAGGCAGTCATACCCTGACCATCAGCCAAGTGATTGAAGGGCCTAGGATCAATCCTGTAACTTTTTCTAATCTGCAGTTGTGTACATACTCCAGTCAAGTTCCTTTCCTGGTTCTGTAGTCCCGCCTGCACCAGGGATAAACTGATCTGCTGCCCGTGATGATGTTCCAATCATTGCCTTTGTTTTCTGTTGTCTGTAATTAGCCACATGGCTGGGAATTCTCTGGACACCACTAAGGCGTCCTGCTGATTGATGGTTTTCCTCAGCCAATGAGTCTTGTCTTTGCTCTGTTTAAGTTTAATAAAGGGGTCTTCAGGAAATATTTTTTAATTTGGATGTTTTGGGTTTTTTTAAAGTTCTCATTGTGAAATGAATGGTAATTTACATGGGAAAACATTAGTTTTACACTCATCGTTACATTGCAATGATTAGAATCTCCTCTGTGCCTCATCATTCAACACTATTTGCTTCTATTCCCTTTTTTTTTTTTGGAGGGTTGTACACAAAAACACTCGGAGTCCTGGTGTGGCACTGTGGATTAATATGCAGGACTGCAAAGTGAATTTGAACTGCAAGGTTTGAATTTGAACCTTACCAGTCACTCCTTGTTTTTGTTGTTAAGTACTGTGGAGTCGGTTCCAACTCATAGTGACCCTGCACAGGGTTTCTGAGGCTGTAAATCTTTACGGGAGCAGAACGCCTCATCTTTCTCCCACGGAACAGCTGGAAGTTTCTAACTGTGGACCTTAAGGTTAGCAGCGTAATCACTACGCTACCACTCCTTGGAAACACTATAAAGGGTCTTATGGATTGAAACTGACTTTATGACAGTTAACAACAAAAACAATCAGGGTTTTGGGGTTGTTTAAACAACCCAAGGGTACATTCTGCAAGCCTGCCTCCCGGAGGCCAGCACACAGCCTTTCTCTTTCCATGAGTCTAGAGCTGCTCCCTCTCTCCATGTCCCCATCTCTGCCTCCATCTCTGGTGTCTCTGCTTCTCTGGATAGGGTTCCACATTCCGCTCATGCTTTTCTCCCTTGATGATCCTAGGGTCCTCTGTTCCTGGACTATAAGATTAACTACTCTCCCCTTTTTGTTACAAAACTTCTACCTTTACAGTTGTGGCAGTTGCAATTAGTTATAACAATTAATCACTATTGAATCCATAAGAATCTTATCCCCATCTCCTTTCACCAGACCCGTCTAGACAAGATGAAAACTATTCACCGGGGATTCTACCTTCCCCCAACACATTCTGAAACTACCTTCCCCCAACACATTCTGAAACTAAACTCCCTCTTAAAAACTTGTTGCCTTTCTCCATCCCCATCCCCCTCATTTCAGGTAGCCAATGTCTAAGTTGCCTGTCCCTATTAACTCTGTATACAGAGGGGATAAGGTTGATCCTTGATGTGAAGACTCCCTCCCTCTCTGTTAGTATTTTTAGCTACTACATCCATAAGTATAGGTCAAGTTCATCAAGTTATAGTAATTTACACTTGTTTCCTTTATCAAAAATCGTTTTTTTTAATCTTCCTTTAGTTAAGTTCTAATCATCAAGCCATCTGAGGCTATGTCTAATGGGTACTATCCACAAGTTCAGGCGTTCTTGTGCGTGGGTGTTTTCTTGTTTGTTTGTTTTTCAAAACTGGTAAAAAAGAACTGCCCACCACTGGATGGGCAGCAGTGCTTTAACCACGGTGCCACCAGTATTCCTCATCATATCACACGTTTAATATTCTAATATATTTATTGCAGTTCCACAGTCCAGACTGGAAAGAGCTTGAGCTAGAACCTCTGACCTATGTCATTTTCCCGGAGCTGAACTTCCCAGTTCTCGGTTTTCATGAAGCTACAGATGAGTCACACTCCTTTCCCTGAAATGTTATTTTCACCATTGGATCTCAACAAGCACATAAATGTTCCTTCCCTTCACTGCTTTCCTAATTAGTCATCATGATAAAGTCCGATTCCAGGCCCTGATCAGTCTTAGAAACACCGTACCTTGTACAAGTTTCTACAAGTTTCCTTTGAAATCTAACTTTCCGAAAGAAGAGTGGCCCATTCAGCACACCGAAGGTAAATTTGTTGTTATCAAGTGCCATCGAGTCGATTCTGACCCATAGCGACCCTGTACAGACAGGGTTTCCAAGGAGTAGCTAGTGAGCTTGAACCGCCGACTTTGCAGTTCAAACGGATTTGCAGTGTGGCGCATTAACCCACAGCGCCACACCAGGAAGGTAAATAAATGGCACTTTATTGTGCGGCGACTTGCCTGTTTATCGAGGCAGAAGTAACGGCAGGTCTACACGTTCTCCGTACACCCGCTGGCCGCGCTGGACCCCGCCGATTCCGGGCGCGACCCTCCAGGGGTTACGGTGCAAACACTTGGTGCGTCCCCTGAGGGCAGGAGCGCGCGCCGCGCCGACCCTCCACACGGACAGGCCCTGTAAAGCGCAGGCACTAGATCCTGGAAGGACCTCAAGGAAGTCGCGCGGCACACGGAAGTACAGTAAGATTGTTTCCAAATAGTGGGGCTGAGCTCGCTGCGCCCTGCAGGAAGGGCCGCCCAGAAAATATGTCCGAGCCCAGCCAAGAAGGGACAGTGGGGATCCCCGCAGGTCACCTGCAGCCCCCACGTACCTTGCAGAGAGATCCAGGGACTCGGGGCGCTCGGCTCTGACTTGGGCTGGCCCTGAGCTAACAGCGAAGCCGGAACTCCGCCCAGAAGTCGGAACTCCGCCCAGCCGGCTTCCGAGGCCGCGCCCCACATTCCGCACCCCGCAGCCAGCGCCCGGGTCCTGGAAGATCAACTTTCTCTCCAACCATCAACCCCAGGGATCAGAACGCTTTCGTTATTTTTGCCTTTTATTTCTGTTTTTGTTTTCCAGAGGGGATTTAACCAAAGAAACTAACTCCAAATTTTCACTTTGGGAGGGGTTGTTGTTGTGTGTCGTAGAATTAGTTCTGACCCATAGGAGCTCTGGTAGCATAGTTGTTACGAATCGGGCTGCGAGCAGCAAGGTCAGCAGTTTGAAACTACCAGCTGTTCTGCGGGCGGGAGAAAGATGAGGCGTTCTGCTCCGGTAAAGATTTACAGCCTCGGAAACCCTGTGCAGGGTCACTGTGAGACAGAACTGACTCCACAGCACACAACAACAACAACAACATAGCGACCTTGTATAGCGTTTCCAAGGAGGAACTGGTGAGCTTTCGAGGTTCAAACTGACTTGGCAATCCAGTGCATTAGCCCATAACGCCACACCAGGACTCGGCTTGGGAGGGGTTTTGTTGTTAAGTGCAGTGGGTTCCAACTCATAGCAACCCTGTATAAGGTTTCCGTGGAAACCTGAGGAAATCCCCAGGCGCAGGGAAGGAGGAAATTTCAGGAGGTCTTGGGGTTGGAGGAAACAGAAGGATAAGATAAGGAGCTGAGTTTTAGGTTTCCTGAGTTTTAAATTCAAGTTAGTGTCCATTGCTGTTATTAAGTGACCTCAACTCCTAGCGACCAGGGTTTCCAAGGAGCGGGTGTGAACCACCGACCCTTAGGTTAGCAGTTCAGTACTTAATTTACAGCCCACACCAGTTTAATATCCATAGGCCTGCGATACGAGAGAGGTGGGGGTTTGGACAAACAGATTTGAGAATCATTGAGTAGGGAAGAAAGCAGTGGGAAAGCTCTACCAGGCCTTTAATAAAATGAGATGAGAAAGAGTAACTTGGCAAAGATTAGTTCAAATAGGTGATGTGGAAAGGATATGTATTTAAATCCTGACTCTTCCATTTATTACTGAAGTGATTGTGGGCAAGGTTCATTACTGAAGCCCTACATAACAACTGTGACATAACCCAGGACCAGGCAGTGTTGTGTTCTTAAAACAAAGGTTGTGCCTAAAGGTCTCTCTGTTGGCACCTAACAACCACACCAATTTCATCCTTATGACCTACCTCCGAGAGTTGTTTAGGAATCAGCATACGTGATGTCATAAGAAATGGTGCTGTCTGGAACTCCACCCCAACAACAACAATATCAAAAAAGCTACTTTAAATGGTCAGAATCAGCCTTACTGAAACTCTAGAAGATAGTCAAAGACAGGCAACAAAGACAAAGCTTAATCCGGAGAAACGTATTGAAGCAGGTAGATTTTTGTGGCATTTGGCTTACCTTGGTTCTATTCACCTCTTCTGGCAGCTGTATGAATACTTGGTTCTGGAGAATATTCTTGGTCCACAAGGGGTTATGCTTGTCTGTTTTAACCTGTCTGTGGGTTCCTGGAAGGACGGATGCAATGCTTACCCTTAACTAGGCACTCTGTCAAGGTAGAAAAGTGACTACACAGAGGGCAGGCTTTGAAAGCACTGATATTGTTAAGTAATGAAAAGGAACAAACTGTTTGTGCCTAAGGTGAAAAATAATAGATCACCACTTCATTGTTGTTGTTGTTCAGTGGTGTAGAGTTGGGCCCAACTCATGGTGACCCTATTTAGGTTTCTGAGGAGTAACTGGTGGGTTTAAACCAACAGCCTTGCAGTTAGCAGTCCAGTGGGCCTAAAAGCTGGGAGGAAACGCCTAAGAGGGAATGCTGACAGCAATATTTTGTGGGGAATGAAGGTTTTGAAAAGTTCCTGCATATATTATATTTTTAAACAAATAACACATGTATCCTATTTTTTTGTTGTTGTTGTTACCCATGTCCTCCCACACAAAGTTATTTTTATAAAAGCACTATGCTAATTTTATAATGCATGTGTGAAAATATCTCATGGAGGGAGGGTGCAATTGGCAAAATACATACAATACACATGTTATTTGCATAAAAATAGGGTAGTAGGGAATACAGAAAGCTACCAGCATGCCCAGGACAGGACACATACTCAGAAAAGACCTAAGAAGTCCTTAAACTTTCACCTCTGCCTTAGTACAAGTAGTGAAGCCTAAGGCAGAGTTGTAATTGGCTGGCTAAACGTCGAAGGAATGTCCCAACACAGTCATCTCCTTTCTTTCCTCTTCTTCCTTTCTCCCTTTCTTTTTTATTTGGCTCCAGGCATTTAAATTAATCTCAGCCAAACCACTGAAGAACAGAGACTTCCTAGACCACACATGACAAAGAAAGCAGACTTTACAAAAAAATAGTTAAAAGTCGCTAAACAAAAAAGACAACCCTAACCAACAATAAGCAACAACAGAGAAGGGACGGAATCTATTCCAGGATTAGTAGTACATCATGCTACTCAGAACTGTCCAGTTTTCAACAAAAAATTATGAGGCATGGGGATAAAAAAAGAAAAGTTAACAGAAACTATCCTTAAAAATATGACCTTGAATTTATCCCTCCTGAATTTAGAGATCATCTAAAGAACAGACTTGATGCAGTAAACACTAAAGACCGAAGACCAGAAGAGTTGTGGGATGACATCAAGAACATCATACATGAAGAGAGCAAAAAGTCATTAAGAAGACAAGAAAGAAGGAAAGGTCAAAATGGATGTCAGAGGAGATTCTGAAACTTGCTCTCCAGCGTAGAGAAGCTAAAACAAATGGAAGAATTGAAGAGGTCCAAGAGCTGAATAGAAAATTTCAAAGATCAGCTGGTAAGTGTCTTTGAGTCAGTTCTGAGTCATAGTGATCCTGTATAGGATTACCAAGGAGCATCTGGTGGGATTGAATCACCAACCTTGTGGTTAGTACTCCAGTGATGATTCTACAGTGCCACAGTAATTAATTGTCTGCTCCACAGTCTGCCTTGGTCTTGTTTTGGCTGATGTGATTTAGCTTTTCCACCATCTTTTTCCACATATGTAGTCAGTTTGATTCCTGTGTATTTCATCTGGCAAGGTCCAAGTGTATAGTTGCTGTTTTAAAAAGGTTTTGGCATTGAAGAAGTTGTTAGTCTTACAAAATTCTATCATGTGGCCTCCAGTATAATTTCTATCACCAAGCCAGTATTTTCCAACTACAGCTCCTTCCTCTTTGTTTTCAACTTTCTCATTCCAATCACCACCAATTTTCCATGCAGCATGGTTGATCAATTTCAGATAGAAAAAGTTGGTAAAAATTTTCAATTTCTACTTTATAGACTTCAGAAGTTGGTGGGGAAATGTGAAGAATAGTGGTACTAACTGGTCTTCCTTGTAGGTGGTTATTGTCCTACACCAGCAGCACTGCACTGAGAGGGAGATCTTGAAATGCTCTTTTTGATGATAAATGCAGTGCCAATCCACTTCCCCTTCAGTTTGTCATTTCCAATATAGTAAACCATACGATTGTAAACCATATCACAATTATATGGGAAATAGTGTGGGAAATTGCTTTCTGTTTTCTCAATTGTTTTTAAAATGGATATATCATTTTCCTCTCCTTTTTGTTGTGATTTAGGTGAAATCGATTTTCTACTCAATAATTCATATACATTTTGTATCAGGGCAATGACTGCAATCCCCGTCATGTAACAACATCCTTCCCACCTCATTCCTGTGTTTCTCTTTTCCATTCGAAGTTATTTCTGGTATCTTTCTGTCTTCTGAGCTTTGTCCCTGGGCAAATACTGCCCTTTTGATCTCCTATGGTTAATTGTTCTAGTGAGTGTTATTGTTCATCTTATAGGTGTTTTCCTAATTCACACCTAGTTAAAGGGGAAACTTCTTGTTGTTAAGTACCGTGGAGTCGGTTCCGACTCATAGTGACCCTGCACAGGGTTTCTGAGGCTGTAAATCTTGACCGGGGCAGAACGCCTCATCTGTCTCCCGCGGAACGCTGGTAGTTTCGAACTGCCGACTTTCAGGTTAGCAACCCAATTCGTAACCACTAGGCTACCAAAGGGGGTTCAAAACCAAACAAAAACTACCGAAAATGAAAAACAAAATACGTCAAAACAGACCGTTTGCGAATAGCAAAAAACTGTCTCTAGGCCTCTGAGCTCCAAGTTTTCGGTGAGCATGGAAATTGACTCCTAACGTAATCTCTACCTTTCGTTTCATTGCTGTAGCCGGTCTTGCGCCCTCTACCGTAAACTATCCTCATTCCTCCACCGCCTGCCACCCTACAGGGTCTCCCGCTGGCCCGACAGACGCGCGGCGCGGCAAGTCTCTCCGTAACGTCCTTTTGTCGTCGCTCCTCTGGGAGTTGTAGTTTGTGTGGGTCCTGGGACGCTGTAACTGAGCGTGGAAGACCCGGCGGGAACTACACATCCCAGGAGGCCTCGCGTAGGAGCGGGGCAGTCCGGAGGCAGGGCGAGACAGAGGCGGGCCTCCCACCGGGCAGCGGCTGTGGCGGCTCATTTGTAAATGCGGCGGGAGTCGGCTGCTCAGCCGGTGCAGGTCTGCGCGGACTGAGCGGTGAGAGGGCGCGGAACGGTCGTTGCCGGGCCGAGGAGACCACTGACAGGTCGCCAGGGATCGGCCAACCCGGACAGGGGAGCTCAGCGGCGGGGCCCGGTGGTCGGGCGGCAGCGGGAAACGCCGGTGTAATACCTTCCACAGGTTAAAGCTATTGTTTCTTACTTGCTGGTGGGTTTGCGCTCTTTCCTCTGTGTGGGTGCATCGCTTTCATCCCTGTGAAGTGCTGTTCTAAAGTTTTCACTATAAATGTGGCATTTGACAAGTAGACTTTTAAGGAAGTACTTTATTTTAGGGTGTTGATTCACTTAACAACAAGCCAGCCTGTTACTTTTCAGGGTCTGTTTCTTCTCAGATGCAGATAATTTACCTCCCTCCACCCCCAATGGCTTTAAGAACGTTAATACCAGATCTCTGCAATAAAGCGAATGTCGCAATAAAGCCAGCCGCACGAATATTTTGATTTCCCAGTTTGTGTTTTGTTTGGTTGTTGTTGTTGTTAAGGGCCGTGAGTCGGTTCCTACTCCCAGCGACCCTGTCTAAGGTTCCGGAGCGGCTGATCGATTTACCTCCAACCGTGAGGTTCATACCGACACCAGGACTTTAATGTTTTTAAAAGTTACGCTTTCACTATACTGTACTTTATTTAAAGTGTGCAATCGCATTATGAAAAAGTTTTAAATGTTGTGAGAAACAGACCAAATTGTGAGACAGAGACAGGTAGGAAGTGAGCACATATTGTTGGAAAAAGCTGATTTGCGGCCCACAGGTTTGCCACAAACCTTCAATTTGTAAAATACTCAATATCTGCAAGGTGCAATAAAAGGAGATTTGCCTGTATAGTGGTTTCAAGGCTGACAATTTGTTTCCATTTGCTTTTGAGATAGAGTCCACATTACTAATCCTAGCTGTGCATCTTGGCTGTAACTGTGGTCCTGTTACAAAGGGTTTACTCTCAATAATAAATAGCCGTCAGAAGTAAAACAGTATTTTTATACTTTATCTTGATATTAAGTTTGAGTTTTGGATTGTAATAATGAAATGAAAGTGGAGAATTTTTTTTTTCCAGGTGGGTAAAGACCCATGTCTTACCCGAATGTTACAAAAAATTATAGTAGAGAATTTTTCTTTAAAAATTCACAACAAATTATTGTGACGAAATATACATACTAAAACATTTGGCCAATTGAGCATTTTTTACATGTACAGTTTGGTTATATTATGACATTGTGTTCATCATGCTGTGCACTCAACACCACTATCTGTTTCCAAATTTTTCTGTTACCCTGAATAGAATCTTAGTGCCCACTAAGCAGGTGCCGCCAGGTGTAGCCACTAATAAGCTTGGGTCTTTATACATTTGCCTATGTGAGTAGATGTTTAATGTAAATGAGTTCCTATAGTATTTGCCCTTTATGACTGACATTGTGTGCTCGCTCATGTTTTCAAGGTTGATCCATGTTGTAGCATGTTTCAGGACTTCATTTCTCTTTGTGGCTGAGTATACTCCTGGTGTGGCGTTGTGGGTTCATGTGCCAGACCGCAAAGCTGTTTGAACTGCTAGGTTGACAGTTCAAGCTCACCAGTCGCTCCTCGGAAACCCTATACAGGGTCGCTATGGGTCGGAACCGACTTGACGGCACTTACTAATAACAACAACAACATACTCCTGGTGTGGCTCTGTAGCATCATCATTAGACTGCTAACCACAAGGTCAGCAGTTCAAACCCACCAGCTGCTCCTTGGGAACCCTAGAGTCACTATGAGTCAGAACTGACTTGATGGCAGTTAACAACAGCGACCTACTCCGTTGTATATTTCCACACTTCACTTGCTGTCATGGTTAAGTTCCAAAGACCTGGTCATTATTCAGAAATCAGCGTTAGTGAATATGGAAAATGACCCCATCAGATCGCAAAATGGAGGAGGGCTACAAAATGATGTTACTGCCAAATGGCATTTTATAGCTAGCTGTCAGACCACTGAGTCATGACCCAGTCAAGTTACCACCTAACCTTAACCATCACAGCTTTCACCTACTACTCCCGCGTGCACCCTGTCATGCATTACTGTCACTAATACACAAAATAGATCAAGGCTAGGTTTTTCACTTTTGTAGTATATGGGAAATGTTGGATAACAAGGTAGTTGCCAGGTGAGCCGCAGGCAGGTGTACCACATTTTGCCTATCCATTCATCTCTTGAAGAGCATGTGGTTGTTCTACCTTTTGGCTTTTATGAGGACTGTTGCCATGAACGGTGGTGTTCCTGTATCTTTCCAATGCCCCTGCTTTCCAGCCATTGTTTAAAACTTCGTCTTGAAGCATTGCTTGTGTGTTTGGTCCTAAGAGTTTGAAGATTTTAGTTCTTACTTTTAGGTATTTGATACATTTGGAGTTAATTTTTATATGTGGTGTGACATATGAGTCCAGCTTCATTGCTTTTCACAAACTTTTTGGAGTTCACTCATATTCCACTAGTATAATTCCACGTGGAATTATATTAGTACCTGACTGTTCTAATTATTGTAGCTTTGATAGTGCTTTGTTCTTTTACAGTTTTACTTTGGCTATTAATTGTTGTTGTTGTTGTTATGTGCCGTGGAGTCGGTTCCGACTCATAGCGACCCTGTACAGGGTTTCCGAGGCCGTACATCTTTATGGGAGCAGAAAGCCTCATCTTTCTCCCGTGGAACAGCTGGTAGTTTCGAACTGCTGACCTTACTGTTCGCAGCCCGATTCATAACCACTACGCTACCAGAGCTCCTTTGGCTATTAATAGCATCTCTCTCATAATTCCAGGTAAATTTGAGGATTGACGTTTCCATTTATGCAAAGAAGGCTACCTGAATTATGATACAGGGATTGTGTTGAATGTATAAATCACTTTCAGTTGTATTGACATCTCAACAATATTAAGTCATCCATTCCATAAAAATGGAATGTCTTTCCGTTTATTTTGATAGGTAGATGCCTACTGTTTGGTCAACTCAACTCATGGACTCATGGTGACATTATGTGCAACAGAATGAAACACTGCCGCCCACCCCCAGTCTTGTGTCATGATTGCTGTCATGCCCAAGTTCATCATTATAGCCTTTGTGTCAGTCCTTCTGTCTGCCCTTGCTGGCTGCAGTGTGATGAATCACTGTTGTATGACTTTTCTTGCTCTGGTCTTTTAACTTCCACTAACTAAATGATGGGTAGGTTTATGTAGATAAGGTGCTTGTGGTTGGCCAAGGAGATTGACAGCTTGCTGGTAATGCAAATAAGGTGCTTGGCACTCTTTTGGGGGTGGTACTTTGCTGGGGTGGTGTGTGGGTTAATGGGCCAGACTGCAAAGCCTTGAACTTCACGGTCAGTGGTTTAAGCTCACCAGTCACTCCTTGGAAACCCTATACAGGGTCGCTATGGGTCAGAACCAACTCGACTCGACGGCATTAAGAACAACAACTATGCAAATATGGTATAGGAACCCTAACAGGGGATTGGTTCGTTTTGCCATCCCAAGGAGCTTAAAATGAGCTTTCCCAGAGGGACCTCACTCCTTGCACAAAGAAGATGGGAGCAGAGTCTGTCATTTGGACTAGGGAGTCCCTGTGCTGAGACCAGTTGTTGTTGTTAAGTACAGTGGGGAGTTAGTTGCGACTCATAGTGACCCTGCACAGGGTTTCCGAGGCTGTAAATCTTTACGGGAGCAGAAAGCCTCATCTTTTTCCCATGGAATGGCTGGTAGTTTCGAACTGCTGACCTTGAGGTTAGCAGCCCGATTCACAACCACTACGTTACCAGAGCTCTTTGTAGGCAGAGTTGTAAAAGCAGAGGCTGTGTAAGATTGTGAGAAGTAGTGATAGAGAAACAGCAGCAGCAGAACCAGGGCACGAGATGACGCACATGGAGTAAAGCAGCGATGGTGAGTGTTCTGACCCACGCAGCCAGAGACCTGAGGTCCATGGACAGGAGGCTGTGTGTGGTGCCTCCAGGCTTGTTGGTGGAGCTAGGCATGCCAACCCATGGGGTGAGAGAACTGAGTGCCTCGGACAAGGCTTGCTGGTGAAGTGGAGTGACCCTGAATGCTTATTGGCGGAGCTATGAAGTTTTATAACATTTGCCTAAGCAGAGGAGACTCTGGACCAAGTTGCTGAGAGGTGAGGGCTGCCTGCAGCTGTGTTTGAGATGCTGCCATGATGGAAGAATTGTACCCTGAGTAGTTTCTGCTTCTGAATTGTGACCTGTCACTACCCTAATAAGCCCTGTAATTGTAAGTGTGGTAGGGTAGTTGTGTGTGGCCCTTACGACAAAGGGTTAAACCCAGCAGAGCAGCAGTGCTGAGGGACGGTGGTTGGCTTCAGAATGCTGACCAGCCTCCAGAGGGCAGCTATTTTGACCTTGTTTCTTCCTCCCGCTTGTGAAGTTAGAGGAAGCTGAAGTGCATGCCCGGTCTGCCGTCCCTGTTTTGACACGGGCTCCAACATTACAGCAATACCTAAGTCGCTATAATTCAGCAAGCAGGGGCGCTCTCTTTATTTAGCTCTTTAATTTCTGTCATCATTGTTTTATAGTTTTCAGTGTACAAGTCTTCTAACCCCCTGGTTAAATTTATTCTTAAGTGTTTTATTCTTTTAAGCGCTATTGTAAATGGAATTGTTTTCTTAATCTCCTTTTCAGATTGCTCCTTGCTAACATATGGAAACCCAGATTTTTGTGTGTTGACCTTGTACCTTGCTATTTTGTTAAATTCATTTATGAACCTTAGTGTTTGTTTTTTTTTATAGATTCTTTTGGATTTTCTGTGTTTATGATCATGTCATATGCCAGTAGGGATAGTTTGCTCCTTTTTTCCTGATTTAGATGTATCTTACATCTTTTTCTTACCGAATTGCTCTGACTAGCCTTCCAGTATAATATTAATAACAATGGGAGCTTGGATATCCTTTTCTTGATGCTATTCTTAGGGGAAGTTCTTTTTGTCGTTTTTGATCTTATAAAATGACCTTTCAGCTTATGTCTTTCTTAAATTTATACTTCAAAAAGTTTCCTGCCAAGGACCATTGAAATTTAACTAAGCTTACCTGGAGGCTTTTGGTAAAAAGCTTTTAGCTTCAGATAGAGACTTCCAGCTAAAAAGTAATTAGAATTAGTTTTCTTAAAACAGGTTTAAAAATGATTCAGGAATGACATGCTTCTAGTAAGGAGCATTTATCTTAAGTGTGCTGCCAAAATTTACATACACCAGTGTAGTAATAGCCTAGGTAAAGATAACGAACACTTTCTATTCCCTTTGAAGGCAGGGCAACTGTTCTGACTTTGGGCTTTTTTGTACTTAACTTAGATTATGTTTTTAACACCCATAATGTTAGGTGAACTGATTTATCACTTGCATAAATAAGATCACTATGATTGGATGATTGGATTCAGTAGTGCTTTTAAGGTTTTTTGTTTTTTGTTAGGGCTGAGAATGTACATAGTAAAACTCCAGCGTCCACAGTTTCCGCCTGTACAGTTCAGTGGCGTCCATTTTAGTCTTCACGTTTGACAAGAATTCTTGCTCTCCTTTCTGAGTTGTTCTTCCCCCATCAACATACAGTCATAGCCCCTGACGTTCCTATTTAATCATACAACTTACTGTTTACAGTTTGATTCCATACAGAGAGCTCTTCAAAGACCGTGTGTGCACGGCACACATTTTTAACTAGCTCAGCTAAACAGTTATTAGGTGGATCTCAGGTTATTTGAGCTACTCAATTTTGGATATTTAGGACTTTAAAAAATACTTAGTACATTTTCATTCCAGGTTGAGGTTTGGGTAGTTTGGGGTAAAAAAATCTAGTATCTGTAACTAATTTTTCTTGACCATCTTCTGTCTACAGGTACTGGAAACCAGTAGCTCTTCTAGAGTTTTGCATTACTTCACTGGAGCAGCATTGTTGGACTAAAATGTTCCTGATGCCATCTTCTTCGGAACTGAACAGTGGGCAGAACTTCTTAACCCAGTGGATAACCAATCCTTCTCGGGCTGGGGTCATATTAAATCGTGAATTTCCTGTTTTGGAAGCAGATGGAGACAGTCAAGCAGCTGTGGTCCTTTCTTCCAGTTTTCCTATTAAAGCCACGCAGTTTTCAAATAGCTTCAGCTTTATAAGTGAAGAAGATTCACTCCATGAAGAACAGAAGTTGGAGTCTAACTTCTCTTACAAACTCCAGTCAGATCAATCTAAAACACATGCAGTTTCTCCTGTAACTAAACAGGAACCACAAATAGTGGCACATCAGGATGTTCCTGTACACTGGGAAGATAAAACACATGACTTTATCCCAGATCATGCAAATGAATTCAAGAAAACGGCTTACAAAGACCCACTTTTTAAAAAACTTGAACAGGTAGAGCATGATGATATATTTGTGTTTCTGCAGGTCTCTGTTCCTGTCAATAAGTCACCTCTTCCATGTCTGCTGCTTGCTTCTCCCTCCTCACTCTGAACGTTTCCCCTTCACCTAATGTGAAACCCTGAAGCATTTTTCATATGTAAGATAGACACATAACACTGAATGTCTTTTAGGTTGCTACCCCATTTGGTAGAAATAAATTAGAAATGGTTGATAAAAATTCAGAGAAAAAAGCTGATGATCACAAACATACTGTTGCGTCCCCTTCTTTAAGAATCGAAGGGTTGGTGCTTGTACAGCTGTTCCAATTTAAGTTTTTATTGTGAATTGAGTGATTAGTTTACACGGGGGAACACTTACCATTTCGTTGCAATGATTACAATCTCCTCTGTGCATTCAACAGTATTTGATTCTATTCCCTCTGTTTTGATTTTTTGGAGGGTAGGGTGGAGAATACACAAAAGCTCTCAGGAATATATAATCATTTAAACAACCAAAGGACACATACTGCAAGTCTGCTCCTGGCCACCAGTTCTTAGTCCTTCTCTTCTTATTCCATGAGTCTAGAGTCCTCAGCTGCTCTATTTCTCCATGCCCTCATTTCTGCCTCCATCTCTGGTGTCGCTGCTTCTCTGGATAGGGCCCCATAGTCCACTTATGCTCTTCTCCCTTGATGGTCCTAGGGTCCTCCGTTCCTGGATTGTAAGATTAACTAACTCCCTTCTTTTTGTTACAAACTTCTACCTATATGGTTGTGACAGTCACCGTTATGTCCCTATTTTTAATGGAGGTGATTAATAAGGTTAGCTTTATGAGATAGGGGATGTTTGGTAGCAGCTTGCGTTACGTAGGAATCCCTCTTTGAAAGGAGTTGTTGTTTGTGCCGTGGAGTCAGTTCCGACTCATAGCGACCCTGTACAGGGTTTCCGAGGCTGTAAATCTTTACGGGAGCAGATAGCCTCATCTTTCTCCTGCGGGACAGCTAGTAGTTTCATATTGCTGACCGTGAGATTAGCAGCCCAGTTCATAACCACTATGTACCAGAGTTAGAGGGAGTCAAAGGTAAATGTAAGAAGCAGAGTTTTGTGAGGAAATGTAATCTTCATTTAATAAAGTTCATTTTTTGTTTAAAAAGTTGAAAGAAGTACAGCAGAAGAAGCAGGAACAACTGAAGAGGCAACAATTAGAGCAGCTCCAAAGACTCATGGAAGAACAAGAGAAGCTCCTCACTCTGGTGTCTGGACAACACACATTCCCAGGTATTTTTGCTTATATAGGGCGGGCCTTCAGTTAGTAGGGTGTTGTGGCAGTGGTGGTGTTAGTTAAGTGCTGTTGAGTGGTTTCCAACTCAGACACCCTGTATGGGGTTTCCACGGAGCGGCTGATGAGTTTGAACTGCCAACCTTGTGGTTCAAACCGATCTTGTGGTCCAGCGCTCTATCCCCCAGCCCACACCAGGACTTCCAGTGCTGTAGAGTTGCTTACATTGCTTACCATTAGTAGTGAGTGACGTGTTGGACTGGTAATCACAAAGCCAGCAGTTCGAATCCACCAGCTACTCCATGGGAGAAAGATGAGGCCTTTTCCTCTGTCAAAGATTTACAGTAGCCTTGGAGACCCTGGCTCATAGAGCGTCACTGTGAGTCAGAACCGACTCGACGGCACGGAGCAGCAGCGGCAGTTACTCGATAGTCTGCTTCTGTCATCTGGTGCAAACGCCAGTCTCATAGGGTCCAGGTAGGTAACTGTGAGATGGGGACAAGTGGGGTTTGTGGCAGTCTGGAGTGTGTGTGCCGTACTTGAAAGCATTCACATTTATTTTGTTGTAAAATGTCCAGTAGAAGCCAAATTTGGTTCTGGGTTATTGGTTTACAGATGGCTCGATGCACGGCAAACTGCTTGGGGCCATAAAAGTAAACTTATACAGCAGCCGTACCAAAAATGCTTTGTTGTAGCCTCTGACAGTATTCTTTTGTTGTGTGCTACGTGAGTTCAACAGAAAGCATGATGTGCTTGTTTATCAGGGAAAACTGTTGAAATGTGATCCGGAGGAGTGGCTTTGACAGTTTTCTGTTGCACTCCATAGTAACGAAAACACTTTAAATCCTGATTCAGTGAAACAGAAATTTCATAAACAAGTTCTTATTAGTGTCCTGGAATATAGTAAGGATATTTTCTTTTTTTAAAAAAAAAAAAAATTTAAGTAACAAAATCTTGCTTGTGATCTATTTATTGTATCTGGTGATAAAATCATTGCTAATGGTTTGTGCTCCACAATTTGAAAACCAGTGATTTTGGAGGACTGTATGTAATGCAGTGCTTCTAATGCTACCTTTTAAAAGCCACAGTGATGACTCAGGAAAGTGGCTGTTCTATTCAGAGACTAAGCTAGGCATTGAACACACCAAGAAGAAAAGATCTCCTTATGGTGTACATAAAAGTAACCGTGAACTTCACTTAAAACTAGCACTATGTGGTAGAGTGACAGGGGAGTGATCCCCAGTCATTAATATAAGAAATAACCCCATTTACTCAGGGAACAGTTCACTTTAGGGCAGTGGTTTTCCATCTGTTACGGTCTTAGGACCCCTTAACGACTCTTTAAGTTCTGGAAGACCCCAAAGAGCTTTTGTTATTGGAGCTGTATGTATCAATATTTACTGTATTAGAAATTTAAAAATTAAGTTCGTGAGAAGAATGGTATTGCTTTGCATTTGCTTTGCATCTTTTGAACCTCTGGCTTAAAAGAATTCTTCTACTTCTACACTCAGTCTATTAAGGTATGCTGTGTGGATTGAAGTAAAAAATCCAGCCTCACATGGATATGTACTAAAAAAGGAGAGGAGTTATTTTCATATCTTTTTCAGGTAATAATGGTTATTCTTTGATATGATATTGCACTAAAACTCAACAAATGATGGTTTGTAGGCATTATTTGCCATATGGAATTCAGAAACCCTACTAAACAGCATTTTTGTAATTATTAAAATATATTGTGATATCTTGATTTTTTAGTGACTTTTATCATGCATAATTTGGTAATATGTATTGGTTCACTGAGTTATGTAGGTCTTCAAAATGTTAAAATGTGTCATTACACATAGAGATGATCTTGAAGTCATGTAAAGCTGTCAAGCTCATAATGATTTTCCAAACAATATGTTTTCCGAAATTACAGTTTTTACTTGAAAACTGACATTTATCACTGACACCAAACACTGACAGTTGTTTTTCTTAAAGTGACTGACTCACTTGTTTGACTTTTGAGAAAATGTCTACCATGTATCCTCATTTAAATAAGTGGTTTGTCATTCAGTCTTTTTTAAAATAATATTTTAATGTTTAAGGTGAAAGTATACGCAGCAAGTTAGGTTCCCTTGTAACAATTTCTGGACTCCGTAGGATAAGCACGAAGTTGGCCCTTTGAGGCTATCAGTTGCTCTGGAGGAGAAAGATGAAGCTTTCTGCTCCCGCAAAGATTTACAATCATGGAAACCCTATAAAGACTTGCTATGAGACGGAACTGACAGCATTTTACAACAACAGAAGGCAAATGATTCCGTGATATTGGTTACCTTATCCATAGTGTGTCCTCATACTCATTCCAGTCTGACTGTACCATTTCCAGTACTCTAGTGTCCTTACGACAAAACCTTTTGAGAGTGTTAAAGAGCAAAAATGTCAGTTTGTCGTACTGTGGTGGCTTGTGAGTTGCTATGATTCTGAAAGCTATGCCACCGGTATTTTAAATAACCATCAGGGTCACCCATGGGGGACTGGTTTCAGATGAG
>NW_006408523.1:12304634-12337168 GCF_000296735.1 Chrysochloris asiatica | reverse complement strand
GAGTGTCCTTACGCACTTACAATCTCATCTTTTGTTTTTTAGAACATTTTATTGTGCTTTAGGTGAAAGTTGACACAGCAGATTTGTTTTTCATCTAATACCTCAGCTACCAACTGTGTGACTTTGACTGCAATCTCCACAGTGTGCCCCAGTGCTCCCTGTTCTACCACGGGCTCTCTTAACCCCATTGGTCTAGTTTTGCTGCCTCTTCTGCCCTCTTATCTTTGTTTTCAGCCTTGTGTAATTGTTCTGTGGAGCACTTTGCTCACGGGTATTGTTTATTTCATGCTGCTGGTATTAAGTGGCATTGAGTTGGTTTTGACTCCTCGTGGGCCTGTATAAGGAGGGTTTCCGAGGAGCAGCTGGTCAATTTGAACCACCAACCTTGTGGTTAGCTGTCCAATGCCTAGAGAACCACACCAGGATTATTATTTCGGCCAGTCTGTTATTTGGTTGAGAAATGGCCTCGGGGAGTGGCTTCATTCATATGAGAAGGGTGGCTTAGGGCAGCGGTCTTGGAGGTGTCTGGTATTTTTTATGCATTTGCGTTTTGTTGTATATTTTTCTTCCATTCTAGCAGGGACTTTCTTTTCCTGATCAGAATGCTCGGTTGTGGTAGTTGAATCCTTGTGGGGTGGGGGCTGCAAGTAGTCTAAAGAGTTTTGTTTTCCGTTACAAGCTTCGCCTCTGCTGCCTGACGGTCAGAACCAGAAGAGCAGATCTCTGTGGGATCCTGCTGCCGTAGCCAAAGCCACACATTTCTCACCGCCGTCTGTCCACCAGAAGCCATCTCAAGAAAAAACACACACTTCCAACATTTTATCGGATGAGCCAAACAACTTCTGTAGAACTAGTCATCAAGATTTTGCCTCAACTTCAAAAAGGGGTGCTCTTCCCACTTTGTTTTATGAGGCGCAGTCTCAAGAAGCACTTGTGAAAGAAAATGATTTGAAGGAAGAAAACCACCACCGTCGTACTGGTGAGTTGTGTTACTTTTACCTGTACTTAACGAACTGCTGTGCCCCGTTTCCCCATCTGTGACAGCTGACGTGTAATGTAAGGCCCTACATGTTGTGCAGGGAGCCTGGGTGACACACTGCTTAAAGTGCTTGGCTGCTAACTGAAAGGTCAGTGGCTCAAAGTCACCCCGCTGCTCTGCAGGAGCTCTAACACACATTGAAGTTAGCAGTTTGGGGTGTATTTTATTCTAGTCTCTTTTTTATTTCAGTCCTGTTCTACCTTTTTTTTTTTTTTTTTCAATGTGCAAGGGGTTTTTAAAAAGCCTGTGGACGATGATGTGGAGAGGTGGAGCAGCTGGGGACTCTAGACCCAGAGAGGGAGAGGGGCTGTGTGCTGACGATGGGGGGTGGGGTGGGCGGCACAGGCTTGTAGGATGTATCCTTTGGTTGCTTTATGATGCATGGAGGGGATTGTAACCATGGCAGTGAAACGATATATGATAGGATGAATGTAAAACTAATGTTCTCCCATGTAAACTACCACATAATTCACAATGGAACATTAAAAAAAAAAGTCTGTGGAAAAATTCCAATATTTTTTCATCCCTTTTTTCCACGAACATTTTGAAGCCCTGTTGTATATACTACAGTCCCTTGGGTTACAAATATCTGACTTATGGACAATTCCTACGTCCTTTAATGCACGGCTTTCAACTGGTTCTGTCATGGCCTTAAAGCTAAACAGGAACAGGTTGAAATGGTCATAATTGAAGGGATTTGGCATGGTAACCTAAACAGGAAAAGTTACTGGTCAAAGCCCTGGAGTGGAAGCCATGGGTGAGCTCAGTGAGCCCTTCCAGGAGCCTAATGTGTGAGTCTGGGTGATTGACAGGACCGCGGAGAACTGCACACATTCAGAGCGGCCGCCGTGTTTGAGTGGGGTGCCACTGTCTTCAAAATCCTGCTTTAATGTTTGCATAAATTGCCTTCTTTTTTTCTTTTTTTAATTTAAGGTTTTTATTGTGGATTGAGGAAAAGTTTACAGGGCAGATCATCAGTTTCACATTCAACAAATCATACACCTTGTTTCATTGGTGGTGGTGGTTATGTGAGTCGGTTCCAACTCATAGCGACCCTGTACAGGGTTTCCGAGGCTGTAAATCTTTACGGGAGCAGAAAGTCTCATCTTTCTCCTGCGGAACAGCTGGTGGTTTCGAACTGTTGACCTTGCGTTGTTTCATTACAATTATGTACCATCAGTTACCAGTGTACCATGTACCATCAGTTACCAGTGTTTCTCTCTATTCACTTTAGCATTTTTATGTTTTTTGTTTTTTTAAAACACTCAGGCGTATGTAATAATTTACACCAACGAAGGGCACATTCTGAAAGTCTGCTGCAAGTCTGCCTCCTGGCCTCCATCTCTTAGTCCTTTACTTCCCATGAACCTAGAGTCCTCAGCTGCAGTTGTCTTCATTTTGAAGTGATTAAACCAACCTATTGTTAAGTTTCATAATGTGGGTTCCATCTCATAGCAGCCCTGTATCGGATTTTAGAGATGGTAAACCTTTGTGGGAACAGAACACCTCATCTTTCTCCCCTTACTCATTTCAGTTGCTGATGTACAGGCTTTTAAAAACCTGATGCAAGGCTTTTCTTGCACTAAAAAAACTCCACTAAACTCACTGCTATTGCCGACTTGTCATCGTTGTTAAGTGCTGTCGAGTTTGTTCTGACTCATAATGACATTGTGTAGGGTTTCCAAGGAGCGACTGGTGAGTTTGAACCACCCACCTTTCAGTCCAAACTGACTTGTGGCCCAATGCTCTATCCTACAGTGCAACACCAGGACTGCTGACTCATAACCCTTTAGGGATTTCTAAGACTATAAATCTTTACAGGAGTAGAAAGCCTCATCTTCCTCCCAAGGAATGGTTGGTGGGTTTGAACTGCTGATCTTGTGGTTAGTAGTCCAGTGCTTATCCCACAGGACCACCAGGGCTGCTTTCTTGCGCTAAAGACAAACTGGTAGGAACCTGTGCACTTCCTCTGCTTGAATTTCAAGTTTTAAAGACCCAGGAAGAGATTGCGTCCATAGCCTGGAAGACTGCCTGTGATTTCCTTCCTGCCCCACACTGGAAGTGCTTATGGTCTGTTCTGGTCTCTTCATGGCCTGCCTTTCAGTGGTCTTGGGCAAATTATCAGGAGTGTGGTGGCTCTGTAGGATAAGTACTGGACTGCTAACCACATGGTCGGCAGTGGGAGCCCACCAGCTTTTCCATGGAAGAAAGATGAGACTTTGTTCGCCTGTAAAGATTTATAGCTTTGGAAACCTTTTACAGGGTTGTTATGAGTCATAACAAGTTAACAGCAACAACAATAAAAACATTGTGTTCATCAAATTATATACTGATACTTAATCTTCTTTGGGTTGGATAAAGTTGTTTACCATGTTTTTTTATATTAGGAATGTGCTTTCATGAATGTGCTTATTTTGAGTATTTTAAGTTACAGAAGAATACAAATAAGAATAAATAGTTCACCACTTAAAATTTTTTATATAAGACCTAATTTCTTATTCAGAGTTAATTCTTTCATATTTGTTTAAAATGTTTTTTAAACAAAACACCCCTTAGCCTTTTATTTTGGAAAATCCCAAATATTCAGAATAGGTGAAAGCCAATGTAATGATCATCACTTTGATTTAACAGTTTATATTTTGCTATATTTACTCTATCTATGTATCTGGACTCCTGGTATGGCACTATTGAATAAGCACCGGACTGCTAACCTCAAGGTTGGCAGTTCAAACCCACACCAGTCGTTCCTCAGAAACCCTGTATCAATCAGGTTGCTGTGAGTCAGAACAACAACATAATTGTATCTGTGACATCACCTGTATTTATCTATTTTGCCAAACTATTTTATTGAAAATATTATGTATAGATTGTCTTACTTAATTGTCACATATTCATATCTAAATAAAATAACAATTCTTTAATACCTGACCTGTTTTGAAATCTCTATTATCTCAGAAATGCTTTTAATACTTTTTTAAAAAACTAGAATCCAGTCAGCTTCATGCCTTACATTTGATCTTTATAACTCTCTGGACTGTGAACCACAAGGCTGGCGGTTTGAGCCCACCAGCCATTCTTTGTGAAAAAGATGAGACTTTCTTCTCTTGCAAGATTTATAGTCTTGAAAACCCTTCACAGGGTCACTATGAGTCGGGACTGACTCAGAGGCATTTCACAACAACAGTCTTTTTTTCATCTTGAAAAGCTCCCCGCTCCTTTTTTTGGTGTATTTCTTCATAGCATTAACCTTTTGAAAAACGTCAGATTGTCTTAGTTGGGGGTCTATATGTTTTCTTTATCAGATTGAAGAAATCCTTGAAAGTTTGAAAATGTTTGTCATACATTCCTTATAATTAAAAAGTTTTCTGGCACAGTAACTTATAAAATCCTCAAGTTTTAAGACTCTATTAGAATCTGCTTTTCTTAAATTAAAGCATTGCTAATTTTTATCCTGTTGTTAATTTTGATCCTAGGAGAAGGTATTTCATCACATTGGGAGAAAATGAAGGAACAGATTCAGGGAGGGAACAATACGCACTTCAAACAACTTGATTCCTCTCAAGTGGTTAATATTGAAGAAAGGTACCCTCCTTGTTGACAGGAGTAAGAAATGTGACAGGAAATAGCTTTCCTTTGTGACTGAGTTCTTTCTTTCTTTGAATAATCCAGTTTTCTTAACTTCATTTAAATATGCTTTTAAGTATAAAGGCTGAAGACATAACCTATTAAGTATAAAGACTGGAGAATATCACATACTGTTGGCAAAGCAAAGAGCTGGGTTGATACATAAGCTTTGACATAGTATTAGAAAACTTGAAGAAAGTGTTTTTATCTAAGATAAACATCTTGATAAATGAATTGCCTCTTAAATAGTTAGGTAAATCCTATTTTAGAGAAAAATTAAGTATTTTTCTCATATTTAGTATCATTTGTAAATTATAGTTGCATTATTAGTCTAGTTAAAGAATACAAATTTATGGTAAAGATGAAATACCTATATTGAGGTTGTTTATATATTTTTTATGTATTTGAAATATGTTAGTATGTGTTATATATTGTTGTTGTTAAGTAGCTCTGGTATAGGGTTTCTGTGGAGTGGCTGGTGGGTTTGAACTGCTAACCTTACATGTTAACAGTCCAGTGCTTATCCTACAGTGCCACATCAGGACTCTATACTATTAAGTGTTGTTAAGTGCCATCAAGTCAGTTCCAACTCGTAGTGACCCTGGATAGGGTTTCTGAGGTCCAGCTTGTGGGTTTGAACTGCTGACCATGCTGTTCAAACCAACCTTGTGGTCCAATGCTTATCCTTTGGACAAAGTAACTTTTTTTATTGTTTCTCTACTTAACATTGTTAGGGATCCTTCTTAATTTTAAAATGCATATTTAATTAACTTTTAAAAATACATTTTAAAGATATTAGTTCCTACGTTATTCCAAAAATTAATGTTTCATCAGCAGATGGGATTCAAAAGTGTTAATATAGTCTAAGTGTAGTATGCAAAATCCCATGCAAAATGTGCATTTTTGTATTTGGGGTATGGAAGGGATCGTAGCTTTTATTAGATTCTCAAAGGCTATGTTGACTTTGAAAAAAGTTAGTGCCTAGTGTGTTTAGGGATGTCAGTATTAGCATATAAAATATTCACATCATCCTTTACTCGTTAAATAATGATATTCTTTACTTTTGAATAGGCCTATTAAAGCTGCTATTAGAGAAAGGAAACAGACATTTGAAGATTTCTTGGAAGAACAAATTCGGTTGGAAGAGCAGGAATTGAAACAAAAACAAAGGGTTAGCATTTCAACTGTTTTATATGATTTATTCCAAGGTTTTAGAGATTCGTTTATAATTTGCTTTAAAAATAATTGTGCAGTGGTAATGTTTGCATAACATGGTGACTCTTATGTCACTGAATTATACATGTAAACATTGTTGAATTGGCAAATGTTTTGTTACATATATTTTACTACAATTGAAAAAAAGATTACAGGACAAAATAATCCCCAATAGAATTTAATGATAAGAATAAAAACAAAAGAAAATGAAACTTTGAGATTGTTTGAATATACTAATAATATTTAAGAAATAGAAGAATTAATTCAAATTTTTTTAATTTTAGGAAACAGAAGGATCATTGTTAATCAAAGCAAAACCAAAACACCCATTCTTAAAAAGAGGAGAAGGTTTAGCTAGATTTACTAATGCTAAATCTCAGTTTCAGAAAGGGAAAGAAAGTAAACTAGTCACAAACCTGAGCACTGCAGAGGACCAACCTCAGTTTAAAGTAGATAGACCACAATTCCAGCGGAAGATTGCTCTTCTGAATAAAGAACCATGTACAGAGAACGCTACTGTTAAAAAGAACAGTAAATCTAGAACCAAGAGTGGTTCTGTCCCACTCAGTCAGAAACCAAAACTACCTAAGAGCAATAATAATCGAAAGAGTGTCTCTCAATCGAAAATACAGACAGGGAAGAAATATGATGAACAGTTTAGAGACCAGATCACATCAGAAAAAAAAGTTGAATCTGATAATAAAGACAATATACTGGAATGTACCAAGCCTTGTGATATTGGTTGCAAAGTCTGGACTAAGGCACCGGGTAAAGAGAACCTCCCTCTTTTGACAGGGCTGGTCAATGGCCTGGCTTCTAAGAACCTGGTAGGTGAGACTGTAAAACAGGTAGAGTCTTCTTGTGAGGTTTCCTTTCAGAAAAAATTAGAGAATTGGGAACGAGAAAAGGAAAAGGAGAATTTGGAATTAGATGAATTTTTGTTTTTAGAACAAGCTGCTGATGAAATATCATTTTCTAGTAATTCCTCATTTGTACTGAAAATCTTAGAAAGGGATCAACAAGTTTGTAAAGGTCGTCGGCTCTCTTCTACCCCTGTCAAAGCTGTGCATCTGGAGAAAACCAGTCCGGTGGATTCTGTTAGTCAGTGTAACCAAAATGAAAATCGTGACCAGTTTGAATATGAAAAGACGAGCGAGTGTGAAGTCACACCCAGACACTTTGGTTCCCTGTCTTCACCCACTGGGCTGAAGGAACAGTCTTGTAAAATCCACAGGGAAGCATTTCTAAGAAGCACAAGCACTTGTGCAAATCAGCCGAGGTGGGATGGAAGCCCTGATGAAGACAGTGTTAGGAGCAGCGATAGTGGCACTGACTCTGAGGAACAATTTGATGTGACCATAAAGCCATCACCTGAAGATGAAGAGCAGTGCTTTAGCAGCAGAGAAGAGAATCCAGACGTCTGTGATGGTAAGGGACCTTTTAGGGACACTGGGACTCAAGAAGCAGATAAAAGTAGGGACATTGAGCTAGATCTGTCAGATAAAGATAGTAGTGATGACTCGATCAGAATTGAAAGCGTGAACGAGAAAGTTTCTGAACCCTCAAGAGAAGCCTCATCCTTAAGTATGAGTAGAATTGACTTTGATGATGAAAGAACGTGGAGCGACCTAGAAGAGAATTCATGTAAGCATGACGTTATTCTTGGTGATGGAGCTGTTTATAAGAGTCCCCAGGCAAGCTACCCTAATAAGAGTGAGCTATGTATACTAGACAAAACAATAAAAAGAAAGATTGCACCAGTCAAGAAAGGAGACAACTTAAGCAAATCCAGCAGGAGCCTAAGCCCTCCTCCCACATCAGATCTTGTGATGAAATTCTTCCCTTCACTGAAACCGAAACGAAAATCAGATTCACATTTGGAAAATGAACCCAAGTTAAACATTAGTGAAGATCAGCTCCCTGGTAAGTCAGAGCTTTATAAAATATGTATTGTTGTTAAATGCCGTGGAGTGGGTTCTGACTCATAGCAACCCTGCATAGAGTTTCCAAGGCTTTAAAAATCCTTGCCGGAGAAGAAAACATCATCTTTCTCCCATGGAACAGTTGGTGGGCTGGAGCTTCTGACCTTGGGGTTCAGTTTTGTACTTATCCTACAGAACCACTGGGCTTCCTAAAGTACATATTGTTACTGCTTTTAAATGCTGTTGAGTCGGTTCCGATTCAGCAACCCTGTATAGGGATTCTGAGGAGCAGATGGTGGGTCGGAACTGCCACACCAGCAGTCTGAAATACATTATTATGACAGTACAAGTTTAATGTGTAATTTACTATTAAGTTGTCCAAGAAAATGCTTCAAATCTAAAGTTTCTAGTTTGCTCAGTAAAGTCAAGTGAGTTGGTGAGTCAAATTTCACTTATTTTCTGAGTCTAAATTAATAGTCACTAATATAAGACGTTTGGATGAATTATGCTTTCAAATTTCAGCCTGTATCTTAGTATTTATTTCCAGGGCTTCCCAGTTGAATTACTTTATAATAAAGTGATACAACATTTAAGGGTGTTTTTTTTTTTTTTTACAGCCATGGAACACCACCTAACTTATAATTTGTGCACATTTCTTATTACTGGGTTACTTTTGCCCACTTTTAAAAAAAAAAAAAAAAGATGGTTTTTGAAATTGAATTTTTACCACCTTGTGCATTATTAGCTTGTCAAGTATAACAATGAGGGGAAAGACCTTAGTACCCAGACCCCTTCGTAGAGGTGCTATAGTTAGTATGCTATTTGTGTTACTTAAAAAGATTTCATAATATAAAGATGTACATGTGAGTGTGTATATAATCTTCCCTTTATCTGCACAAGTGAAAGCGTGCTTTTTTGTGCTATTTGGCACCTTGTTTATGATCAGTTCTGAAGATTGTTATAACGTACAGACACACACATCTACCTCATGCCTGTTAATGACTGTATAGTATTCAGTTGATGTGGTAGACTTTTCTCTCCATGATATTGTTATTCAAGAAGTTTAGTCCAAAAAGTATTGCTGCTCGGGTTCAAGTTCATACATGCATAGGTTTATTTCGAACAGAACAGATTTAAACATGCCCTTGATCCACGGATGACTGCAGACAAGTTCTCTCAGTAATAAATACTCTAGTCTCAGTCTCTTCAAAGAAAGGTTCCATCAGAACAGTGGCTTGCTAGGGGATCTGTTGGACCAGTTAAATTCAAAACAGAGAAATCGGCTCGGAAAATTAAGGCATCTGTCTTGGGAACAGTGTTGCTATGGGTCAGAACTGACTCGATGGCACTTAACAACGAGAACAACAAATCTTGATAGATTTCCTCAAAGGCCATAGAATGATCATGGTGGCTGGTTATGAAGAAGTTATAAGAAACCAGAAAACTGCATTGTTGAGAAAAAGACCAGGAAACGTGTGCCTAGACATTTTTTTTCCGTCACAACAATGCACCTGCTTATTCTTTAAAGGTAGTAAGCGTTGCCCTATGAGAATTTCATTGGGAAACCTTACCCTATCTATCCTACAGCCCTAATCTTGCCTCTTCAGTCTTCTTTTTGTTCCTGAAATTTAAAGAACACTAAAAAGTGACGCCATACGAGTACCTAGAGGATGCCAACACTGCCATTTTGATGTGAATTGAAAAGCACAGAAATCTCTGAGCAAAGAGAGAGATGGAAACACTACCTTCCAAAGTGCACAGACCCAGATGGAGAAAAGTTGATATTTTTGTTTAATAAAAGCTTATAATATTATAGCACTACTTTTTTTTTTTTTAATGTTTTGTGAATTATGTGATAGTTTACATGGGAGAACATCAGTTTTACATTCATTCTATTGTATATCGTCTCATTGCCATGGTTACAATCCCCTCCATGCAATCCTTCCCCCGTACCCCCCAGGTCTTCAGCACACAGTTGCTCTCCCTCTCTGGATCTAAAGGCTCCAGCTGCTCCATCGCTCCACGTCATCATCTCTGGCTCCATTTCAGGCATCACTGCTTCTCTGGGTAGGGTCCTGCTCTCTGCTCTTCTCTCTTGATGGTCCTAGGGACCTCTGCTCCTAGACTGAAAAGTTAATCACTCCCCTCCTTGCTATAAAACGTCTACCTTTACATTTCCGACCCTCACAATCAGTCATGATAATAATTATTCACTATTGTATCACAAGAGCCCCGTCTGCATTTCATTGCATCAGCCCCGACTAGTCAGATTGAATACTACTCACTGGAGAGTCTACCTTCCTCCAGGCCCTCTGGATCTAGGTTCCCTCTTGAAAGCTTGTAAGCCAGTCACTTCTTGCCTTTGTAGCCCTCTGCCCCCAGCACTACTTTTTAACTTACCTCGTATATTCAGAATACCTAGCTGAGCATAGGTGTTTAAAAATAATAGCTTAAGCTTGATTTTAAGAGTAATATACTTTGTAGTAAGAAAAAGTATTGTAGCAATAATATTTATAATGGAACTAGCCAAAGTTAACTACTATGTCATTTTGGGCTATTTCCTTTATCATTTTTCTTAGGTATTTTTAATATAGAGGCATATAAGAGGGAAAAAATTTCTTGAAACTTTTTTATAACAAGCCTTGTGATCTTTCTGTGGCCTTTGAGAAAATCTGTCAAGATTACCCATTTGGAATTCCCACAATTAGATGCCCTTCTCAGCTGACTTCTCTGCCTTGCATTCTTGGAGGTCTTCCTTAAAATGCTTGCTCCATCTAAAAACTGTTTTATGTGGGGCAGCAGTTCCATAAACTTGTTGCAAAACTTCAGTGATTTGGGTAAATATCTACTTGAGGTTATTTTTAAATTTTTATATTAAAATTTTGATATTAATCATGAGCTTAAAATCATTTTTCCCCATGGCATAAAAAAAACTCGTTTTTGAAGGCCATTCCTGTACCTCTTCACAACTGTTGTTACCTGTGTTGCTACCGTTGTACCAGTCCACCTCATTGGGGTCTTCCTCCATCTCCCTGGTCCTCCCACATTATCAAGCATGATGTCCTTCTCTACTGTGTGGAATAAAGCTGGGCATATATGAACTGGAATCCTTGATCCAAACTTTTGTATTTACTCTTATAACTTCTTTCTTTTTGAGCAAGTTTGTTCTTTATATTGCCTGTGTTTTTAGAATTTTGTGTACTTTAAAAATGGTTGCAGACCACTTCACTGTATGAATAGAACATAATTTTGTTTGGTCATATCCTTAATAATGAACACTCAGATTGTTTTTTACTATTATAATGCTAGTATGTTTTTTTATTATTCATTCTTACCTAGAATTTCAGAAGTAAATTAACTGGACCAAAGAGTAGATAGCTGTATTTTAACTTGATGATTTATATACACATTTTCCCCCCAAAAGGCAGTACTAATGGATAAAACACTTGTTTTAATTGAAGTATTGAATAATTGGCTATTTTATTTTAAAACAGCAAATTTGATAGGGTAAAAATTGTAATACGTTTTTCTTGGATCGTAACTATGAGGTGAATGTTCTTTTTGATGTTGAGTAGCCCAATTATTTCTTGTTTTAAAGTTCTTTTTTAGATTATATAGTATAATACAATATTAGCAGTTTGGTAATATTTTGCTGTAGGATAGCTTAATTATCTAAATTCACATGATCTCAGGAAGTTAGGCTAATTAAATTTTTTTGTTCTATTTCTTGAAGCATGATTTTAAATCTATTTTAATGGCATAAATATCTAAGGGTTAATGTTAATATGTTTGCTTCTAAAGACCTTTTGTGAAGCTTAGTTTTTATGGCCTATCTTTTAGGTGACAGTGCTCGATCCCAGGTTTTGAGAGAGAAGGTTATTGAATTGGAAACAGAAATAGAAAAATTCAAAGATGAGAACACATCTTTAGCTAAACTTCGCATTGAAAGAGAGAGTGCTTTGGAAAAACTCAGGTGAGTTTGCATCTATAAGTCAGGTAAAAATATACAGTGACTCAATCGAAAGTATTGGAAGCATTTCTATATATTTTTCTCAAGAAATAGAAATGAAAAGGAGGTGAAAAGGGTACCATTTAGACTATTATAAAATAAAATGACCCATTGTGATGGTCAAAGATGTACTAAAAGCGGAAGTGAGCAAAGATAAACTAACAGGGAAGTTTAGCTTTGCTCACTTAATAAAGACATAAATAAATTGTGACGTGAAAAAGAATTTGAAACTGTGAATCAAATTCTTCCTTGGCCAGCAATATGGTATATGCGGAGGGGTATTCCATTTCTATGGCATGACCTGAATTTACATGAGGCTACCAGCTGTTCCGTGGGAGAAAGATGAGGCTTTCTGCTCCCGTAAAGATTTGCAGCCTCGGAAACCCTGTGCAGGGTCGCTATGAGTCGGAACCGACTCCACGGTTCTTAACAACAACAACATCTATATAATAACCGGAGTCCTGGTGTTGCACTGTGGGTTAATGCACCACACTGCAAAACTCTTAGAACTGCAGGTTGGCGGTTCAATCTCACCAGTTGCTCCTTGGACTTATATGGGGTTGCTATGGGTCAAAATCAACTCAGCGGCACTTAACAACAACAATAATATCTATATAAATCCCCCCCTTTATTGTGGATAATCACATATTTTTTGCAGGTTGTTGGCCTAGAACTTGTTGGGGATGTTAATGTAGTAGTAGTATGCATCTTATGTCTGTCTTTAAATTGAGATTACATTTACATAATACACAGATTTAGTGCATTTGCAACATGGTACAGCTGCCACGCTCTCTACTTTCAAAACTTTATTGTTTTCCTGGAAAACAGCCCCCATGTATCCACGAAATAATCACCCTCCATTCTCTTCACCCAAAGCCTGGCAACAGCAAATCTCCTTTTAGTCTCTAGATACGCCTCTTCAGGATGTTTGATGTAATTGTTGTTCAGTGCTATCCAGTAGGTTCTGACACATAGCGACCCTATGTAGGGTTTCTGAGGAGCAACTGGTGAGTTTCAACCACCAACCTTGCGGTTCAAACCGACTTTAAGATAGAGTGGAGTCATATAATATGTGACCTTACATATCTGGCTGCTTTTAGTGAAAATAGTCTTTCATTCCGTTTGATGGTTGGAAAATATCCCATTGTATGTTGATGGACAGTTAGGTGACAGCTACCATTGGCTGTTGTACTGAACCATCTGAGGAACGATCATGCTTTTCCACAGCTGCCATGCCATTTTACATTTTCACAGCTGTTTGTGAGGATGAGGAATCCAGTTTTCCACATCCTCACAAACACCCGTTTTTATCCTCTTTATAAATCAGAGCCATCTTAGTAGGGATGACGTATATTTAATTTGCATTTCCCTTTATGTTTAGTGGAATTCAACAAAGAAACCCTCTGGCCCTGTTCTTTTCTTTTTTGGTATCATTTTGGTTATGGGTTCAGTTTCTTGACTTGTTACATGTTGATATTTTTTTATTTCTTCTTGAGTTGGGTTTTACTAACTTGAGAGTTTCTTGAAATTTGTTTACTTCATCTAGAAAATCTAATTTTTTCATGGACAGTTCCTGATATTCTTCTATAGTTATTTAAATACCTGGTAGTAAGTCCAGGTGATCCTTGAATAATGTAAGGGCTAGGACACCAACATGAAGTTGAAAATATCCTTAGCTCACTTTCACTCCACTAAAGCTCCACTACTAATGGTACAAACCTTACTGATGACGTAAGTTAGTGTATATTCTATGTTGCACCCAGATCAAAGCTGCATTTCCAATAAGAAATACAGTATTTTGCAAAAGTGCAAGGTTTTCATGCCTGTTAGCATAGAGCTCTGGTGTTGTGCTATAGGGTAAGCACTGACCTGGTAACTGCAAGGTCACTAGTTCAAACCCACTGACTGCTCTGAGGAACTCTATAAAGAGAGTTGGAACTGATTCAGTGTCAGACAACAACAACAACAAAGCATAACTGCAGGGGTACAGACTTAAAATTATTGTTCATAAATTTGCCTTCTTAATCATATAGAAAACAGAGTTGCAGATCAGTAATATAAAGATACTTGATTTTTTATTGCTAGGGTTATTTTTACCAGCACTTTTGTTTCTTCATACGGCATCGAGTTACTGCCTTGTCATCTTCCATTTCCTCCTGGAGTGTTGCTTAAGCATTTCTTACAAGGAAAGGTCACCTAGTGACAATTGCCATTGTTGTTGAGTGTCATGGAGTTGGTTCTGACTCCTAGCGACCCTGTATAGGGTTCCCAGGGAGCAGCTGGTGAGCTTGAACCACCGACCTTGCAGTTCAGATGACTTTGCAGTCTGGTGCATTAGCCCCCAGCAGCCTGATGAACGGTTTTAGTCTTGGTGACGATCCCATATACCTCCTGAGTTACTTCTCTCTTGCTACTTTCAAGATTCTGTCTTAGGCTCCCTACAATTTTATTATAACTTGTCTTGGTAGAGATTTCTATAAGTTTCTCTTCTTTGGAGGTCTTTGAGCCTCTTGGATGTGTAGATTAGTGTCTTTCATCAAATTTGGGAAAGTTTTGACTATTATTTCTTCTGCTTCTCTCTCTCCTGAAAACCCCATAATGAGTATGTTAGCACATTTGATGGTGTTCTGTAGGATGTCTTTACGGATATTCCGTATTCATACACCTCTTCATTTCATTTCTCCATTCTTGTCCATGGTTTCAGTACCTTGAGCATGCGTGTGATGAATACCTTCTGATAGGAACATCAACTGCACATGAATCACGCAGCTCTAGGTCAAATCTTACAGGACAAAGGGAATACTGTCTGCGGACAAGTCTGCATCTGCCCAACACTTCATACACTAGCTTCAAGATAGGGGCTCCATAGGACACTTACTTCTGATTAACTGTATGTAGACTTGGGGGTTCACATTGTTTCCTCGTGACAACAACCTCAAACAGCTGCACTTCTGAACTGCTAGCTATAAATACAAGGTTCCCTAGCACCCTGCCAGGACACTAGTTGCAAGCTCAAGGGGTTACTTCTGGAAATCTGGTTACGAATTTGGGGGCTACAACTGTCCCCTTGCATCCAGTAAATTTCTAAAAAGCAAATCAGAACTCAGGAAGGTACTAACTATGTTGACAACAGTTATAAAAAGTATAAGAGATGTATATGGTAACTTCTAGGAGAGTCCCAATATTAAACTTCCAAGTCCCCAACGTCACATTTCCTTCTGTTATTGATTGAATTGTGTCCCCCCAAAATATGTGTTGGAAATCCTAACCTTTATGCGTGTGTTGTTATCCGATTTGGGACTGTTGCTAGACGCTGCAGATGTTAAATGTGCTTCTGGTAAAGTGTGAACAGGAAGTGATGGACTGAAATGTGTGGTTGGGCAGTGGAGAGAAGGCAGTGCTTTTTGTGCAGTGACCACTTGTCTGAATTATGTTCTTATGTTTGGTAGAGGTAGATCTTGTAAGTGATAAACTTGGATAGTTGGCTGATGAAATGTCTAAGCAAGTTCTTAAAGAGACTGTGTAGTGTCTCCTTGCTGATTATTGTAAAATGTGAAAGGAAATAAATGGACTTAAAAATGAACTGTGCAAAATGAAAACAAAACTTAAAGATTTGGCAAATTCTGTTGTACAAACTAAGAACACATGCCTTAGAATTTTCACCAAGCCTATGGCTACACGATCTTTTATTAAAGACATTTAACAAAATCTCTGTGAATAATGGATCTAATCAACTCCCGATTCAGAAACTTAGCACCCTAGACTGATGGGAATAGAGACCGAATGACAGGAGGGAACACTGTCTGCCTTGGAACTATACGGGCAGGAAATAGGCCAAAGAAGCTATATTAGTTGTCCTCCAAGGAAAGAACCAGACCATCCCTGTTGTGAAGTGCTATCGAATCGGTTCTGACTCAGCAACCATGTATAGGGTTTCCGAAGAGCGGCTAGTGGGTTTATACTGCCAACCTTGTGGTTCAACCCGACCTTGCCGTCCAGTGTATTAACCCTGCAGCACCACACCAGGACTCAGGACCATCCCTAGAACAGCTCGGTTTCTCATGCTCATTCCAACAGTTCTGAAATTTCGATGCTAGAGCCACCTGAAAAAAATCAGGTGTTCAACTCATTTCTAAAGTGTGGGCTGCCATTCAGTTTGCCCAGAGGAGACTGCTGCCCAAAACTGAGGGGGCGAGGCTTCCATGATCAAGGAACCGAAGAATAAGAACTGCCAGGGCAGAGGGGCTGAGGTGGACTGGGGTCGTCCAGTGCTGAGGTAGTTGCCATCCCAGTAGTTGAAGTAGGAGCTGGCTAAGGGACCTTCACTAGGAATTCAACTTGTGGCCAACACCCAGAATCTGGAGGGCAGACTATTTCTTAACCCTAAACTCTACCCTTAACAATAACATTAGCACTAGCCCTTGCCCAACCTCTGACTTTAAGTCTAACACCAACCCTTACCCTCAAACTCATCCACACCCTAATCCTAACCATAGACAAAGCCCTACTCCAAGACCTAACAAAACCCCTGTGTAGTCCTAACCCTAACCGTAATTCTTAATGGTAATCCTAATCCTAACCCTAACTCCTATCACTGAAAAAAACCACTAACACGAACCCTAATCCTGGATCATATCCTATGTATGGTCCTAGCCCAACCCCTAACATTAAGTCTTCCACTAAACCTGACCCTAAATCTTTATCCTAGCAACACTTACTTCTGGCCCAACCCTTAATTTTTAAGCCTAACCTTAACCCAAACTGTATCCCTAAATCTTGCTCTACTTTAATTCTAACATTGTACGAAGCCCTAGCCCTAACTCAATGCCTAACTCTAATCCTAACTCCTAATGCCTAACCTTACACCCTAACCCCAATAACAATAGATCTGCCTCTAGGGCTAGCAGTAGTCCAACCCCTAACGTTATGCTTAGTGAAAACATACCATAAACCGAACACTAAGCTGTAAGCTCAGTGCTTAACTATTATCTCTTTTTGTTTGTTTGTTTGTTTTTGTTTTTTAATGTTTTATTGTGAATTATATGATAGTTTACATGGGAGAACTTTAGTTTTACATTCATTCTATCGTATATCATCTCATTGCCATGGTTCCAATCCCCTCCATGCATCATCAACCACCCAAAGGGTATATCCCAGAAACCCACTCCCAACACTTCCCCCTCCTCCCCCAGTTTTCCCTCTCTGAGTCCAAAGTCCTCAGTCGCTTCATCACTCCACGTCATCATCTCTGCCTCCATCTCAGGCATCTCTGTTTCTCTGGGTAGGGTCCCACTCTCGGCTCTTCTCCGTTGATGATCCCAGAGGCCTCTGCTCCTATCCTGGAGAATTAATCACTCCCTTCCTTGTTACAAAACTTCTACCTTTGCATTTCCAACCCTCATAGTCCGTCTTGATAAGCATTATTCACTACAGTACCACAAGTTACCCATCTGTATCTCCTTTCATCAGCTCCGTGCAGACAGATTGAATAGTACCTACTGGAGATTCTGCCTTCCGCCATGCTCCCTAGCACCAGGTTCCCTGTTGAAAGCTTGTAAGCCAGTCACTTCTCACCTTTGTTTAACTATTATCTCTTAACACTAAACCATAAACGCTAACACTAGACCCATTCCAAGACCTGTCTGTATAATAACACCTAAAATGTCTAACAGTAATGCTAAATCATTGTCTTACTGGTCTCAGAAAACGGGATTATTTTGCAGACTTGAGAGCTAATGTTAATTGATCTGCTATGTTTTTCACTTGCTTGTTGCCCATTATCCCGTCTTTCCCTCCAATTTCTCCCATTTGTAATGGAATATCTATCTACTTTGTGCATGTTCTACTACTGTATTTTGGAATCAACTCTAGATTTCATAGGTTCTCAGATGAAGAGGAAATTTGCTTCATGATGGAATATGCCTATTGTATTACCCATATTTGATTTAGATGATTCAGAAGATAAGATTAGAGTTGATGTAAGCCTTTTGGGATAGTATGACAGAATGAATGTGTTTTACATGTGGCAAGGACATGAAGTTTGAAGGGTTAAAGGATGCTTGGTATGACATTGTAGGATATGCATGGGACAGATAACCTCAAGGTTGACAACTCAAACCCACCAGCCGCTCCTCAGAAACCCAATACAGAGTCATTATGAGTCGGAACCAACTGGATGGCACTTGACAACAACAACAAAGAGTGGCTAGACTCCACATAAACAACAAAGAGGGGCTGAACTCCACATAAACAACAAAGAGTGGCTGAACTTCACATAAACAACAAAGAGTGGCTGAACTTCACATAAACAACAAAGAGGGGCTGAACTTCACATAAACAACAAAGGGGCTGAACTTCACATAAACAACAAAGAGGGGCTGAACTCCACATGGCTGTCAGTTTGTTGTACTGTGGTGGTTTGTGTGTTGCTATAATGCTGGAAGTTAGTCCAGTGGTGTTTAAAAATACCATCAGCGTCCCCCATGCGGACAGGTCTCAATGGCGCTTTCACACTAAGAACAGACTAGGAAGAAGGAACAGGTGGTTCCCTGAAAGCCTCAGGTATAGCAGCAGAGCATTGTTTGACATACTTCTGGAACTATGGAGACAGAGTGTGACTGGGGAACAGCTGCCTCTTGAAGGTAGAGTCAATCTTAATGACATGGATGGAGAGAAGCATTTGGAATCTTCATGGGAGCAAAATGAGAAAAAACAGCTATAAACATCCATTAATAATTAGAATATTGGAACGTACTAAGTATGAATCTAGGAAAATCGGAAATTGTGAAAAATGGAATGTGTAAAGATCAATGGTCTAGGTATCAGTGAGCTGAAATGGACAGGTATTGACCATTTTGAATTGGACAGTCGTACAGCGTACTGTGGACTCCTGGTGTGGTACTGTAGGATCAGCACTGGACCGTGAGCCACAGGGTCAGCAGTTCAAACCCACCAGGTGCTCCTTGGAAACCCTATACAGGGTCAGTGTGAATTGGAACCGACTTGATGGCACTTAACAACAGCTTACTATGCTAAGAATGACAATTGAAGGGGAATGGTGTTGAATTCATTGACAAATGCAAAGATCTGTCTTGAAATACTACATTGGTTGTGTGTGATAGGATAATATCTAGACCCCCTACAAGTTCACACCATTGTTATTCAAATTTATGCACAAACCATCATAGTCAATGATGAACAAATTGAAGAATTCTACCAGCTAAGGTTTTCGGTGGCTAAACGTTCAGAAGTAGTTCGCCTCTCCTTCCTTATAAAAGGCAACTACACAAATGGACCTCCCCAGATGGATTTACACAAAAACCAAATTGACTACAACTGTGGAAAGAGACAATGGAGGAAGCTCAGTATCATCACCCAAAACAAGGCCAAGGGCAGACTGTGGAACAGACCATCAATTGCTCATGTGCAAGTTCATGCTGAAGCTGAAGAAAGTTAAAACAAGTTCACGAGAGCCAAAATATTACCTTAAAGAGATCCCACCTTAATTTAGAGATCATCTCAACAACAGATTTAATGCATTAGACACTAATCACTGGATGTGGATGACATCAAGTACATCATACAGGAAAAAACCAAAGGGTCATTAAGAAGACAAGAAAGCAGGAAAAAAACAAAAAAGATGTCTGAAGAGACTCTAAAACTTTCTCTCCAGCATAGAGATGCTAAAGCAAATGGAAAAAATGAGGAAGTAAAAGAGCCGAACAGGAAATTTCAAAGGGCAGCTCAAGAAGATAAAGTCAGGTATTATAATGAAATGTGCAAAGATTTGGAGTTAAAAAACCCAAAGTGAAGAACACACTCAGCATTTCTCAGGCTGAAAGACCTGAAGAAAAAATTCAAGCCTGATATGGCACTGTAGAATAAGCACTAGATTGCCAGGTCTCTTTGAACTGCAAGGTGGCAGTTCAAACTCACCATCCACTCCTTGGAAACCCTATAAAGGGTCACTATGAGTTGGAACTGACTCGAAGGCACATGACAACAAAACAAATGGGCAAAATATTGAATGATGCAAAAAGCATCAAAAGAAGATGGAAGGAATACACAGTCACGGTTGGTTGGTTATGTGCCTCGGAGTCAGTTCCAACTCACAGTGACCTTCTATAGGGTTTACGAAGCTGTATATCTTTACAGCAGCAGAGAGCTTCATCTTTTTCCAGTGGAACAGCTGGTAGTTTTGAACGGCTGAACTTGAGGTTAGCAGCCTGACTCGTAACTACTTTGCTACCAGAGAACTGGTTGAAGTTGAACCATTTCAAGAGGTAGCATATGATCAAGAGCCATTGACATTGAAGGAAGAAGTCCAAGGTGCACTGAAGGCATTGTCAAAGAACAAAGCTTCAGTAACAGATGCAAAACAAATTGAAAACTGATGTGGCACTGAAGGCACTCACTCATCAATGTCAAGAAATTTGGAAGACTAGGTACCTGGTTAACAGATTGAAAGTGATCCATATTTGTGCATATTTTCATTGAGAAGTGACCCAATGGGATGTGGAAATTATTGGGCAATATCATTGATATCACATGCAGATAAAATTTTATTGAAGATAATTAAAAAACAATTGCAACAGTACATTGACAGGGAACTGCCAGTGGTTCAAGCCGGATTTAGACGACAACGATGAAGGAGGGATATCATTGCTGATATCAGATGGATCTTGGCTGAAAGCAGAGAGCAGCAGAAAGTTGTTTTGTTAAGTGCTGTAGAGTTTGTTCTGACTCATAGTGGCCCTGTATAGGATTTTCTAGGAGTGGCTGATGGGTTTTAATCTCTGACCTGGCTGTTCAAACTGACCTTATGGTCCAGTGCTTATCCTAGAGTGAGTGCCAAACCAGGACTCTAGGTGTTTACCTGTGCTTTATTGACTCTGTAAAGGCCTTCAACTGTGGATCCTGTCTAGCTATATGGACACCGATGCTCATTTTGTTAAGTTTTGGCAAGGTCGGCGGTTCAAGCTTACGAGCTGCTCCTCGGAAACCCTATTGTCGTTGTCAGGTGCCATCGAGTCGGAACTGACTCATATAGCGACCCCATGCACAGCAGAATGAAACAATGTCCGATCCTGGGCCAACCTCACTACCGCTGCCACACTTGACGCCATCAATGATGCCACCTGGCCAATCCATCTCGTTAGGGGTCTTCCCCTTTTTCTCTGACCCTCCACCTTACCCAGCATGACATCCTTCTCCAGCGACAGTTTCCTCCGGACCCTATGTCCAAAGTATGAGAGACGAAGCTTAGCCATCCTGGCCTCCAAGGAACACTCTGGCTGCACTTCTTCCAAAACAGATCTATTGGTTCTTTTGGCAGTCCATGGCACTTTCAGTATTCTCCTCCAACACCACAACTCAAAGGCATCAATTCTTCTATGATCTTCCTTATTCACTGTCCAGAATGCGACTGGGGAAACCCTATAAAGAGTCACTATGGGTCGGAAGCAATTCGACGGCACTTAACAACAACAGTATTTGTTTAGGCAAAAAGTTTTGGAGTCACTCTGAATGTTCTCTTTCTTTCACACCCTGCATCTGATCCATTAGGAAATCCTATCTGCGCTTCCTTCCAATGCCATCTAGAGTATGAGCACTTCTTACCACACCCACAGCTACCACTCTTGCCCAGGTTACTACCGTCTTCCACCTGGTTGTTAAAATGGCTTCTACCTGGTCTCTCTGTTTCCTCCTGGGTCTCCCTTTGCTCTCAAACAGCATCCAGAGTGAACTAGAGTTATGACAGTTCTGATAAAAATTCTAAGCTTCCTTTCTCAGAGCAGATATCAAAGTCTTCACAGTGATCCGTTAATCTGGCCTTCTGGTTTTTTCTTAGCATCTTTTCCTGCTCTTCAGTCCCTTTCCCTGTTATTGTAGCTACAGTGACGTCTTGATGGTTCTGTGAACACATCGGGTACGTACCCCTTTCAGGGCCTTTGTACTTCGTGTTTCTTCTGTAGATACAGCCTGTTGTCACAACTTTCTTCAGGTCTTATTTCAGATGTTACCATTTCAGCAGGCTAACCCATTCCAAAATGTCAACCTTTCATCCTGGTATTTCCTTACCTCCTTCCCTTGCTTTAACTTTCTCCTTAACACTTTTTAATGCATTTATCTTGTTTATTGTCTGTTCATTAGAATGTGGAAAAGATTGTTAGAGGCAGGTGAGGTTTAGTGCACTGTAATTTCTCCATTACCTAGTATAGCACTTGATTCAGGTGCTCAGTGTATTTGTGTGAAATGGTTGATATTTCAGTCAGAAGTAGTGGAGAGAGATTCACCAACATTAGCAGTTCTCCAGTGTCAGGCTGTTAACCTGCTTTGCATTTTGGTTCCACATGTGGATTACTGTAGTGAAATGTATGTCATCCCAAAAAATGATAACATGGTTGGGTCATTTTAGGAGAGAAATTGCTGACTTTGAACAACAAAAAGTGAAAGAATTGGCTCAAATAGAAGAATTTAAAAAGGAGGAAATGAGGAAGCTGCAAAAAGAACGCAAAGTTTTTGAAAAGTATACTACAGTTGCAAGATCTTTTCCAGATAAAAAGGAACGAGAAGAAATACAGGTATGCCAGCATATTATATTGTATTCATATAAATTGCTAAGGGTGACAGTCTCACTAGATTGATTTGATGTATCAAAGAGATATTGGGTATCAATCCATTAAACATTCACTCATTCAGCAAGTAATAGGCCCAAGACATTGCATTAGGAACTGAGCCTTATAGTCTAACTTTTAACAAGTAAAACACCAATTACTTTCTTAAAAGACTTCTAATAAAAGACTATAACATCATGACTGAATTAACAAATCAGATATTGAAGTTGGTCTTTTGACAGCAAATATGTTAATAATTTTTATTTATATAATGCTTTTAAGGAATATATAAAAACTAGGTGCTTAATTTTAAAAGACAAATAAAAGGCCACATTGTGATCCTTATTTAATTCAAAGTTAGGAATGGACATAATATATTACTGCTGTTAGGTGCTGTCCTTATCCACAACCGACTGAAATACTGCCCAGTAAATCTCACAATTACTGAGCCTAGTGATGCTGCCATTGTGCCAGTCCATCTTCTTTGGGGGGTGGGGGTGGGGCTTCCTCTTTTTCACTGACCCTTTTCTTTACCAAGCATGATGTCCCCCAGGGATTGGTCCCTCCTGATAATATGTCCGAAGTATGAGAGATGAAGTTTGGCCATACTAACTTCTCAGGAGCACTCTGGCTATACTTCTTCCAACACAGATTTATTTGTTCCTTTGGCAGTCCATGGTACATTTAATATTCTCCTCCGACATCATAATTCAGATGCATCAATTCTTCTACGGTCTGCCTTATTCATTGTCCAACTTTCACATACATATGAGGTTATTGAAAATACCATGGCTTGGGTCAGGCACATTTTAGTCCTCAAGCTGACATCTTTGCTCCTGAACACTTTAAAGAGGTCTTGTGCAGAGATTTGACCAATGCGATATGTTGGTTGATTTCACTGTTGCTGCCATGATTGTTGATGTTTGATCTGAACAAAATGAAGTCTTTGACAAGGCCAACCTTTTCTCCATTAGTCTGGATGGGTATTTAATGATCCAGTTGTGGAGGTTTTTGTTTTCTTTATATTGAGATGCAATCCGTACTGAAAATTGTGGTCCTTGATCTTCATCAGTATTTTAAAGTCCTCTTCACTTGCAGCAAGCAAGGTTGTATCATCTGCATATCGCAGGTTTGTTAATGAATCTTCCTCCAGTCCTGATACTATGTTCTTCATATAATCCAACTTCTCAAATTATTTGCTCAGCTTATATATTGAATAAATATGGTGCAAGACTAACAATTGTGGTGCACACCTTTCCTGATTTTAAACTATTCAGTGGCTCTTTGTTCTGTTCAAATGACTGCCTCTTGGTCTATGTACGGGTTCCTCATGAGCACAGTTGTCCCCAAACATTCACTCTGTATAATGTTGTCCTTCTTTCTTGTCTTCTTACTGGCCTTTTACTTTCTTCATGTGTGATGTTCTTGATGTCTTCCCAGAACTCTTGGTCTTCAGTCATTAGTGTCTAATTCATCAAATCTGTTCATGAGATGATTTCTAAATTCAGGTGGGACATATTCAAGGTCATAATTTGACTCCCGTGACTTCAGCATGAACTTGAATATAAGCAATTGATGGTGTGTCCCACAGTCTGTCCCTGGTCTTGTTTTGGCTGATGCTATGTAGCGTCTGCACCATGTTTTCCACAGGTGTAATCAGTTTGATTTTTGTGTATTCCGTGTGGTGAGGTCCGTGTGTATAGTTGTCTGTTATGTTGTTTAAACAGGTTTTTGCAATGAAGAAATCATTGGTCTTGCAAAATTCTACCATGTTATCTCCAGTATCATTTCTATCATCAAGACCATATTTTCCAACTACTGATCCTTCCTCTTTGTTTCCAATGTTTGCATTTCAATTGCCAGTGATTATTAGTACATCTTGATTGTCTGTTTGATCAATTTCAGACTGAAGAAAGTGGTAAAATTCTTCATTTTCATCCTCACTGGCATTAGTGGTTGGTGCATAAATCTGAATAATAGTTGTAGTAACTGGTGTTTCTTGTAGGTGTATGGACATTATCCTATCACAGACAACATTATACTACAAGATGGATGTTGAAATGTTCTTTTTGATAGTAGGATTAAGTGACTGTTAACAGGGTTACCCATGAAAACTTGGAACTACTGATGTGAATATAAAATGAGTCCTCTCAGAAGCAGCAGTGGGGCTCTCCCTACAAAAAAAATGAAGCGCCAGAGTGGGGCACGTCCCGTGGACCCCAGATCTCTGCTCATAGACCCTCCCTGATTCGGGAGGTAGAGCAGTGACACCAGAGATGCAGCAGGGAGCAGCAGAAACTGGAGCCAGAGCAGCAGACAGCAGTGCGCGTCCCCGCCCTGGGAAGCTGCATGTAGAGTGGGGTGCTTCAAACCCATAATTGGAAGTACAGCCTTTTGGCCTAAGGTTTATACTGGGGCCAAGTGCCTTTCTGGTGTCTATTAGCAGCTTTCAAAGAAGTTGGCAGAGCAGAGCAGATGCCAGGCCATAGGCCCAAGGCATTTAGCAGCAGTCTGTGTCCGAGTGGGGTTTGAGGTGAAGGAGAATGCACTCTTGTGTCTGTCTCTACTCCTCCCCTCCGCTCTGTCACTCCCCAGAACTCGTCAGCACCTTCTGTGTAGCTGACTAGTCTCTTCTTTGCTCTTAGTGTCACTCGTGGTTTCTGTTAGCACAGTTGTAAATTGCTTCTAGACACTTTCAGTAGTTTCTTAATTGATATCATTTAGACCAGTCCTGGTGTGGTGCTGTGGGTTAACGTGCTGGTCTGCAAAGTCGTTTTGAATCTCACGGTCGGTGGTTCAATCCCATCAGCTGCTCCTTGGAAACCCTATACAGGGTTGCTCTGGGTTGGAACAGACTTGATGGCACTTAACAACAACAAAGAAACTTATTTTATTAAAACTTGTTTCTTCTTACGAAATTCAAATAGAATCAGTTTTTAGGGTAGTACATAGACCAAGAGGTAGTTGTTCAAAGAACAAGGGAACACTGGATGGTTGAAAATTAGGAAAGCTATGCACCAGGATTGTTTTGTTTGTTTTTTTCCACCATACTTACTCAACCTGTATGCTGAGCAAATAATTCAAGAAACTGGGTTATATGACGAAAAATGTGGCAACATGGTTGGAGGAAGACTCAACAACCAGCGATATGCAAGTGATACAAACTTGCTGCTGAAAGCGAAGAGGATTTAAAATACTTACTGATGAAGATCAAAGACCATAGCCTTCAGTATGGGTTGCATCTCAATGTAAAGAAAACAAAAATCCTCACCACTGGACCAATAAACAACATTCATATATATGGAGAAAAGATTGAAGTCAAAGACTTCATTTTGCTTGGATCAGCCATCAGCACTCATGGAAGCAGCAGTCAAGAAATCAAATGATGTATTGCATTAGGCAAATCTGCTGCACAAGACCTCTTTAAAGTGTTAAACAGCAAAGATGATGTCAGTTTTAGGACTAAGATGAGCCTGACTCAAGCCCTGGTATAAGGAAGACCATAGAAGAATTGATGCATTTGAGTTATGGTGTTGGAGGAGAATATTGAAAGTACCATGGACTGCCAAAAGAACAAACAGATCTGTGTTGGATGAAGTGCAGCCAGAGTGCTCCTTGGAGGCCAAGATACCCAAACCTTGTCTCTTGTACTTCGGACATATTGTTAGGAGGTAAGAGTCACTGGAGAAGGATATCATGTTTGTTAAGGTGGAGGGTCAGAGAAAAAGAGGAAGACCCCCAACAAGATGGATTGGCTTAGTGGCAGCATCAATGGAATCAAGTGTGGCAACAGTAGTGAGGTTGGTCCAGGATTGGGCAGTGTTTTGTTCTGCTGTGCATAAGGTCGCTATGAGTCGGTGCCGACTCAATGGCACTTAACAACAACAGCAACAACACCTCACCACTGGACCAATAAACAACATTCCTATCAACGGAGAAAAGAGTGAAGTTGTCAAGGACTTCATTCTTCTTGGATCAACTATCAACACTCATGGAAGCAGCAGTCAAGAAATCAAATGACGCAAATCTGTACAAGACCTTTTTAAAGTGCTGAAGAGCAAAGATGTCAGCTTGAGGACTAAAGTGTGCCTTATGCAAGCCATGGCATTTTGCATAAACTCATATGCATGTTAAAGCTGGACAGTGAATAAAGAAGACCATAGAAGAATTGATGCTTTTGAGTTGTGGTGTTGGAGGAGAATATTGAAGGTGCCATGGGCTGCGAAAAGAACCAACAGATCCGTTTTGGAAGAAGTGCAGCCAGAGTGCTCCTTGGAGGCCAGGATGGCCGGACTTCATCTCTCATACTTTGAACATAATTATCCGGAGGTACCAGTTCCTGGAGAAAGATACCATGTTTGGTAAAGCGGCGAGTTAGAGAAGAAGAGGAAGACCTCCAACGAGGTGGACTGGCACAGTGGCCTCAGCCATGGGTTCAGGTGTAGCAATGATTGTGAGTTTGGCCCAGGCTCGGGCACGTCGGGGACCTGCCTTGACATAGGGGTTCGGTTCACGAGGAGGAGATACCTGACGGTGGTAGATATAACAAAAGAATACACAGATAGACAGAAGAAGGGGGACAAGGAGGCACCCAGAAACCAGGGTGGGTGCATCACTGGTGGGCAGACTTGGGCCTACAGGCATCATGGCCTCTGCAGGCAGCAACTCACTGCCCTGCAATCTTTACCGCATGCCCTCCAGCCCGTAATGCACTGCAATCTTTACTGCATGCCTTCCAACCCGTAATGCACACCTGGGGAGGACCGGGCCTCTGTTTTATTTAGGGGAGGAGCTTCACACCAAGCTGGGAGGGACTTAGGCAAGGTACAGTTAACATCAGTAATTTTCCAGATATTCAGGTAACTTTACATTGTACTTCGCTGGTTCGAATCCCAGGCCAGCAACTTGGTTTCTCAGGCTCAATTAACATATCTATAGCCCCTGAGCTCAGGTGGGGGAAGGTGAGAGGTAAGGACAAAAGCTTGGGCGGAGTCCCGCTGTTTTGGCTTCCTGAGCCAGGTCTGCACCTGGAAAAGGATTAGGGAGGATGGGTTTTTTGTCTATAGAACAAAGAACCAAGAAGTAGCTAAGATAATTTTAGTTAATCCTTTGGAGAAAGGCTTAACCTTGCAACCTTTAGTCTCGGCTTTAGGAAAATGTCACATTTATCTGTGGATTATCAAGAGCTCCGTGTATTAAATTAATACATGTTAACAATATTAAGATGAAAAACAATTTGCCATTAACTGCCAGTGGCCTCATTTGTTACACTTGGGCCTATAGGGCCTCGAACCTCTGACCAGTCTTACACGGTCCACAACACGGGCAGTGTTTTGTTCTGTTGTGCATAGGGTCACTATGAGTCAGTACCGACTAGATGGCACCTAACAAGTTTTGAATTTAGAATTTCTTATTCTTCCTTGTACCTCAGCTCTTCCTTCAGTAGAAATGAATCCCTGATCATTTTCCCTTCATCACATGTCCCCCATTTATCTTTTCTTTCTTCATGTGGATATCTTTGACCGTATTACCTCATGGCAGTATTAGTGTAGTGGCCTCGTGTCTGTCTTCTGGAGTTAATTTTGTTGGATGGAATGTGGTAAGGGTGTAAACTGATTCTACCCTACTTCCTCTTCTGAAAAATTCAGTGGTTTTGAAATGTCATTTACTGACTAAACATTTTTTCATGCCAGTCCTGGTGTGGCGCTATAAGATAACCACTCAATCTCAAGGTTGGTTTGAACCAAAAGGTCGGCTGTCTAAACCCACCAGCTGCTCCCCGGAAACCCTATACTATACAGGGTTGCTATGAATTGGAAATCACTCGATGCCTAACAACGATGCTTCCTACAAGTTGTGGCACTGTGGGCTAAGCGTTGGCCTGCTATCCACAGGGTCAGCAGTTCAATCCCAGCAGCTGCTCTTTGGGAGGAAGATGAAGCTGTCTGCTCCCATGAAGATTTAGAGCCCCAGAAACCCTCTGTGGGGCTGCTATGAGTGGAAATCAACTCAGTGACAGTGGATTTGATGGGTTTAGTACTTCCTTCATCAGATGTTAAATTCTTAGGATAGGACCTATTTGGGCTGGCTTTTTTGTTTCATTGATGTGTCTTTATTCTTGTATTACATTATTTTAATTCTGGTAATGTTCTTCCCATCTCCCCCACCCTTCTTGGAGGCTTTAAAACAGCAGATAGCAGATTTACAGGAAGATTTGAAAAAAAAAGAAGCAAAATGGTCAAGTACACATAGCCGTCTTAAAAGCCAAATAGAAATGCTACTCAAAGAAAACACAGACCTCCGGGAGGAAGTAAAAGTCATGGAGAGATTTCGGCTGGATGCCTGGAAGAGGGCAGAAGCCATTGAAGGCAGCATTAAGGCAGATCAGTGTGTAAAAACCGTGAGAAAAGAGGAGTCCATGGTAAGTGTGGAGGGCCTGGGCTGGTTACTCCAGGGTAGATACTGCTGCAGCATTGTTAGACAGGTAGTTCAATATGTATAATTTTTAAAAAGGAAATATGTAACAATAAGAGATCATCTCAAGTCAAACTTTTGCAGAGACACATACATGTGATCTTTTTAAATCAAGTTTTTTGTCTTTCATTCATCTATGTCAACAGTGACTGTGTGCCAGGCACTTGTTTTAGGCACATAGCATTCTGGGAGTATAACACTGAAGGAAACAGAATTCCCTGTCCTTATGGAACTTTGGGTGTGGTGCTATAAAATATGCACTGGACTGCTAACCGAAAGGTTGGCTGCTCAAACCCACCAGCCATTCCTTGGAAACCCTATAAGGGTTGCTATGGGTCAGAACTAACTTGACGGCACTTAGCAACAACAATGAAACTTATATTCTAGCGAGTTGTCCTCTGGGGTAAATGGAAAGCCATAGGAGGGCTTTGGATAAAAGAGTGGGCTAAACCTGCTCAGTTTAGTAAATTCACTCTGATCTGATACAGACTTAAGGATAGATTTAAGTCAAGAATCTAGGTACAATAAGAGGAGCTCTGGTGGTGTGGTGGGTTATGCATTGGGCTTCTGTCCTCAAGGTTAGCAGTTTGAATCCAGCAGCTGTGCAGGAGAAAGATGAGCTTTTCTGCTCCCGTAAAGATCTGAAACCGCGGACACCCTCTGCAGGGTTGCTCTGTGTCAGAAACGACTCGATAGCACACCACCACCACCACCAGCAGTCCGGTAAAGGTGCTCTGGTGGTTCTGTAGGGTAGGCAAGGTCAGTGCTTCAAACCCACCAGCTGCTCCAATGAAGCTGCCTGCTTCTGTCAAGACTCACTGTATCTAAAACCCTAGCTCGGGGCCCTGTGAGTCCGAATTGACTTTATGGGTACAATCTGTATGAGTTAGGGAACTGCTGAAATCATGGAGGCCAGAGATGACAGTGGCTTAGAACAGAGTTGCAGTAATGGAGGGGATGAGAAGTGAACGCTACTTGGTAGGAGTTGGATATAAAGTTTGTCAGCAAGAAAGGAGTTAAGAGTGGCTTTTAAGTTTTATTTGGTCTAGAGGAATTTCTACTTGTTATAATGAGAGATCACAAGAAGAAAACACACTTTCTGTTTTCACGGGATATGGCTATTAGGAGTCCATGTTTGGACGAGGCTGAAGAGAAAGAGGCTTTTGCTGATGTTTGACCAGGGAGGAAAGTAGAGGCACAGGTCCTCAGCTCACTGGTCCTTAACAGATACCAGTGTATCAATAGTAGCACACTCTGGAGTTTTATGTTGCCTGTTACATTCTCAGTTGAAGAATGATTATATTTTGATGAATTTTTAAAATTAGCTTACCCATTTTGGTCTTCATTAGGATTAGCTTTTTGGTAGGTATAAGTATCTCCTGCTTTTTGAAAGTTGGCTTCATTCAAGGCTTACAATGGCGATTATTCAAGACTTACGTTAGTGCTGTTTTCGGTAACTGAGAGAGTCCGATGACTTTTGCAACCAGTCATTCTAGGGGCGGCACCCTTGCCGGTTAGTGACACTGGTGTCCCCAAGCTGCTCCCCTGGGTGCATACATTGTTGCTACTTGATATAGGCTGTGTACTCTTGTATCATTCTTACTGTTACTATATGTTAGTGTTACAGTAGGTTTGTGTGTTACTCGGTATGATTTGGTAAGTTACTTTTTGGCTCAGGGAATGCTCAAAATGTTTCATATATAAATGGTAATTGCTTTATGCTGTTTCAGCTTACAAACGGTTTCATAGGAATGCTGCACATTTGGATAGCAGCTTATAACCTATATTTAATAGGGTCAACTGAAAAGTACACGAATGATCAAACTTAAAACACTCATCATTAGCTAAGTTGTTTATTTCATTCATTGTACTTATATGTACACTAACACATTGAAAATTATCTCATTACAGAATCCATCAGTTTGCTTTCAAAAAAGTCAGATTTCTTCAGGATCCCAGGTAGAAAAATATCAGAAAAATTATTTGGCAACACAAGGTAGGAGGTTGTTCATTATCTTTGTAAATGAAATGTATCAAGAATATAGAGAATAGAGAATTGATACCCACCTTACAAAATCTGTAAATGTAATTGAAACGGCCCCCTCAACTAATGTCTACCCTAATAACATTCCCATGCTGTTGGTTATTCTTTTACTACATTGTCTTCACTCATCAATACAGTATTGGGAATACCGTGTACACCCTTGTGCAGGTGACTTCTCAGCTCTTAGATTTACACACATGGTTGTTGTGATGTGCTGTCAGGTCAGTTCCAACTCAGAGTGACCCTGCGTAGGGTTTTCAAGGAGCGGCTGGTGTGTTTGAACTCCTGACCTTGCAGTCCAAATAACCTTGTGGTCCAGTGCTTATTCTACAGAACCACACCAGGACTCCAAAAGGAGTTACTCATTTTCTGTTAACTACAATAAATATATATTGGAGTTGGTCTAAGTCTTCCCTGGACACCCCCCACCTCAGGTTTCCGTGATGTGTTTTGGCCATGTGAATTTTGCTGGAATCCATATTTAGAGTAGGTAAGATGCTTGGGCAACTCTGCTCTGGAGGTTTTGCCTTTGTTATTAAAATCAGAATATTAATATGCTCTTTGTATCTGTCAAAACTTGATAGGTTAGACTGAAAAGTTTTGACCAATCATATAGGTGTGATGTGAGTGTTGTTTTATTTTGTCTCTTCCTAATTGTTAATGCACTGGGCTGCAAGGTCGGTTTGAACTGTTTTAAGGTCAGCAGCTCAAGTTCACCAGCTGCTCCTCAGAAACACTATACAGTGTCACTATGGGTTGGAATTGATTTGATGGCACTTAAAAACAACTATTAATAAGGTTGTGTAAACATTTTCTTATATATTTAGTGGGTATTTCCATTTTCTCTTATGTGTTGCCTATACCTGTTCTTTGCCTATCATCTGCATATCGCAGGTTGTTAATGAGTCTTCTTCCAGTCCTAATGCCACGTTTTTCTTTATAGAACCCAGCTTCTCGGATTATTTGCTCAGCATGCAGGTTGAATAAGTATGGTGAAAGAATACAACCTTGTCACACACCTTTCTTAATTTTAAATCATTCAATGTTCCCATGTTTTGTTCAAACAACTGCTTCTTGGTCCATATAGATTCCTCATAAGTACAATTAAGTGTTCTGGAATACTCATACTTTGCAATGTTGTCCATAGCTTGTCCTGGTCCACACAATCAAAAGCCTTTGCGTAGTCAATAAAGCACAGGTAAACATCTTTCTGGTATTTTCTGCTTTCAGCTTGCTGAAAGTGAAGACTTAAAATATTTACTAATGGAGATCAAGGAGCTCAGCCTTTCGTATGGATTGCATCTCAATGTAGAAACAAAAATCCTCACCACTGGACCAATAAATAACATTCTTTATCAACGGAGAAAAGATTGACGTTGTCAAAAACTTCATTCTTTCACTGACCACCTAAGACAGGCAGCGTCCCTTAAACAATCAATAAATAAGGAGGATTCAGATGCAGACAGTGCAGACCCGGTCAGGAGGCCAAGCCCCTGTGTTGACCGTTCAAACCATAGGCTCTGAGGATCAGACTCTAGCCACCTAGTAGACATAGCAAACTGTCCCTCATCTGATTATTCAGTAATGCTTG
>NW_006408523.1:12286016-12303739 GCF_000296735.1 Chrysochloris asiatica | reverse complement strand
TAGTGAGGTTGGCCCAGGATTGGGCAGTGTATCGTTCTGCTGTACATAAGGTTGCTATGAGTCGGTACCAACTCGATTGGCACCTAACAACAATTCTTTGCCTATTTAAAACTTTGGGTGATTTGTATTTTTCTGAAAGTTAATTTATTCTAAATACTAATCAGGTTGTCAAGGGGCTCTGGCAGCTTTGTGGTTATAGTTGGGCTGCTAATTTCAAGGTCAGCAGTTCAAAAATATCAGCTGTTCCTTAGGAGAAAGATGAGGCTTTCTGCTCCAGTAAAGATTTGTAGCCTCAGAAGCCCTATGCAGGGTCGCTATGAGTCAGAACCAACTCCACGGCAATACTACCACCACCACAAACCTTTGTCAGTTATAATCAGCACTTAACAGTATTTTCTCCCAGTCTGAGTTCAGCTTTTCAGTTTGTGTTTTTATGTCCATGGTGTTTTCCTTTTATCAGTTTTCTCCCTTTATAGTTTTTCTGCTTTTCATAACTGTGAAATGCTTGTTAATCATACACCATTTTCTTCCATGAACTTTTGTTTTCACTTCTGGGTCTTTAATCAACTTAGACTTTCTGCAAAGAAGGCTGTTGGAATTTTGATAGGGACTGTGGTGTGAATCTATAGAGTACTTTCTGGGTAGTATATAGACAACAAAGTTAAGTCTTCTGATCAGTGAACATGGAATATCCTTTCATTTACTTAGGTTCTCTTTAACCTCTTTCAGTAATGTTTTATAATTTTCATTGTACACATATTTCACTTTCTTGGTTAAATTTAATACCAGGCATTTTATTTACTAAGATGATATTATAAGCGGAATTGTTTCCTTAACTTCCTTTTCAGAATGCTCATTGCTAATATATAGAAACCCAACTAATTTGAATTTATATAATGTACAAATTAGTAAAGAAAAATATTGGCTTCCTTAAATGGGTAAAATAGAGCACATCACAAAATAAATGTTTACTCATAGTAGTAAATTTTTAAATTTTGGATTGAATATTAATACTATGAAAATTGTGTTTCTAACAGGTAATCCACCTCGAAGACCTAAGTCTGTACTTCCTCGCGATTTAGGCAATTTGGACAAGGAACAAGTAAATCTCTTTATATTTTTATATATTGAAAGATTAATCTGGTTTGAAATGAAGTACTTAAATTTCTAAAGCACACTTAACCCAAACGCTACTAGTCATAGGATCCCATGATGTGAAAATTTGCTTTGTTCTTTAGGATAGATGAGAAAAGTCTTATCTTTATAGGCTACCTTGCCCAGAGAACCATTTGATCCAATGATATTTCCAGACCCTGAATATAAAGAAGATGAAGAGGAAATTCACGAAGAAATCAGTCATCCTGATGGAAAGGTTAAATTTTTGTTGTTTTTTTTTTAAATAACAAATGCTATTTAGAAAATAAGTATGGGTTAAAATTAAGTGGAAACCTTTAAATTCTCAAATAATTAAGACTGTTAATGAGGGTTAGGAACCTCATGTTCTTGAAGTACATTGGAGTATATGACCTAGCCTTGAATCTTTGTACTCCTAAAAATGCTCACTGTACAACATGCGTTCTTTCTTGTTTAGAGGTGTGGCAATAGGAGGACCACAGTCACCTTTACCTGTTAGGCTAAGCCGCCTTTAGCAGTTCTTGGCACTTTACAAATGCCTCAGTTCATACTAAGCATTAACTTTCTTGAAGACATTTTCATATTTATCCTGGTTCATATGTCTTTCTCTCTCTAGACTGCACCATCGTATTCTTGTTCTTAGCAGCTTTTGAATGGGAAAGCTGCCTGACTAGTTGTTCCATGTGTTAAGTGCCATCGAGTCAGGTCTGACTCATGGTGACCCTGTATAGGGTTTCTGAGGAGTTACTGGTGAACTTGAACCACCAATCTTATGGTTCAAAGCAAACTTGTGGTCCAGCGCCTTATCCTGCAGGGCTATACCAGGACTCCAGTTGTTCCAGGTAGAAGAGTAGAATGAAAAGGCAAGGGAGCTTACACAAGGCTTGTCAGAGGAGTAGTGGTGAGGGAATTTCTTCCTTAGATTCATAGAAACTTACTTTTTCAAATACCCGAATTTGATTCATTTAAATTGAAATCACAAGGCCAAAATTGGATAAAGAATAGTTAAAAAGGAAGGAGTTAAGCTTTTCCTGTACAAATTCTAGTTTTCTGTTTCAGAAAAATTCTAGCTGAAAATGACCAGTTTTTGACCTTTAATGAAGTAAAGGACCTGGGAACAGTCACCAGTGGCTTTTGGATAGATATATCAAGCTGTGTACACAGCAGCATCTATAAAATATTCTTGTCAGAAGAATTCCATGTGAATTTAATCCACTCTCTGGATCTAACTGCTAGTATTTTTGAGAAATGCAGGAGGTACCAGAACATGTTACACGGCATGGGAAACCCGACAGACTTATGACCCAGTTCCATCTAGAAATAATTGGCATTATGAAGGGGCAGGTAGGGGTTGGATGGGAACTTTTATTAAAGATTTAAGGACCACACCAACCAAGTGTTGTATATGGACCTTGTATCATCGGATTCAGAAAAATCAACTGTAAAAAGCTGGGGGGAAGATGGAGAGGGACACAACGTAGTCATTTTGTGATCAAGGAATTAGTTTAAGTGTATGATTTTGGTTAAAGATCCTTCCATTCAAGGTATCTATTCAAGTTTTTATAGGTGAAGTGATGTCTACAAATTTTTTTTTTTTTTTATTGTGAATTATGTGATAGTTTACATGGGGAGAACATTAGCTTTACATTCGTCCTATCGTATATCGTTTCATTGCCATGGTTACAATCCCTTCCATGCAACATCAACCAACCAGAGGGTATTTACAATTTGGTTTTAGAAAGTCTGTCAAAGGGAAGTAAGTGACATAAGAATGGTAATGTGTTAGAACTTGAAGTTGATTGTTGGAAACTTATTACAGTTTTCTTCTTTTTGAGAAATGTTTTACCTTTCAATTAAAAGAGAATTAAGAGCTATTTTTGCGACTTGGTTAATCTTGGTCTGTTTGTGTTTTTTTTTCAGGTAGAAAAGGTTTTTAAGAATGGATGCCGTGTTATATTATTTCCAAATGGCACTCGGAAAGAAGTGAGTGCCGACGGGAAGACATTCACTGTCACTTTCTTTAACGGTGATGTGAAGCAGGTCATGCCAGACGAGAGAGTGGTAGGTTTCTGGAGGAGGCTTTACTGTGTAGTCAGGCGTCTCAGACAAGCTACAGTGGCTCTTTGTCTTTGCAGATCTACTACTATGCTGCTACCCAGACCACTCACACTACTTACCCAGAGGGACTCCAAGTGTTACATTTCTCAAGTGGACAGATAGGTAAGAGTTGGTTTCCCCTTTCTTTATTAAATTCTGCCCTTCCTTTAAAAAATAATTACAGTAAACTTTTTTAAACAGAAAAACATTTTCCAGACGGAAGAAAAGAAATCACATTTCCTGATCAGACTATTAAAAACTTATTTGCTGATGGACAAGAAGAAAGCATTTTTCCAGATGGTACAATTGTCAGAGTACAGCGGTAAGATAGCTATTCAGATTTCATTTTAAGATCCAACTTTTATTACTAAATGGATTTTTAAAAATATAAAACGTTTAAAATTTCAGTGACAAATAGGAAACAAACCTGATACTTTGAGGACGGGTGAGGAAGTTTAGAATTTGTGCTGTGTTTATTCCTGATCATTATTTTGCTATGAGATAGTTTTGTCTTTGTCATTAGGCAATTAAAAGGGAATCTATTAAGTATTCCCGACTTACGGTGTGGCACAGTAGGATCAGCATTGGACTGCAAACTACAAGGTCGGCAGTTCAAACCCACCAGCTGCTTTTAAGAACACTATCTAAAGTATTCCAGGAAAGGGCAAATATTTCTTTAGACATAAACCTGGTGAAATCTGGAAACAGTGCATGAGATAGTCTTGTCCAAACACTGTCTCTATTAGACTGTCTTCTCTAAATCTGGAGATTCTCCATCTCCCTGCCACCAGCCTGATCAATACTTCACTTACCCGACGGCTTCTCCAATCCAATTCTCTCAAATTAGCAATGTTTTAGAAAAATCCTGTAAGTTTTACATTTCTTGAAGGTACAGACTTCTTAAGTGACTTCAGTCTGTGATAAATTGCTTGTTAGCTCCACAGTTTTCATTTATGGTGGTGGGCCAACGGGGCCAGTTTGTGCCTTCCTTTCCTAGAGTGTGACAATGCTGAAGTACCCACTAATTTGAATACAACTGTTTTTAAAGGAGCTCTGGTAGCGTAGTGGTTACAAATTGGGCCGCGAAGCGTAGTGGTTACAAATTGGGCTGCGAACCTTAAGGTCAGCAGTTCGAAACTACCAGTTGTTCCGTGGGATAAAGATTTACAGCCTCGGAAATGCTGTACAGGGTCGCTATGAGTCAGAACCGACTCCATGGCACATAACAACAAAATGTTTTTAATAGAATTCTATAACTGACCCCAATAGTACTAAGTAATTTAGAAACTTCACTTTTTTTTCTTAACATGGCCTGGGACTTTATCTGGTACTCAACCAAGTAAGTAGCAATTTGTTAAAAAATTAAATGAAAAACTTATGTGTACACTACACTATGAGTAGAGTCATGGTGTGGCACTTTAGGATAAGCACTGGACTGCTAACTGCAAAGCCGGCTGAAACCCACCAGCTGTTCCTTGGAAACCCTATATGAGGGTTGCTGCTATAAGTTGGAACCAACTTGACATCACTTACCAACACCACTTTGAGTGATTTAAGAAACATTTCAAGTTCTTTTTCACTCTTATGCTAAAATTTTCTATTTTAAACTGTCTTTTAATAATATATTATACTTCGGCAATTTCCAGATACTTTATTAATTCATTTAAGGCTTTTTACTTGTAACTGTGGCTCTCGAACTAACAGAGACTGCTGGGTCTCACCCAGTAATTTGCATTGTTTAAAGTGCTGGTTTCTGAGGAGCAGGTGATGGGTTTGAACATCTGACCTCTGTGTTTAGCAGTCCAGTGCTTCCCCTGCAAAGCCACACCACGTTCTTATGGGGTGATGCTAACACTGTAAACATAAGGACTGTCCTTTGTAATACAGTGGTTCTCAGAATATAGCTTTTGAGTTAAACACTTTTGTGAGAATACCAAAATACAAAGAGCCAACCACCCTCTATAGGGTTTCCAAGGAGCACCTGGTGGGTTTGAACTGCCGACCTTGTTGCTTAAGTGTTGTCGAGTTGGTTTCAACTCACAGCCACCCCATGTAGGATTTCCAAACCGACCCTGTGTTCCAGTGCTTTAACCCACAATGCTATACAGGGCTCCAAATCTATCCCTACACATTATTTATGTATTTTGTTCAGCTTGAATATTTCATAGCAAACAGTCAACTTTGTACATTAACTCTTTTTATATTCTGCTTCTTTGTTCCATTGCTGCAAAACATCTGCTGATGGTAAAGTAAATTGATTAAAACAAGATTTTCATGGGGCCTTGTACACAAGGGGACTTCTAAAGGTTTATAGGAAAATACAATGAAAAGGGAATGCACTTTTTCCATGAACCTTTGAAGCCCCTTGTGTCTCTATAAGAAATAATTGCCAAAATGAAAAGGCTACTTTTAGATCATTTAGCTGTTGTGTATTTTAAATACATTAAAATCTATTTTAAATCTACAGTGATGGCAACAAAATCATAGAATTTAATAATGGTCAAAGAGAACTACATACCGCCCAATTCAAGAGACGGGACTATCCAGACGGCACTGTTAAAACTGTGTATGCAAATGGTCATCAAGAAACAAAATACACATCTGGTCGAGTGAGAGTTAAAGACAAAGATGGCAACGTTCTAATGGATACAAAACTGTAATGATGCCTGGTTAATCATGAATTAACACTAACTTCATTTTCTTGTTAAAAATGTGTCTTTCCTGTGACTTATTTATAGACTGTGTGTGTGTATACAAATGATAAAGATTATGTTTGCACTTTGAAAGTTCATTGCTTCATTGACAGCTTTCATTTATAATTCACACCTACCTGTCTTTCTTCAGTTAGACTCATGTCTAGGGAAAACATTAGTTATACAAAAGGCACATCAACCACAGATGTACTTGTAGAGAGTATTTATGCAAGGAGTTAAATGAATCTCTCTAGCCAGAACCCATGATATACTACAGAGTATTTCACTGTAATAGAATGGGAGGTTAAAACAATGACTAGAATGTGTCAAAGAGTATAACAGGTATTAAGAGTTCATTCTTGAGTACAATCGTATTGTGAGGAGAAAGCAATTTGTATAACTAGAGTGTCAACAAGTTTTGGGACATTTTGGAGAGTGAAGGGTGAATACCCAGTGTTAACTGATGAATGTCAACCAAGTACCTTCATATTTTCACTTGTAAGATTGTGGTAGGTCAGTGGAAGGAAGGCAGATGTCCGATAGAGAAAGTCAAGTCTCTTACATGTATACCCATCCTATAGATTGGTCTAGATAGAGCTTGCTAATGCAATATGACTTAAGTGTTGATAAAGTTCAGTTAAAACACTTAAGTAGTAGTTCTAGGTGCAATTAAGAACGGAATATAACAAAACTTAAATTTTTCATGGCTTATTTTGTTCTGAATTTTGTTACTTCAGAATTGAGAAATATTTAAAGTCTCTCTCTGCTCATATAAAAATACAAGGGGGCTTCAAAACATTTCTGGAAAAATCCCATCATCTTTAAGTTCCATTTTTTTCCAAGAATGTTTTGAAGCCCCCTTGTAAAACAGAATATATAAGTCACAGACTATGAGAAGATATGTGCAACATGAATTTATGACCGTCTTAAGATAAAGCAGCGATATCCTCACTCGGTACTGAATCTCAGTGCCTGCACATACAACAGTGAGATACCTTTCATGCTTCTTTAGTACTGTTGAGTCAGGTCTGACCCACAGTGACTCTGTATAGGGTTTCCAAGGAGTGCCTAGTGAGCTTGAACCACCGATCTCATGGTTCAAACCAACTTTGCAGCCTAGCACATTAACCCACAGCACCGATTATATGCTAGTGGCATATAATTAGAAATACTGTCTTAGTGCAGCACTGGACTGCTAACCAAGAGGTTGGTGGTTCAGACTCACATGAGGTGGAACCGACTTGACAGCACCAGCAATGGTCTGGCAACACCAAGTGTTGGCAAGGAATGCAGACTACTGATGGCACTGTTGTAAATGGCTTCTTAGAAAACTGCAAGCAGCTTAAATACCTAACCGCAGAATAAATTATAGTATATGCAGAGATGAATAGAGCAGTGAAAGGAAATAGAGCTACGTATACCAACGTATATCAAACAGCACGACTAAAGTGCAAAAGTAACTGGGATACTACATGCATTCAAAATATTAGCAATATTAACATATTTCTTAAACTGGATATACATTAGATATAAAAGGAACTAAAATGTTTTTTCAAGTGCCTAAAGTACTTCAGTTTCAAATCATAATAAAATAAAACAAAATGTTTGAAAGCAATTATTTATTAACTATTTTCAGATTATTTTTCAAACAATTCTTAACAGTTCAACATCTAAGAAAAAAAAAACTATTACAGAACAAATAAACTGAAAAGATCTAATTACAACAAAACTTTCTTCTGTACTGTGTACAATATACCTGGAAAAAAAAAAAGTGTTATTTTAAACCTTAGTTAATGTTCATACCTAGTTGAAGTACCCATTAGATGTATGTGATTGAAGAAGAAGATAAAGTCTTAGCAGATGAGCTACCTACGTTATTATTGGGACAGGACTGTATCTGTGTTTAAATTAAATGGGTCATGGCCCCTGCTCTCTTCTGTTTATCCCCATACTAGCTGGCACCATGAGAGCCACCATTGCCGCTGGTGCTCATTCAATATAAGGTGAGAAGCAAGCAGGAAGAGAGCGTCTTGTGGAACGACTTGTGGTGCTTTTCTGGAGACCTCAGCATTAATCTTTGTTCTGTAAGTCACATGCTTTATGCTGACTATAAAGGGGACCAAAAATTGAAGTCTACTCACATCATTCATCTTTGTCTGCAAGCCCCATTTCTACTAAGGACATATGGACTGGGTATTGTTCATCTTCATATAACATCACTGTTTGTTCTGGTGCCTGAGTCTAAAATGAAAAGATTATTGTTGTCAAGAAAATACAATAATGTCCTTTTAAACTTCTCTCTTCTAAGCCTAGCCATTCCTCAAAGAGGGAAAAGGCATATCCTAGGTTTATTTCTAATGCAAAGGGTACACTGCTAGCTCAGTGGTAGGAAGGACTCTTACCTGAGGGAGATGTGTGTACCTCATGTGCAGCCATTACCTGTCAGTCGCAGCCTGCATGCGGCTATGATGCTGAGCAGGGTTCAGTGATGTGTCTAGACTGAGGTGGACCAGGAAGAAAGGCCTGCTGATTAACTTTTGGAAATCAGTCAGTGAAAGTCCTAGGAACCTAACTGGCCATGATCACGAGGATCGTTGTTTCAGTGCATGGGGTCACCATGAGGTGGGCTAACTTAGTGTCAGTTTTCAATGACAGCATATTGGAAAGGGCATCTGTGATGGTTCCTACTAAACCATATTCTTCCCAATCTGCTCTAGTTACATAGTTAACTCCTCCCCCCAAGGGGTGTGCTTAACAAAACTGGTTAAGTCAGTTCCAACTCATGGTGACTATATGTGTGTCAGAATTCTAGCACTGGTGTTTCAACACTGGTGTCTCTATGACTTGCGTTTCAGAAGTAGATCGGCAAGAGAGGTGGAAAGATGGCAGATTAGGATCCGAGAGGTGGTATGGAACGTCTATTTCTTTAACAAAGATACCGATAACCAAAGCGACAGATGGAGATGACACTTCTGGAACTCTGAGCTTCAGATGAAGAGAGAGAGAAGTGGACTGAATGCTTATTAGGAGAGAGAGCTGAGCAGACACAGCAAAAAAAAAAGGAGAGATCGGTGGTGTGACCTGCGGTCAGACAGGTGTCGCTGGTAGCTTGAGTTTTGTGAGCAGCACCCGAGACAACATACAGGTACCACTCAAGAAACAGTAGCAGAACAGATGAGAAAACAGAATCCTTCATATTATACCTACAAGAGACACACCTTACACACAAAAACAAAAATAGATTAAAAATCAAAGGATGGAAAAAATATGTCAAGCTAAGTGGCAATAAGGAGTCCTGGTGTGGCGAGGTGGGTTAATGCGTCAAAGTGAAAAGTGGTTTGAGCTGCAAGGTCGGTGGTTCAAGCTCACCAACTGCTCCTTGGAAATCCTTATACAAGGTCACTATGGGTCAGAATCGACTTGATGGCACTTCACAACAACAACAACAACGGCAATAAAAAAGAAAACAGGAGTAGCAATACTGACTTCTGATAAAGTAGACTTTAAGGCAAAAACCAGCATGAGACAAAAAAGGACACTATCTCCTGATTAAAGGGTCAGTTGAACAAGAGGACATAACCGTATCTATGGTCCCAATGAGAGAGCCTCAAAAGTATGTAACTGAAGAAAGAAACCGACAATTGTACAGTAACAGCTCAGTGACGTAAAGTTAGTTCTGACTCACAGCAACCCTGTAGAGGGTTTCCAAGAAAATGGTGGATCTGAACCTTGGATGTTGCCGTCCAGTGCTTATTCTACAGTGCCACAACAGGACTCTACAATAGCAGTAGGAGATTTTAATAGACCATGTTTAATGAAGGACAGAACAGCTAGTAAAACTCAACGAAGACACATAAGAACTAAACAATGCAATCAAGCAACATGACCTCATAGATTTATAGAGCACTCAATCCAACAAGAGCACCATACACATTCATTTCCAGTGCTCGTGGAATGTTCTCCACAACAGAGCCAAAATGCAAGCCTCAACCAATTTTAAACCATAAAAATACAAAATACCTCTTCCGATCACAATGCTGTAAAATTGGAAATCAATAGGAAGATGAAGGAAACAAAATCAAATAACAGAAATTGAGTAACACCCTGCTTAAAAGATAGTGGATAATAGAACAAATGAAAAATGAAAAAAATCCTTGAATAAATGAGAATGAAAATTTGTTAAGTTCTATCGAGTCAGTTCTGACTCTCAGTGACCCTAGGGTTTCCAAGGAGCAGCTGGTGAGTTTGAACTGCCGACCTTCTGTTTCAAGGTCCAGTGCTGATCCTACAGTGCCACACTTTGTTGTTGTTGTTGTTAAGTGCCGTCGAGTCGGGTCCGACCCATAGCGACCCTGTACAGTGCCACACTAACAGAATGAAAATACAATATACTGAAACCTTTGGGACACAGCAGAACAGTACTTAGTGGGCAATTTATAGTAATAAATGCACCTATCAAAATAAAAAACAAAACATAATCAACACATAACATCTCCAGCAACTAGAAAATGGCTAGCAAAGTAAGCATAGAGTCAACAAGAAACAAAAGAGATCAGAGCAGAAACATGAATTAGAAAACAGATGAACAATAGATAAGAAGTTGGCTCGTTGAAAGGATTAGTAAAACTGACCAATCACTGGCAAATCTAACATAAGAAAAGGAGAAGATGCAGATTAACATGCATAAGGAACAATATGGGTAACATCACAACAGAACCAATGGAAAAAAAAATGCTAATAGAAATGCTATGAAGAATTATAATCCAAAAATTAGAAAATACACAAGAAATGAATATTTTTAGAAAAACACGACCAACCTAAACAGGGTAACACAGAAAATTTGAACAGACCAATAACAAAAGAAGAAACTGATCAGGTAATTTAAAAACTACTAACAAAAGATACCCAAGCCATGATATTTTCAATAACCTCATATGCATGTGAAAGCTGGACAGTGAATAAGGAAGACCGTAGAAGAATTGATGCTTTTGAGCTATGGTGTTGGAGCACAATACTAAAAGTACCATGGGGCTGCCAAAAGAACCAATAGATCCATTTTGGAAAAAGTACTGCCAGAGTGCTTCTTAGAGGCCAAGATGGCCAAACTTCATCTCTCATACTTTGGACATATTGTCAGGAGGGACCAGTCACTGGAGAAGGAGAACATGTTTGGTAAGGTGGAGGGTCAGAGAAAAAGAGGAAGACCCTCAGCGAGATGGATTGGCCAAGTGGCAGCATCAATGGGCTTAAGCATGGCAACAATAGTGAGGTTGGCCCAGGATTGGGCAGTGTTTCGTTCTGCTGTACATAAGGTCGTTATGAATCGATGGCACCTCAAAACAACAAAAGATCCAAGTCCAGACAGCTTTACTGGTGAATTCTATCAAGCATGTAGAGAAGTGGTGAGAACAGTTTTTCTCACATTATTCCAAAACATAGAAAAGGATAGAAAACTACTTATTACATTTTATGAAGGAAGCCTAACCCTCACACAATTACCAGGCAAAACCAAGAATATTAGACCAATGTCATTCATGAACATAGATGTAAAAATGGTGTGTTGTGAAGTGCTGTAGAGTCAACCTTATGGTTCGAACCTAGAAGTTTAAAGAACATCAATAAACAACTAGGGACAAACTTAGGAGCTGTAATACATGCCAGAAATATGTGATCAAACATGACTAAAAATACACTAATAGCAGAAGACAAAACAGATGACTGGGACCTCCTAAAAATTAGACATTTATATGAATCAAAAGATTTCACCAAGAGTAAAAAGTGAGCCAACAGACTGGAAAAATTTTTTGCAACAACATTATCAGACAAGGCACTGATCTCTAAAATTTATAGAATACTACAACACCTACAAACTAACAACCCAATTGAAAAATGGGCACAGGACATAGACACATTTCACCAAAGAAGGCATTCAGGCAGTTAAACAAACACGTAGGAATGTTGACGATCGTTAGCCATTAGAGAGATGCAGATCTTAACAACAATGCGATATAATCTCACCCCAGCATTAACAGCAAGGTCCAAAATACCAGAAAACAGCAAATATTGGTAAGGGTGTGGGGAGTCTGGCACTCTCATATATTGCTGGTGTTGCTGTAAAATGTGGAAAATGATAGGCGTTTCTACTGAAAGGTGGAAACAGAAATACCATGTCATCTAGCAATCCCTCTACCTGGTATATGTCCACTAGAAATAAAAGCCAGGACACGAGCAGACACATGCACACCGGTGTGCATTTGGTGCACTAGTCACCATAGCAAAAAGATGGGAGATAGCCTAAATGCTCGTCAATGGAAGAATGGGTAAACAAACTTGGGTGCGTACACACAATAGTATACTTTCGCAACTCTGAAGAAAAGTGATGAATCTGGAAAAGACCTCATAACTTGGATGAACCTGAATGACTGTATGTTGAGTGACAGAAATCAATCATAAAAGGACAAATATTGTATGAGACTACAATTGTAAAACCTCAAGGTTTTCATACTGAAAGAAACATTCTTTGACGGTTCCCAGGTGTGGTGTGGGAGGGAAGGGGAATAATTCGCTGTCTATAGGGTAGACACATGTTAACTTGGGTGACAGGGAGGGCAGTATACAACTGGCAGAATAATGATGAAGATGGTCTAGACACAGGAAGGTATTATGCAAGGACTAAAGGAGATAAAGGTAAACAGTGATAGATACACAACCTTCTCATAACAGTGTAGACACATGAACAGAGACTGGCTGAATGAGTGTGAAAGAAAGAGTGGGATATATATATATAATTCCACAAATATATGCGTTTGAAAGAGGGTATTTCTACACGAGGATCTAAAAAGAGAAAATGGGACAGCTGTGGTTGCATGGAAGGGATTTCAGTTGTTGAGATGAAACACGGTGTGATTTGTTGAATGTAAAACTGATGATTTTGTCTGTACACCTTCACTCAAAAAAAAAAGATTTGTCAGAACTTCCTCTCTTCCAGTCCTGCTCTGATGGAGTCATGAGCACACAGTACCACGCAGACTGCAAGACTTTCCTGGACAGAGCCAAAGGCTCCAACACTACCATCCCTGTTAAAATTCTTCTGTACTGTAATCTTAAAGCATTATTCCTTTTTGCATCAATTGACCAAATTATGAATGTTATATTTTGAAAGTTATTCAAAGATCTAGCTACAAAGCTAAGTAAAATATTGTTACTAGGCTTCTAATTCATACATGCACAGGTAAATACCATACAATGCATTTTTAAACATGCCTGTGGGATCAGTGGATGTCTGCAGACAAGTTGTCTAAAAGTCTCATTAGAGTGCCTTCCAGAAAAAGTCAAGGGAATCTGCAGCAGCAGTTAATCTGAAGCAGAAAAGTCAGTGCAGAAGTTTATAGCAACTGGTTCTTATGATTACAAAGGGGTCATCTTTACAGATTTTCTCAAAGGCACAGGATGGTCACAGAGACTTATTATGACAAGTTTTCAGAAAACTGAACACTGAGTTGGTGAGAAAAAGGCCGGCAAAGTTGCACTGAGGAATTCTTCCTCCATCACAATAGTGGGCCTACTCATTCTTCCAGGGCAGCAAGGAGTGTGCTAGGAGAATTTTTTGGGAAACCTTACTAATATACTTTACCTATAGCCCTGTTCTTACTGTTAAGACTCCTTTTTGTTCTCAAACTCAACATTTAAAAGAAACATGATTTGAGTCCCTCAACGATGCTACCCTACTGGTTTTAAATGGTGTAAATGGAAGAGGGCAGAATTTTTAGAGAAAAGGTTAGAGATGGAAACAAAACCTTCACAACTGTACATACCTACGTGGAAGATATGTTGACAGTCAATACTTATATTTTGATTTTTTTAAGTTTTCTAGGTAATTTAGTAGAAATTCCCAAGTGCACATGCATGTTTAATAATATACATGAATGGTGGCTGGTGGTTATGTGTCGTGGAGTCGGTTCTGACTCATAGTGACCCTGTATGGGGTTTCCAAGGCTGTAAATCTTTACGAGAATAGAAAGCCTCGTCTTTCTCCCGCGGAACAGCTGGTAGTTTTGAACTGCTGACCTTGCAGTTCGCAGCCCGATTCGTAACCACTATGCTACCGGAGCGCCTTGAATACATATATATAATATGCTGTTGTTATGTGCTGTGGAGTTGGTTCCGACTCATAGCAACCAGGTACAGGGTTTCCAAGGCTGTAAATCTTTAGGAGAGCAGAAAGCCTCATTTTTCTCCCATGAAACAGCTGGTAGTTTCTAACTGCTGACCCTGAGATTAGTACCCGATTTGTAACCACTACACTACCAGAGCTCCTTATAATATTTGTTTGTTGTTGTTAAGTGCCGTGGAGTCGGTTCCGACCCATAGCGACCCTGTACAGGGTTTCCGAGGCTGTAAATCTTTATGGGAGCAGAAAGCCTCATCTTTCTCCCGCGGAGTGGCTGGTAGTTTCGAACTGCCGGCCTTAAAATTTGCAGCCCAATTCATAACCACTACGCTACCATACACACCCATATATATACCATAAGGAGCTCTGGTAGCGTAGTGGTTACGAATCAGGTTCCTAACCTCAAGCTCGGCAGTTTGAAACTACCAGCTGTTCTGCAAGAGAAAGATGAGGCTTTCTGCTCCCGTAAAGATTTGCAGCCTCAGAAACCCTGTGCAGGGTCGCTATGAGTCGGAACCGACTCATGGTACTTATCAACAACATATATAATATACACACATGTAAAGGGTATTGGAATCCTGGTGTGGTACTGTGGGTTAATGCGCCAGACTGCAAAGCCATTTGAACTGCCAGATCGGTGGTTCAAGCTCATCAGCTGCTCCTTGGAAACCCTATACAGGGTCACAATGGGTTGGAATTGACTCAATGACACTTAACAACACCACCACAAGGGTATTGCTACAAAATTACAAGAACCTTTATCAATGAGCCAGGTATGGCACTGCAGGATAATGCGCTAGACTGCAAGGTCAGCAATTCAAACCCACCAGCCACTCTTTGGGAACCCTATACAGAGTCGCTATGAGTCAGAACTGACTCGACGGCACTTAACACCAACAACATGTGTGTGATAGGACCAATACTATAAAAGAGTTAAGAAAAAGAACCCACACTTAAAGAGGAAAAAAAAAAAAATGTATATATATATGTGTGTGTGTGTGTGTGTATATATATATATATTTGTATTTGCTGATCACTAGGATGTATGGGAAGACAGGAGGGGAGGGAGGGGAAGATAGAGCACAGGGTAAGGAATAGACACAGGATAGTTTGGGGGGGCGGGCAATATACAAGAAGAGGGAGGGGAATGGAAGAGCAAGGCTGATGGAAGAACAGTTAGGCAGGTTCGTATAGGCTAAGTGGGACAGGGATAAATGATGCATGCACAACCTTGGAACAATAGGGCTCCAGGATATAGGGATTAAGGCACAGTTTGAAGAGGTATAAGAGGGAAATAGTGTTAAGATGCTTGGCTGTCTTTTGAATCTGGATTTTCCTTGCCTACCCTCGCTATGGGTCGGACCCGACTCGATGGCACTCAACAACAACAACAACAACCATTGTAAAATAGACCCTTAAGGTAGGGAGAAAGGATAACCAGAATCATCACTACAGAAAGCTTGTAAGTCTGTCTTCAGCCTATAACTGATTGGAATACCTTAAAGGGGGCTAGAAGTTGCCCAGTGAAAGAGGCTTTCTGTGGAGCCTTTACATTGCACAAGACCATAGGTGGAATCCAGATCCCCATACAGAACCACTGAGGTAGGAAATTTCCACTGGAAAGGATGAGTAGACCAGCCTGGAGCTGCTAAAAGAACAAAAGATACTTCGTGAAAGAAAAACTGGCAGGAAAAATCCAAAACAATAACAGCAGTGTGATTACTGTAAGAACATGTAAGCTGTTCACCCGGGAGCCATCAAGGGACCCCTCAGAGCAAACTCCCTTCCAAGACTGAGACTCAAGGGGAATACATGAGCAGGCATGTGATTTGGCTGGTGACCACACTGGTCACCGATAAAGGACAGCCATGAATTGCAAGCTAAGCCCGACTACTTTCAATAGCCCCCCCCCCCGTGAACACAGGTGGAGGCCAGCAGTATGCAAAACTCGGGGACTCCTGGGCCCAGAGGCAGTGACATGGCCACAGAGGACTAGAGCAGAGAGTGAAGCGCCCAGCTGATAGAAAGTGAGGGGAGATGCACAAGAACACCCATACTTGAAGATAATACCCACTTGACCTGGCTTCGATGGCTGGATGATCAAAACTCAACTAGACCGTCTTCTGCGTATAACTGATTGGAATACCTAAAATGGGACTACAAGGTATCCAGTGAAGGAGGATTCCTGAAGAGCCTCGACAGTACAGAAGAATATAAATCAAAGCCTAACCATATCCAGACCTTCAGAGACGGGAAATCTTCCCCTCGAAAGGGCAAGCAGACCAGCCTGGAACAGCCAGAAAACTAGAAAACACTTCTTGAAAGAAAGACCTACAGGAAAAACACAGAACACTAAGGGCAGTCCAACTGCTACCACAAGAACAAGTAGGCTGCTAGCCCAGGAGACATCAAGGCAAGTGGATAGGTCCTCTCTCAGCACAAATCCTCTCCCAAGACTAAGACACAACGGAAATACACGCTCTGATTGGCCACCACGCATGTCACCCATAAAGAGAAATGGCCTAAGAAGAACAATGAAGCGGTGAATTAAGCCCTGCATCGTTCAGCAGACTACTGTGAACCTGGGTGGAGACTCGGTTGCCCAGCAGCGAGGTGGGACCGGGGGGGTTCATGGGCTCAGAGTCAGTGACACAGCTACAGAGGACTAGAGTGGAAAGTGAAGAGACCAGTTGATAAGAAGAGGGCAGACAGACGCAAGAACACCCACACTTGCAGATGATACCCACTTGACCTGGCTTCAGTGACTGGATGGATAGAACTCAACCCGAGGAAGAAGGAAGAGGGGGGAAAAAAAAAGTGTCATCTGATACAACTGGATGAACTGGACCTACACATATAACTGCAGTGGCTCAAAAGAGGAAACAATTACCAGCTACAAGAGTTATTCCCATCCCCTCCATACAAAGAGTGAGAAGGGTTGGGCAACTTGAACATTGGCCACCCAAAATGGGGGAAGGGATACAAAGGTAAGAAGTGACTGGCTTACAAGCTTTCAAGAGGGAACCTAGATCCACAGGGCGGGGAGGATAGTGGAGTCTCCAGTGAATAGTACCCAACCTGTCTAGGAAGGGCTGATGAAAAGAAGTGCAGACAGGTCTCATGTGATGCAATGGTGAAAATTGTTACCAGGACTGATTGTGAGGACTGAAGCGTAAAGGTGCATATTTTATAGTAAAGAGGGGAGTGACTAACCTTTCAGTCTAGGAGCAGAGGGCCCTGGGACCACCAATGGAGAAGAGCGGAGAGCGGGACCCCACCCAGAGAAGCAGTGAGGCCCAAGATGGAGACAGAGAGGATGACGTGAAGAGATGGAGTGCCTGAGGAGTTGAGACCCAGAGAGGGAAAGGGGCTGTGTGCTGAGGACAGTGGGGTGGAGGGGCATATAAGGTATACCCTTTCGCTGGGGGTTGATGCATGGATGGGATGGTAACTAAGGCAATGAAACGATGTACGATAGAATGAACGTAAAACTAATGTTTCCCCATGTAAAATATCACTCAATACACAATAAAACATTTATTTAAAAAATAAAATACACTACTCTTAGAATCACACACACACACACAAAAACTGGACTAGAAGAAGAAAGGAGGGGAAAAAAAAAAAAA
>NW_006408523.1:12252839-12285436 GCF_000296735.1 Chrysochloris asiatica | reverse complement strand
GGAGGTCCCCAGGACCATCAAGTAAGAACAGAGAGCAGGACCCTACCCAGAGAGGCGGTGACGCCAGGGATGGAGACAGAGACGATGACATGGACAGATGGAGCGGCTGGGGACACTGGACTCAGGGAGGGAGAAGAGCTGTGTTGATGATGCATGGAGGGGACTGTAACCATGGCAATGAAATAATATATGATAGGATAAATGTAAAATTAATGTTCTCCCATGTAAACTATCACATAATTCACAATAAAACTTTAAAACAACAAAAAAAGTACAGCCAGAATGCTCCTTAGAAGCCAGAATGGCCAGACTTTGTCTCTCATACAACAGACATACTGTCAGGAGGGACCAGTTCATGGAGAAGGACATCATATTTGGTAAAGTGGAGGGTTGCAGGGAAAGAGGAAGACGCTCAATGAGATGGATTGGCACAGTGGCAGCAGCAGTGGGCTCAACCTTAGCAATGATTCTGAAGTTGGCATGGGACCAGGCAGTTCTTTGTTATGTTGTGCACAGGGTTGCATGAGTCGGTGCCGACTTGATGGCACCTAACAACAACAGCAAGGAAGACCAGTTACTATAAATATTATTCAAATTTATGCATCAAACACTAAAGCTAGTGACCATGAAATTGAAGAATTTTATCAACATCTTCAGTCTGAAACTGATCAAACATGAATCAAGATGTACTGATAATAATTATTGGTGACTGGAATGCAAAGGCTGGAAACAAATAAAAAGGCTAGTAATTGAAAAATATGGCCTTGTTGATAGAAATGATACTAGAGCTACCATAATAAAAATTTTTAAGACCAGTAACTTGTTCATTGCAAATGCCTTTTTTAAACATAAAAGACGACTATTATCATGGAGCTCATCAGATGGAATACACAGATATCAAACTGACTACATCTGTGGAAAGAGACAGTGGAGAAGCTTCATATCATCAGCCAAAACAAGACCAAGGATAGACTGTATAAGAGACCATCAATTTCTCATCTTTCATGATGCAGCTCAAATATCTCTTTCCCTGTATTTATTTATTTACTGTTTCAGTGTCTACTAAGTATAAGTTCAGGAGCAATTTCCTGATCTTTCCAGAAGGAAATAATACTTCTTCCTTGTCTCTCTTTCCCCCATGGAAAAGTTGTCTATATCTCAATTATGGTATACATTTCAATTCAATTACATATTTACATGGCTCCCTCATAGGATACTCTTCTTGATCATTTTTATCTTATTCATTATATGAGTGATATATTACTGCAAGGTTAGTAAGGTGGTTGTTGTTGGATGCTGTAGGTTGGTCCTAATTCATGGTGATCCTATGCACAACAGAACAAAGCACTGCCTGGTCCTGGGCCATTCTCACCACTGTGGTTGTCTGAGCCCAGTGTTGCTGCCACTGTGTCACTCCAGAGCATTCGAGCTCTTTGACTCGGTGGCGTTCCACCATACCAAGCATGATGTCTCTCTCCAGGGACTGGTTCCTCCTGACAACTTCAGAGAACAAGAGACAAAGTCTTGCCATCCTAATTACTAAAGAGCATTCTGGCTGTATTTCTTCCAAGACAATTTGTTTTTCTGGAAGTCCATGGTACTTTCATTACTTTTCTCCCACACCATAGTTCAAATTCACTGATTCTTCTACTATCTTCCACATTCATTTTCACATGCATATGAGGCAACTGAAAACACCATGCCTTGGGTCAGGTGCACCTTACTCCTCAAAGTGACATCTTTGTTCTTTTACACTTTAAAGAGGTCTTTTACAGTAGATATGACAAATGCAATATGTTATTTGATATCTGACTGCTAGTAAGTTTGTTAAATATAAAAGTATATGACTATTTTAATAAGGCTTATTTTATAGCATGTACATCTTTGTATACTTTAACCAACTATAATTTTGTATCTAGCATTGCAGAGACATAAAGCACTTACAATGTTAACAGGAAGCCTAGAAATAATTTCAAAAGAATTTTGGCTAAACAATGATTTACCATGGAAGATGCATAAAGTTGTTTTCCCTGAAGACAGTCTATCAAAGCCCACAATGCTTCCATGCTCCATTTGGGGCAATATGGTATTCTTGTCTTGCCTGAATCTTTTATGGGAGGTTTAAATCCTGCCAAGAGAACTTTTATGGCTCGGGTTGGATACTGCATAAGGTGAAGAGGAATTTGACGCAGTCTGCAAAAAAAGAACTTAAGATGTTTAGAATGTCACAATTAAAATTCTCATCTATTAGGGTTAGTCAAAAAGTATTGCTACAGGGGGTTCCAGCTCATACATGCAAGGGCTTTTTCTAAAGAAAACGTGCTTAAACTTGTCTCTGATCAGTGGATGGTTGCAGTTCAGTTCTCTCAGTAACACACTTGTCTTACTCTTGATAGAGTGCCTTCAAAAAACAGGATACTTTTTTGCCATAAAAAAGCAATTCTGAGGTCACAGTTAATAGCAAATTTTTAACAAAACTCAACTGGACATCTTCTAAAATCTTTGAAGCTTCCTAACAAATTCATGGGAATGCTGCACCACAAAGAACTATTTTTAGATGGCTCAAGCTTTTTAAGGAAGGTCAAGAAGACCTTAAAGATGAATAAAAGTCAGAGAGGTAAGTTCAGAAAGATAATGGTGACTGTTTTTTTGGGATTCCAAAAGATCACCCTGTTGGATTTTCTTGAAGGAAACAGTATGATTTCGGGGGCTCATTATGGTTAAGCTTTCAGAAAATTAAAAACTGCATTGGTGAGAAAAAGGACAAAGTTATGCCAAGGAATTTTTTCCCCCATCACAACAATGTACCTGCTCATTCTTCAAGGGTAGCAAGGACTGTCCTATGAGAATTTCATTGGCAAACTTCACCCCATCTACTCTACAGCCCAGCTTATACTACTCTTTGATGTTGTCAGGTGCCATTGAGTCGGAACCGACTCATAGCGACCCCATGCACAGCAGAACATAACAATTGTCCGATCCTGGGCCAACCTCACTACCGCTGCCACACTTGAGTTCATTGATGATGCCACCTGGCTGATCCATCTCATTGGGGGTCTTCCTCTTCCTCTCTGACCCTCCATCTTACCCAGCATGACATCCCTCTCCAGCGACTGTTCCCTCCTGACAAAAGTAAGAGAGACGAAGCTTAGCCATCCTGGCCTCCAAGGAGCACTCTGGCTGCACTTCTTCCAAAACACATCTATTGGTTCTTTTGGCAGCCCATGGCACTACTCTACAGCCCTTCAAACTTGGACTTGTTTTTAAAATTCAAAGAACATATAAAAGGAACATGATTAATTTCCTCTAACATGACAAAACTGCTGTTTTGATGTGGTATAAATGGAATAGCGCAGAATTCTTTGAGGAAGAGTTAGAGAGATGACAACAATGTCTTCACAAGTGATAGACACAGATGGAGAATATGTAGAAAACAATGGCTTCTCATTTTAATATTTTAGTTTCTATGACTTTGCAGCAATACTTTTTGATTTACTCTCATACAAATCAATTCAATTTACCATTGTTCAAAAATAATGAAATACTTAGGAATAAAGCTGACAAAATGGCAAGATTTGTACACTGAAAACTACAAAACATCATTCAAAATTATTAAAGATGTCATTAAGGATATAAAGATGGTATTAAGGAAAGACAACCTATGAATATGGATCAAAAGGCTTAATCCTGTGAAGAAGGCACTACTCTACAATTTGGACCTACTATTGTTATTGTTTTCATATGTATCACACCACATACATAACATGCATATGCATATGATGCTGATAATAGGAAAGTAAGGAACGAGGGAGTTGGGCTGTTTAAAAACAACTATAATGTGTGTGTACTATTTGCATAAAAAATATGGTACACATTTAATATAATTCACATTTAAAACCCAAGTTGTTTTTTTTTTTTTGCAGAAATTTGCAAAATAATCACTAAAATGCTAATGAAACTGCAAAAGTCCCAGAATAACATGTCCAAAACACGAGACGAAGCTTTGCCATGTTTACTTTTAAGGAACTTCTGGCTGCACTTCTTACAGGACAGATTGATTTGTTCTTCTGGCAGTTCATGGTACTTTCAATAGTTGTCATCAACACCATAATTCAAATGCATTAATTCTTCTATGGTCTGGTCTGCCTTATTCATTGTCCAACTTTTACATGCATATGAGGCTACTGAAAATACCATGTCTTGAGTCACATGCACATTCTTCCTCCACTGACATCTTTGCTCTTTAACACTTCAAAAACATCTTTGGCAACAGATTCACCTACTGCAACAATTATGTCATTTGATTACTTAACTGCTGCTTCCCTGAGCCTTGATTGTGGATCCAATTATCATGATGTGTTTACTGGTTCCGTGGTGAGGATTTTTTACTTTTATTCTTTATTATATTGAGGTATAATCCATACTGAAGACTACTGACTTAGATCTTCATTAGTAAGAATTTCAAGTCCTCTTGTGTTGTCGGCATATCTCAGGTTATTAGTAAGTCTTCTTCCAATCTTGATGCCATGTCTTTCTTCATATAATCCAGATTATCTATTTGCTCAGCATACAAATTGATTAAGTACGGTAAAAGGATACAACCCTGATACACAGCTTTCCTGATATTAACCATTCAGTATCCTCTTGGTCTATATACAGGTTCCTCATGACCCAGTGGAAAATGACGGTCCTGACAACTTTGCTGCAGCCACAGCAATAAAACCACCTTGACTTTGAGGAGCAGCTTTTCCCTAGTTGTACTCTGACTGTTTTCAACCTTCTGGCACTGCATCAAACAATCTTTCACTGCTATTCACAAGGCCCAGTCAGAAGTGCTTCACCCTCCTACTACTTTCTATTCTTAGTCTAGAAGCTCCAGTGAAAGCTGTTCATCATGATTGCCCGCTGGCATTTACAATACTAGTGGCATAGCTTCCAGCCCACAGGAACACACAAGCCACCATGGCTCACTGACAGACAAGTAGTGGCTCCTGCCACAGGTAATCGCTAATAAACCTGGGTTTGTATACATTTGCCTGTTCATGTCTTTTTATATTTTTTGCTGTTGTCAAGCGTCATCGAGTCATTTCCAACTAATAGTGACCCTGGTAAAGGGTTTTCGTGGCGCAGTTGGTGGGTTTGAATCGCCAATCTTGTGGTTTGAAGTCCAGTGCTGATCCTACAGCGCCACACCAGGTGTCTCCATTTTTAAATAGTGGGGTTGTAAATATGAGGGGCTTTAAAAAAGTCTGTGGAAAAACTGCATTATCTACCAAATTTTCCAAAATATTTCTGAAGACCCCTTGTACTTGTTCTTTTAAGATTTCCTTATTTCCTGAGCAGGTTGTCAAGCTCTATGCACACCGCAGCATGTATCAAGGCTCATTTGCTCCTATTGGCTGAGTAGCATTCTACTGTTTTGTATGTCCAATTTTGTTTATCCATTCATTTGTTGTTGGGCATTCACACTGTTTCCGGTTGTTGGTTGTTGTGAATAGTGCTACAATGAACACTGGTGCCTTGGTTGGGGTTTGAGTCACTGTTTTTAAGTCTTATGGCTTTATACCTAGGAGTGGAATTGCTGGCTTATATGGTAGTTCTACTTTTAGGTTTTTTCTGAGGAAGGACCACACTCTTTTCTACAACAGCACCAATTTGCATTTAGCTGTACCATTTGGCATTCCCATTAGCAATGGAAAAGAGTACCTCTTCTCCCACATCCTTGCCAATAGTCATTTTTCATTGTTATTATTTTTTAAATGTTTAACCACCCTGGTGGGAGATGAAGTGGTATGTCACTGTGGTTTTGAATGCACCTCTCTGATGGCTAATCACACTGAGCATCGTTACATGTGTTTGGTAGCCAATTAAATGCCCTTTTTGGTAAAATGCCTATTCAAATCCTTTGCCTGTTTTATGATTATGCTATTTTTCTTTTTGTTGCTGTAATTTACATATTTTTTCAGTTACTAGATTCTTGTCAGATATATGGCTTTTGATACTCTCCCAGTCAGTAGGGAAGTATCTCTTCCCCAGCCTTAATAGCAACATTTTAAAAAATAACAGAAAATAACAAATGCTGGAGAGTGTGTGGAAAGATGGGAACCCTTATACACCATCAATGGGATTGGAAAATTGTGCAACCACTGTGGGAAATGGTATGGTGCGTCCTTAAAAAGTTGGCAGTACAAACCGACCCAGTAATCCGGGAAATAAGAGCCATGACACAAACAGATATACGCACACCACTGTTTACCGCTGCACTAGTTACAACTGCCAAAAGATAGAGACAACGTAAATGCCCATCAACGGAAGAATAGACTTTGTGAAACACTTTGTAACACAGGTGAACCTGGAGGACATTATGTTGAATGAAATTAGCAAATCACAAATGGGCAAATACTGTGTGAGATCACAATTATAAGAAGTCAAGAGAAGGTTTTCACGCTAAAAGAGATAGTATTTGAAGGTTACCAGGGATGGGAAGTAAGGGAAATAATTTACTGGCTAGAGGGTTTTTATTGTTGTTAAGTGCCATGAGTTACTTCTGACTCATAGTGACTTCGTATAGGAATTCTCGGGAGCAACTGATATGTTTGAACTGTCAATCTTGTGGTTAGCAGTCAAATGTTTATCCTGTAGCCCTACACCAAGACTCCTAGAGGGCAGGTATGTGTTAATTTGGGTGAGGGGAAAGTAACATACAATAAGAGAGAAGTAGACAGTAGAATGATGAAAGCACAAGACACAGGGAGTAGTGCAAGAAGGAAAGGGAGCAGAGAGAAGTACTGTTATAGCCACAGTCTCACACTGACCGTGATCTACAGATACAAAGGAGTCCTGGTGCACTGCTGGAGGATTACCACTAGACCGCAAGTTCAGTTTGAACCGAAAGGTCAGAGGTTCAAACGCACAAGTCACTCCTCGGAAGCAGTATACAGACAGGGTCGCTAAGAGTCAGAACCGACTTGACCGCACTTAACAAAAACAACAGGTAAATACAGGAAACCTGGTGTGGTGTTATAGAATAAACACTCATAAGGTCAGTTTGAACCTCAAGGTCAGCAGTTCAAACTCACCAGTTGTGCCTCAGAAACCTTATTTTGTTGTTGCTAGATGCCACTGAGTCGGTGCCAACCCACAGCGACCATATGCACAGCAGAACGCAACACTGTCTGATCCCGGGCCAACCTCACTATTGTTGCCACGCTTGAGACCATCGATGCTGCCACTTGGCCAATCCATCTCGTTGGGGGTCTTCCTCTTGTTCTCTGACCCTCCACCTTACCAAACATGATATCCTTCTCCAGCAATTGGACCCTCCTGACAATATGTCCAAAGTATGAGAGACCAAGTTAGGGCATCTTGGGCTCCAAGGAGCACTCTGGCTGCACTTCTTCCAGAATGGATTTATTGGTTCTTTTGGCAGCCCATGGCACTTTCAATATTCTCCTCCAACACTGTAACTCAAAAGCATCAATTCTTCTACGGTCTTCCTTATTCACTGTCCAGCTTTCACACACATATGAGGTTACTGATAATACCATGGCTTGGTCGCAATGAATCAGAACCAATTCGATGGCACTTAACAACAGGTAAATACATGGATACATACACAGACTGAAGAGGTATGGGAGGGAGAGTGGGAACACACGCACAAATATATACAGGCTGTCAGAGGATGTTTGTACATGGTACTTACCTTTGTTGCAAACATAGCCATGAAAATGGTGGAACATGTTGCCGTTACAGGAGGTAAAAATATGAAACCTTTTTAGACATTACCAAATACCTTGAAGGAATGAGTTGCTGGGCCTGGAGCCTAAGGACCATATACTCGAGGACAGCACGGTTAATTTGCTTAACAGAGCCCACAAAGACAATATTCTACAGTCTACTTTGGTGAGCAGCATCTGAGATCTAAGCTCATGAGTGGCTCTTTAAGGTGCAACTAATTGATCTCTCCCTGTGCAGAGGAAAGAAAAGAAACCTGAAAACACTTGGAAACAATGAATTCAATGGACTAATGGAAAAGGGAGCATCAATGTTCAAGATTCAGAGGCCACACGGACAGTGAATAAGGAAGACCCTGCTACCAAGCCCAACTGCTCACAAATGCATCATATTACAAGGTCCTGGATAGAGTGGAAGAAGATGTGAAACAAAACTCAGAGTCGTAAAAAATACCAAGCTTCTTGGTCAGACACAGACTGATGGAACCCTGAGACTATGGCCCTTGGCCACCCTTCAAGTCTGGAGCTGAACTCACCCCTCGGGCTGAGTTTTCAACAACACTAGTGAGGTATGCACAACTTAGGATGGCCAACCATTCAAAATCAGAAGGGTAGCATTTATCCAGGGACAAAATTCAGAAGGGTGGGGAAAGAAAGAGGAATGGAAAAAAGATAGACGGGGAAGTGGGATAAGGGATTTTACATTGAAGGGGTCGCAATCACTGAGATCAAACACAGTGCAGGAACTGCTGACTTTAAAACGGATGCTCTGCTTCTGTAAATCCTCACTCAAGTCACAATAAAAGGTTTAATAAAGCAGCTTATCTTTTAACTTTTTTGGTAGCTTTTTTGATGAACAAGTTTTTTCATTTTAACGAGGTCCCATTTATTTTGTCTTTTGCTGTTTGTACTATTATATCAGATATTCTATGATTAAAAGTTAGAGCTAACAGAGTTGCCCTTGCTTTCTCTTGTAATCATTTTATGATTTACTTTTCAGAGCTAGGTCCTTCATCCATTTTTTTTTTTTTTTTCTTTCTTGTGGGTATGTTGTGCTTGTCTGAATCCTATATCATTTTTCTGCACGTGGTCTTGATAACTACTAACAACATCTATAATCAAGAAAATGGAAAATAGGAAGTTTTATAGAGAGGATGTAAGAAATCAGAAACTTTTAATATTGCTGGTGGGAATATAAAATGGGGCAACCACCAAACTATTCCTCCAAATCCTAAACAGAAAGATACCATATGACTCAGTAGTCCACTCGTAGATACTAAAGGGTAATAAAAGCATTATATCCTCACAGAAAATTTATACATGGATGTTCATAACAAAATTATTAATAGCCAAATAGTGGAAACAATCCAAATGTCCAACAATTGATGAAGAGATAAAACACACTATTATGCATACAATGGCGTATCGTTCAGCATAAAAAGAAATGAAGCTCTGATACATTCTACAATATGGATGAACTTTGTAAACTTTACTCTTAAGCATAAGAGGTCAATCATGATTCTGCTTCTGTGAAGTGTCCAAACACAAATTGCTGTCAGGTCAATTCTGACTCAGTGACCCAAAAGTCAGAGTGGAATAGCTTTGAAACCATACTTAGCATTGGATTACTGAGTCATTGTTTTGATGAACTACCAAACTGTTTTCCAGCATGTTCCCACCAACAATATTTGAAGCTTCTACTTTCTCACACCTTCTACAAAGCTTATTTTCCATGTTACTGATTACAGTCATCCGAGTGGCTATGGCATTAGGCTGTAATCTTTATGGAAGCAGACTGCCACGTTGTTCTCCTGATGAGTGGTTTGCTGGCTTTGAATTGCTGACTTTTCAGCGAGCTCCTGAGTGCTTAACCACTGTATGCCACTAGGGCTCCTTTTAAAATGTACAAAATATTCAGACAAATACAACAGAGAGCAGACTGGTGGTCTTTAGGAGCTGGAGAAAGGATCAGTGGGTAGTGATTCCTACTGGGCATTGAGTCTGTTTGCAATGATGAGGATGCTGTGACTATCCTAGGTTTGAATATACCACAACCCAATGCAGTGTGTCCCTTACAGAGCCAGTTTATGATAGATGAAGTACTGCTGCATTATAACTGCTCTGCTAGATATTCAATTTCTAATATAAAAGACTGAAGAGAACGGTTTTATTCTTTTAGGAAGAAAATCTTCCCAATATAGACAGATAAAAATGAAAACTAAGCATCCTCATAATTCAACTTTTTTTTCCCTTTTTACCTGTTTGTTGTCAGCTTTTCAGTTGAGCCATAATCAACAAATTGTACCAGGACAGCCAGAGGATTAAATTCTTTAATGGAAACAATCTTTGCTCTATACCATAAACCATCATCATATTCTGCAAAGCAAGGCATTTCTAGGGAGACAAAAAAGAAAAATATTGTATTACCTTCTATTTTCTCTAAAACAGATGTTTTTAAATATAGAAAGTGCAATCTGCCCACCATCCAGAATTAAGCACTCAATAGTTGGCTATATGTTAGCTTCTCCTTTTTTCTGTTTTAAAAAAGTTGTTTTTGTTAAAATCTTAAGAATTAAGCTTTGAAGAGAAGCAATTCTCCCATCATGGCTTACTCTTTCTTCCGATTACCCCTACTTTTTAAGGACTATCCAACCCTCTTCTAGTTTAAGTCATCATCCTTTGCACAGGAAGATACAATGGTTTCCACTGTTACTGCCTTTAGCTCTGTCTTCCTCCAATCCATTCTCTATATAAGACCATCAGAATTTTAAAAATTCAGTGCATTTCTCTACTGTTTGAAATTCTTCAGTGGCATTTTAACCACTTGCAGTATGAGATCCTTAGCACTGCAAATTATAGGTTCCTTCAGTATCCTCCCAACCAACTGCTACCACATTTCCTTATCATGTGTTGCCACAAGCAAGTGAAATATTTTCTAATGAATGCTAGGCTTGGAGAATTGGAGAAGGTTAACATAGTGTGTACCTCCCTTCCCTTCTTACACTCTGTAAGATTTCAGAATAGATGGGAAAGAGCTGATTCTTATCCTGTACTACACTTCGACTCCTCTTTTCATGATGTCATCACAGTCTATGTAATTTACACAGAAAAATAAGTATCAATGAGAAAGGGGCATTTAAAACTGTATATGACAATAATGCTCGAATATTTTTATTTTTAATGAGCTTTATTAAAGAACTATAAATATTAATTCTTTTACATACAGAGAAGATAATCAGTAGGCTAGGCGCCATCGAGTTGGTTCCTACGAAACACTGCCCAGTCCTGCATCATCTTCATAATTGTTACGTTTGAGCACATTATTCCAGTCACTGTGTCAATTCATTTAATTGGAAGTCTACCTCTTTTTCAAGTATGGTGAAAGAACACAACCCTGTCGCACACCTTTCCCAATTTTAAAACATTCAATGTTCCCATGCTCTGTTAGAACATCTGCCTCTTGATCCAGGTACAGATTTCTCAGAAGTACAATTAAGTGTTCAGGAATACTCATACTTCTCAATGTTGTCCATAGCTTGTTATGATCCACACAACCAAAAGCCTTCGCGTAGTCAATAAAGCATAGATAAACATCCTTCTGTTATTCTCTGCTTTCAGCCAAGATCCATTGGACATCCACAATGAAAGTGCTGTGGATTGCCAAAAGAACCAATAGATCTGTTTTGGAAGAAGTGCAACCAGAGTTGCACTTGGAGGCCAGGATGGCTAAGTTTCGTCTCCCCTACTTTGGACACATTGTCCGGGGGAACAGTCGCTGGAGAAGGATGTCGTGCTGGGTAAGGTGGAGGGGTCAGAGAAAAAGAGGAAGACCCCCAATGAGATGGATTGGCCAGGTGGCATCATTGATGGCGTCAAGTGTGGCAGCGGTAGTGAGGTTGGCCCAGGATCGGACATTGTTTCGTTCTGCTGTGCATGGGGTCGCTATGAGTCGGTTCCGACTCGATGGCACCTGACAACAACAATAACAACAACCTTTTTTTCACTGACCCTCCCATCTTTCTCCAGGGACTGGTCTCTCCATATAACAGTTCCAAGTCTGAGCATTCTAGCTGCACTTCTTCCAAGAAAAATTTGTTCTTCTGGCAGTCCATAATACTTTCAACATTCTTTCCCAACACCATAAATCAAATGCATCATTTATTCTACGGTCTTCTTGTCCAACTTTCACATACATATGAGGCAAAAGAAAAATACCATGGCTTGGATCAGACACACCTTAGTCCTCAAACTGACATCTTTGCTCTTTAACCCTGAAAGCGGCCTTTAGCAGCAGATCGGCCAAATGCAGTATGTTGCTTGATTTCCTGACTGCTGCTTCAATGAATGTTGACTATGGGTCCAAGCAAATTGAAGTCTTTGATAACATCATGAAATATGGAGAAAAGATTTAGTTATTTATTGGTTTTTACTTTCTTTATATTGAAATGCAATCCATATGTAGTCTTTCATCTATATCAGTACATTAATATACTTCAAGTAATTTTCCCTGCCAGCAAGTAAGATTGTATAATCTGCATATTGTAGGATGCTCATGAGCTTTCTACCAATCCTGATGTCACGCTCTTTCTATACTCAGTTTAGCGGATGCTTTGCTCCATAAGCAGACTGAATTGTTGTTGTTGTTATGTGCCGTGGAGTCGGTTCCGACACATAGCGACCCTGTACAGGGTTTCCGAGGCTGTAAATCTTTACGGGAGCAGAAAGCGTCATCTTTCTCCCATGAAACAGCTGGTAGTTTTGAACTGCTGACCTTGCGGTTCGCAGCCTGATTTGTAACCACTACGCTACCAGAGCTGAATATGTGTAGTGAATGGATACAACCCTGGCACACACTTTTCCTAATTTAAAACCATTTAGTATGCCCTTGTATTGATTGAAAAATTGCCTTTTGGTCTATATGCAGGTTCTTCATGAGCACAATGAATTGTTCTGGAATATCCAACTCTTCACAATGTTTGTAAAGATCCACACTGTCAAATGCATCTCAATAGTCAATAAAACACAAGTTAACAACTTCATGGTATACTTTGCTTTTAGCCAAGACACATCTGCTGTCGGCAACGATATCCCTCATTCCAAGTTCTCTTCTGAATCCAGTCTGAATTTCTGGCAGTTCCCTGTTAATGTACTGCTGTAACCGTTTTTGAAAGGTCTTCAGCAAGATTTTATTTGCATGTGATATTAATGATATTGTTCAATGACTTCTGCATTCTGTTAGCTACCTTTCTTTGGAATGGGCACAAATATGAATCTCTTCCAATCAGTTTACCAGGTAGCTATATTCCAGGTTTCTTGACATAGATGAGTGAGTGCTTCCAAGACTGCATCTGTTTATTACAAATTTTCAATTTGCATTTCATCAATTCCTAGACTCTTGTGTTTCTGCCAATGTCTTCAGTGCAGCTTGGACTTGTTCCTTCAGTAGCATTGACTCTTGATCATATGCTTCCTGTTGAAATGGTTGAACAAAGGCCAATTATTTTTGGTACAGTGACTCTCTATACCTCCCATCTTCTTTTGATAGTTTCTGCATCAGTCAATATTTTCCACATAAAATCCTTCAAATAGTGTAAATAGAGACTTAAATTTTTTTCTTCAGCTGAGAAATGCTGAGCATGCTTTTGCTTTTAGCTTTCTGAATCCATGTCTTTGCTCGTTTAATTATAAATACTTGACTCTGTCTTCACGAACTGCCCTTTGAAATTTTCTGTTCAGCTCTTTTACCTCCTCCATTTCTTCCATGCACTTTATCTTTACTATGCTGAAGAGCAGGTTTATCTTCTGACATCCATTTCAGTCTTTTCTTTCTTTCCTGTCTTTTTAACGGCTTTTTGCTTTCTTCCTGTATGATGTTCTTGAACTCATCCCACAGTTTTTCTGGTTCTTGATCACAGTGTCTAATGCATCAAATCTTTTCTGGAGATGGTCTCTAAATTCAGCTGGGAATATATTCAAGGTCATATTTTGGCTCTCGTGGATTTGTTTTAAATTTCCTCAGTTTCAATCTGAACTTGTGTAAGAGAACTGATGGTCTATTCCACACTTGCCCCCTGGGCTTGATTTGGCTGATGATACTGAGTTTCTCTACCATCTCTTCCCACAGATGTAGTCAACTTGATTTCCAGCTTGTGAAATCCATGTGTACAGCTGCTTTTTTTTTTTTTTTTTTTTTTAAGGTTTTTATTGTGAATTGAGTGAAACTTTACAGGGCAGATCATCAGTTTTATACTCAACAAATCATACACTTTGTTTCATTACAATGATTATAATCCCCTCCATGTACCATCAGTTAACAGTATTTCTCTATATTCACTTTAGCTTTTTAAAAAAAAAAAAAAAACAACAAACTCAGGCATGTCCAATAATTTACACCTCCAAAGGGCACTTTCTGCATGTCTGCCTCCTAGCCACCGGCTCTCAGTCCCTCTCTTCCCATGAATCTGGAGTCCTCAGCTGCTCCCTCTCTCTATGTCCTTATCTCTGCCTCCATCTCTGGCGTCGCTGCTTCTCTGGATAAGGTCCCACATTCTGCTTGTGTTCTTCTCCCTTGATGGTCCTAGGGTCCTCTTGTTTCTGGACTGTAAGATTAACCACTCACCTGTTTTTGTTACAAAACTTCTACCATTACAATGTACAACTGCCTTTTATGTTGCTTTAAAAAGGTGAAGCACTTTTTTTCCCTCCCGGCCATCTGAGCGTCTGCCACCATCATGAATGACACAGTAACTATCCGGACAAGGAAATTCATGACCAACCGATTACTTCAGCGGAAACAAATGGTCATTGATGTCCTTCACCCCAGGAAGGCAACAGTATCTAAGACAGAAATTCGGGAAAAACTTACCAAAATGTATAAGACAACACCAGGTGTCATCTTTGTGTTTGGATTCAGAACCCATTTTTGGTGGTGGCAAGACTACTGGCTTCGGCATGATTTACGATTCCTTGGATTATGTAAAGAAAAATGAACCCAAACACAGACTTGCAAGACACAGCCTGTATGAGAAGAAGAAAACCTCCAGAAAACAGTGCAAGGAACGCAAAAACTGAATGAAGAAAGTCGGGGGACTGCAAAGGCCAATGTTGGTGCTGGCAAAAAGAAGAAATAAATATTCTGCGGTGACTGGATTTTTCACCAGAGGATAAATAAACCCTAAAATCTTAAAAAGAAAAAAAAAGGTGAAGCAATGCGGAAGTCACTGGCCTTTCAAATTTCTATTATGTGACATCAGCACCGTTCCATTTCTATCACCAAGGTCATATTTTCCAACTACTGACCCTTCCCTCTTTGTTTCCAACCTTCCCACTCCAATCCCCAGTAACTATCAATGCATTCTGATTGCATGTTAGATGAATTTCAGAATGAAGAAGTCGGTGATGGTTGTTGTGAAGTACCGTCGAGTCAGTTCTGACCCATAGTGACCCTGTGTAGGGTTTCTGAGGAGCGACTGGTAGTCTGAACCATCAAACTTATGGTTCAAAACAACTTTGCAGTCCAGTGCATTAACCCAAATCATTGTTGGCTTTAGTGGTTGGTGTGTAAATTTGAGTAATAGTGGTATTAACTGGCTTTTCCATATTGTTGTGTTATGTGCCACTGAGTCAATTCAGCGACCCTGTATAGGGTTTCTAAGGAGCAGCTGGTGGATTTGAATCATCAACCTTGTAGTGAGTAGCCCAGTGATGATCCTATAGCACTACACCAGGACTCCATGGTTTTCCTTGTAGGTGTATGGGTATTATCCTATCACAGACAGCATTGTACTTCAAGTTAGATCTTGAAATGTTCTTTTTGATGATGAATGTAATGCCATTCCTCTTCAATTTGATGTTTTTTGTCTTGTAAACCATATGATTGTCAGATTCAAAATGGCCAATACCAGTCCATTTAAGCTAATGCCAAGGATGTAGATTTTTATGCATTCCATTTCATTTTTGACGATTTCCAATTTTCCTAGATTAATACTTTGTGTATTCCATATTCCAATTACACTGGATGCTTGTAGCTGTTTCTTCTCACTTTGAATTGTGCCCCATCAGCAAATGATGATCCCGAAAGCTTTTCTCTATTAACATCATTATGGTCAACTCTACTTTGAGGAGGCAGCTCTTCCCTAGTTGTATTGAGTATCTTCCAAGCTGAGGGGCTCTTCTTCTGGCATTGAATTAGAAAATGTTTCAGTGCTATTGAGAAGGTTTTCGGTGGCTCATCAATAAGAAGTGTTCAGCCTTTCCTTCTTGCTGATCTGTCTTTATCTGGAAGCTTAGCTGAACCTGTCTGCCATGGATGACCCTTCTGGTATTTAAAAGATCGGTGATAGAGCTTCCAACATCACAACAACACACAAGCCATCACACAATGATAAACTGACTGACTAGTGGTAGGAGATCACCGAAAGACTAGCAGAAAAGCTGCTCTAATAAAGGTATTCTGCAGAGGAAATCATGACTTGCTTCCAAATTTTACTGTTATTTCCAGCTTTAACAAATCAGTGAAGTTTCATCTCCTCAAAATAGAACGTAACTTTTTTTTTTTTAATTGCCAATGCTATTAAGTGCCACTGAGTCGGTTCTAACTTATAGCAACCCCATACAGGGTTTCCATGGTGAAACTGGTGAGTTTGAATGGCCAACCTTGTGGTTCAAACTAACCCTCTGGTCCAGTGCTTTGTCCCACAGTGCCACACCAAGACTCCTATTGTCAATATAAGTTCCTTATTCAAATGTATATTTAATAGGCATTTGCCTAGGAATCAACTTGTACAAATTCATACCTTAAAACACTTCTTTTGTCTTTGCTGAACTATCCTCCTTCAATATATATAAAAATATTAAAACGAACTAAAATGGTATGTGTAACAGTGACAAGATACATAGAAGTCACTCTTTGTATACAACAAGGGATTGTCAACACACCAGTCACTAGATGCGTTTTCCTTGTAAAATGTATATACTAAATAGAAGTGGACTGGAAATAAAAAAGATAGTAGGAATTTGTCTTATTCTTACAGAACAGGAAACAATCTGAAGCCCTCTTCCCCAAAATACCCAGAAAGTCATCAACTTAGGTAGCTTGTAATTAAATTTGTCATTAAGGTCTGCATATTGTTACGTTCCATTCACTCAGTTCTAACTCAGAGTGACCCTTTCTAGGGTTTCTGAGAAAAGGTTGGTTGGTTTGAACTGCTGATCTTAAGGTCAGCAGTCCAGTGTTTAGCCTACAGCCCCACACCAGGACGCCACTTAAAAATGTTGAGCTACTACTCAAACCTCTAGTTTACAAAATCATCGTTGTGAAGACAATTTTCCAAAAAACTTGATTTTTGTGGAAAGTTTTGAGTGGCCCACCCCCATTACTAGATTTATCTTGGTTCACTGTATTCATCTAAATATGAGGAAGATTAACATTTAGGGGTAACTTGAGAATTCCAAGACACTATAAATGTAAAGTGAATTATAGAAGTTAACATTAGAGATAGCCCAGTCTCTCAACCCACTAAAATAAAGTTTTATTAGGAATCACATGTAACTCAGAAACTAAGTATACCTGTTCTAAAATCTGTGAGAGGAAGTAATATCTCTGTATTTTTATTAAGTCTTTGTAGTGCTTCATCAAGGCTCTCAGATCCCGAGTCCCAGCTGACTCCATCATCGTCTGTGTCATTATGTTGGGAAACCAGATTACAATTGTCTACAGAGTCAATGCAAATATACACCTAAGTAGAAGACGAAGACGGAAGAAAACAACTTTCACATTCTGTAATTTCTAATATTCATTTATAATAACAGAATTATCATGGCAAAGTCTCCAATCATGGTCCCCAGTGATTCTTGCCCCCTTCCCACAGTATAACAAACAAAAGTAACATTTGCGACCAAAGGAGTATAATGTCAGCTGCTGAGATTAAATTAGGAGAGAGCTTCAAAAAGTTCATGGAAAAAATCCATTTTCTGTTAAATTTGCTTTTCTACTAACTTTCAGAAGCCCTCTTGTAAAGACAATGTGGTTTCTGTCTTGGAGGCATGCTCTCAGACTATTCAGTCAGGCAAGCCCGCATTCATGTTCTGAGCAGTCCAAAGGAGAAGCGAGGAACCAAGTCCTCCAGTGAACAGCCACATCAAGTTAGTCTTCTTGGACGTGGATTCTGTTGCCCCTACCAACATCCTGAGGAGCTCTGGTAGTGTAGTGGTTACGAATCGGGCTGCGAACCTCAGGGACAGCAGTTCGAAACTACCAGCTGTTCCACGGGAGAAAGATGAGGCTTTCTGCTCCCGTAAAGATTTACAGCCTCGCAAACCCCGTACAGGGTCGCTATGAGTCGGAACTGACTCCACGGCACATAACAACAACAACAACCAACATCCTGATTCCAAGTTAGACTATTTAAATTAAGCTGCTCCTGGATTCCTGACCTCATATTTGTTTTAAGTGGCTGTTTGGAGTTTTTGTTATGCAGCAATAATTTAAAAAATCATTATAAATATCAACAGTTGCATACTACAACACTAGTTGTAGAGCAAATCCTTCCCCCTGCCTGTGAAAGAATAGTATAGTAAGTAAAATTTATGAAGGAATGCCTACGCTACTTAATTTGTCTTTCTTCCCTCCATCCTTCGTCAGCCAAGAGCATATAAAATGAATTTTCTTTAGTGCAATGATTTACTCAGTCAGTATTTATTGGGAGCTTATTATGTATGTCAAGGAGCTCTGGTAGCGTAGTGGTTACGAATTGGGCTGCTAACTTCAAGGTCAGCAGTTTGAAAACTACCAGCTTTTCCGCAGGAAAAAAGATGAGGCTTTCTGCTCCCGTAAAGATTTACAGTCTCGGAAACCCTGTTCAGGGTCGCTATAAGTCGGAACCGACTCCACGCCACTTTAACAACAACAACAACAACAACAACAACATTATGTATGTCAGGTGCTATTCTAGGTTTGGGATCCATCAGTTAGTCTTTATGAAGTTACATTCTAGTGGGGAGATACAGGCAACCCTAACAATCAAACCATGACAGTGTAATAGAAGGTGATACGTGGTACGGAAAACAGCAGGGCAAAGAGCATCCAGAGCTGGTGTGTGGAGAGGGAAGAGGAGTCAACATGTTTAACAACAATTTCAGCTAGTAAAAGCCTAAATATCTAATAAACCACTAACTAAAGCTACACCACACACTGATAACCCAGCAAGTGTTTAACAAGAAACACTTGATAAAACAGATGCCTTATGAAATGCAAACAAATGCCTGAAAAGGAAATCTGAAGGTGGGGCAATGCAGAAGTCACTGATTTTCAGTCATTTAAAGTCATGGAGGTGGAAATAAGAAGTCAATCCTACAGTTTAAGAGCAAGATTGCTTAGGATTTGAAGCACCAACTAATCACTTCGATTACCTACTTCATTAGGTGAGACAACGTGCTTAACTTGAACAGCATAGAGTTCTTCTGGAGGAGGTAGAGATGATGACAAATATGGTGGGAGAATAGGCGTCTCAGTTTCAGATAAAAGTAATTCCTAAAACACCACAAATAAATTCAAATTTCAGAATGGTAATTCCAAAAACCCAGTACATTATAAAAATTTATCAGAATGCCAATTTAGTTTCTTTGCAAAAAGGAAGCACTGTTAAGATACTGAATACTGCAAAATGGTCTTATTTAGTAGGACCAAAATGTGGCGACTAAACAAAAGACTGTTAGTATTCTTTTGTTCCCCAATTTGAAAACTGTTTTTAAAGGTTTTGGAAAAAAAAAAAAAAGGTCTAACTTTATTTCTGTATACATGCTTAGACACTGTTTTATGCTACAGAGTCGATTAAAACTGACAGAGCATGACAGAGCACAACTACCCTACAGGAGTTCCTAGGTTGTTAGCTGTAATCTGCTGTGCTGCTGCAGGGTCAGCACTGGACTGTGAACCACAAGGTCGGCAGATGGTTTTACAACTTTATAAAAATACTGCAAAAATACTGACTTTGTACTTCAAGAGTGAATCTTACAGTATTCAGATTTTATCTCAGTAAAGCTGTTATTTAAAAAACAAAGGATATTATTTCTGAATTTTTGTCAGCCCTTTTATATTTATGAAGTTTCCTAAGTTCCCAAAATATTTGTGTTGAAACTTACCTCAAACCTTATCGCCCAACTTTCCTCTTCAAACTTTTTGTTACAATCTGTTGGTTTCTGAAATATATTAGCAAATTTAATCACATCGTATTATTTTAAAATACTTTCGTAACATTTCATTCCCACAAAAACTTGGGTGCTTATCCTTACTGACAACTTTTAAGTGATTTCAACTAGAAAATAAACATCAGACCTATTGCTGTTGAGTCGATTCTGACTCAGTGACCCTACAGGCCAATAAAATGGTCCCATAAGGGTTCCAAGGATGTCACCTTTATGGAAGCAGACTGCTACATCTTCTTCCTGTAGAGTGACTGGCACCCAGGTTCACATGGTCAACTTTTTGGTTAGCAGGCAAACACTTAGCCACTGTGCCACCAAGACTCCAAACTACAGGAAGAACTACTATTCTAAGTTAACATTTCAATAATAAGAATCTTCAAAATTATGCTAAACACATGTCTGTGGTAATTAGTTTATTATAAGAAAGTGGGAGCTCTTAATTTCTCTTTAGAATGTTCACGTTGAATCATACAAGTGGAAGAGAAAAACTAAGTAATCTTTATAAACCAGCTCAAAAAGCAGAACAGCTTTTCTACAAACATGAATAAGCATGCATACACTCACATTCTTCCCTGGGCTCATGAGAAAAAGTTGGCAGAAATCTCAATTTTTATTATAGAGAAAAGGTATTTCTCTATATTGAACAGAAAACTCAAGATTTGATTACTGACTATCACTAAAATGAATTTTAAAGAAATGAACAAGTAAGGTGCCGCTCCATGTGTGTAAGAAAGAAGCGCGATAAGAACTGAACAGACTGGGAATCAATTACTTCAGTGGACTAATGGAATCTGTGACCATCAGTCTCCACGACTTGGAGACCAGAAGAACTATCATCTGCCTTGAAAGGTATCACAGTAGAGGGTCCTGGAAACAGTGGGAGAAAATGTGGAATAAAATTCAAAATTATTTAATTAAAAAAAAAAAAAAAGACTGGGTTTACTGGTCAAAAAGAGACTAGTGGAACCTAAGAGAGACTATGACCCTTGACTACCCTTCAGGTCTGGAGAGGAACTCACCCTTGTGGCCCAATTTCTAGCCAGGCAGTAGATAGGTTTATAAGGCCATGGGGGTGGGAGGGAAGGGACAACACTAGCAAAGTACCCTCACCATGGGATGGTCAATCATTCAATATGAAAAGGGCATAGTTGAGAAGGGAGGAAACCTGATAACTGTTATTGCATGGAGGGGATTGTAATCACTGAGATGAAGCAACGTATATAATTTGTTGAATGTAAACATAAAGATCTGGTCTGCAAAGCTTCACTTAATTCACAATAAAAAGTTAAAATGAAAAAATACATTTCTATAAAAATCTTAATGATTTTAGTCATGATGTGTACCCTATTTCTGTAGAGGATTTATGGCACCATGCAACACAAAATGATGTTTATTAAGGATATTGTTGTTGTTGTTAAGTGCCATAGAGTCGGTTTTGTCTCATAGCAACCCTGTATAGGGTTTCCGAGGAGTGAATAGTGAGCTTGAACCACCAACCTTGCAGTTCAAACCAACCTTGCAGTCCCGTGCCACATTGGACTCCTATCTGGGGCAAGAGGCCTTTTTCACAGTGAAGTCTGTGAAAACTGTACAACACACATCCCTACACTGAAACATCAGATAAACAATTACCTAGTTGTTTTGTTAACAAGACTCGTTAAGATACAGAAACATTAACTGAATCTTAATGAAATTAAAGTCTTACTTCACAGCATTTATAAAAGCATGACAGAGCGTACTGTTTTGCCCATTAAGAATTTCAAATTCTCTAGACTCTTAAAATTGCAGATATATACAGTTATATTTAGAATTGTAGTACAAGACAAAATGTGAACTTTAAACAAAATAGAAAAACTGTTCACTTACTTCTTTCAACACTTCCTCAGAATGTCCAACTGTACAATACGTATGGTATGCCATAAAAAAAGAAAGTGACATTCCATCGAAATAGAGAAGAATAGATAACTTCTCCCATGGATTTTCAGGTAGTGTCTACAAGTTCAATAAAGATCATTATAAACAAAGTTTGCTTGATGACTATAATTTTATAGCAGGTCGATATGAAAGTAGACTTCTGACAATCACCATTTTATCACAATTTGACCAGACTAGATTTATTTAAATTGTCTTCCTGGTAATTTGGCAGGTTATAAAACATTAATCACATTTCTTTGGTTAATATAAACATTACTTATGAATCTATAGAATTTTCCTGCTATTTACTTCTCTACATCATCTTTAAATGGTATTAGGCATGCTCAGTTGTGAAGAAATGAAGTTTGGCGAAAATCCAAAACTATTATTAATCAGAAAATTTACAACAGTCTAAAATAAGACGTCATGACAAAACAAACTGCCCCCCGCCCCTGCTAATTCAGACTCCTAGCAAGCCTAAGGGACAGAGCAGAACTGCCCCAGAGAGTTTCTGAGGCTGTAAATGTTTTAGGAAAGCAGACAGCCACATCGTCAGTGAAACAATGATAATGGCTTTCAAACTCTTAGTAAAGCCCATTTATAATTACTGGCTATTAAATACGACTGATAAAGATGGCCGTTTCTCATCACTTCCGGTACTACCTCCTATCTGTACTGCATTATTTTTGTTGTCTCCTTAACAGATCTCCCTACTTCTTTTTGTACCATCCAGTAGTTTATCAATAAAGCAGCCAGAGTGAAAATATGAAAATGGAATGTTAGATCACATCACTCCTTCGCTCAAAACCTCTAGTGGTAACAATTCTCCTTCCGCAGCCTACCACTAGTTCCCTCTGCTCGGCTGCTCCTACTGCAGGGGCTTTTTTGCCTGTCCTTCCCCAAGCATGCCAATTATACTCCTACCTTGGGGGTCTTTGCACTTTTCTCCCAAGTAGCTGCATGGCTTTTCCTCTCACCATCAACTGTCACCCTAATAGTGATGTCTTCTCTAGCCCAACCCCACTCACTGCCAATGAGTTGATTCCAACTCACAGGGACCCTATATAGGGTTTCCGAGGCTGTAAATCTTCATGGTTGCAGAATAATGCCTCATCTTTCTCCTGTAGAGTGGCTAGTGGGTTTGGACCGTCTCCTGAGCTTTGTTGTTGGAAAATGATGCCTTGTTGGTCTGATATGGTTGGTGGTACTGAGGAGTACATCCCTCCCTTTACAGACCTGTCTACTGATTGTAAAGACAGTGCAGAACCCGGCAGTGTTTCACTCTACTATGCACAGGGTTGCTATGAGTTGGAACTGACTCCATGGCACCTAACAAAAACACAACACTGTATGGCTAAAAGTTTATACCCACCCAGGGGTGGGTTCAGTTCCAGGCTTGAAGGGTGTCTAAGGACCACCGTCTCAGGAACTGCACCCCTCAAGTTATTCTGATTACCACACTGCTCAAACTTCCAGGGCAGCATCACTGATGATGACCCCTACCTCTCATGAATACTATTAGTTACTGCTGCTCCTTGGAAAATCTCTATTATTCTAGTCAAATAGTGAAACTAGTTACTAAAATTATACACTCTTACTTCTGTCTCTCCATTCCTTTTTCCAGCCAGAAAAAGGTTACCATCTTTTGTAAAGGGTTACCTAAGCTCTCACCATCTGGCAATTCCTACTGCAGTACTTTTACCAGTCAGTCAGTTAGCTCTCCGCATCCTACTTTGTGGTGTTAATATTTTAGGGATACATGCTATCTTACAAACTAAAGGTGGTCGAGGACAGGGATCATGGTAGATGCTTCTCAAACCCCCAGCCCCTGACTTAACCCACCATAACCCACTGCTATAGAGCCAATTCTGACTCAGTGACTCGGTATAGGGTTTCCAAGACTAAACCATTATGAGAGCAGCCTCAACTTTCTCCCATGGAGAGGTTGGGATTGAACTGCAAATCGTGTGGTGGACAGTCCAGTGCTTACTCTACACCACCACCCAAGCTCCTTTAACATAGCGTTACATACATAATATCCTACTGAAAATGACTCCAAGTATACATAATACCTCCAATTTTTTAATACAATGCTCCCTGGTACAAAGCAAGTCACTGTTAATGAATTTTTCAAATTACTAACTTTAATGCTTAGGACACTTCAAAAACTTGCTCAAAATTAGGCTTATTCGAACCTAAGAATCAAAGAATTCTTTTTGTTAAAAAATTAAAAACAAAACATAGCTCCTTTTATGTTAATGAAAAATTCACATTTATATAGGATGATAAAAAATTGATTGCTAAAAATAAATCTCAAATAATGTTAGTTATAACACTTTGTGGCAAATGATGTGTTTGATGGGAGCACAGTGACTCTACAGGACAAGCACTGTACTGCGAACCATAAGGTCTGCGGTTCTGGTTCACCAACTGCTCCGCTGGAGAAAGATGAGGCTTTCTGCTCCTGCCAAGATTTCCTGTCTTTGAAACCCTATATAAGGTTGTTATGAGTTGTAACTGACAGCACTTAACAACAACAACACGTATGTTTTAAATACAAATTACCATAATGTGAATTTCCACCTCTCTCTTTGACAGCAGTTCCTGGAGGAGTCCTATTGCATCTGGTTGCCAGACATTCCCGACCTAATGGGAGTAATAAACTCAGGTACTTTTACACTTTCATAAAACACAGACAACACAGGAAGCAAATTAAGGCATACTAAAGTTGCCATAAACAGACAACAGTAGACATGCAAACAATTATCAGAGAATATCAATGATGTATGATAAAAACAATCTTAAGAAACGAATTATTTGACTAAGTTTTCACTGATGGTACACACTATAAAACTATAAACCTATACTAAAAACAAAATATCACATTTAAAACTTTAAATAGAGACCACTATCCCAATGCGGTGCTTGTACAACACCTGTAAGGTATACTTATTTAAGAGCAGTAAATGTTATATTTTTATTTTATATGTTGAGAGGATGACATGGGAAGGAATTGAGGCCAACAGACACGTGAGTGAATGGGCCCTCCATCCCCAGTCAGTTCTTGAGATTACTACACTGACCAGAATGGCCCAGTCAACCTGCTCTCAATCTTTGAGCCACAAAGAGATAATAGGCGATTTCTTTATCTGATTTCTAAATTTATTATAATTTTAAATAATGAAGGAATATATTTACTTTGATATATTCCATGTATGAACATATTTTGCCTCTTGTTCCAATTTTTTATATCCTTTAATACAATTTTGTCATTTTCTTCACTTAGTTCTTGTACTTTTGATTAAAGTTATTTCTAGGTATGTTACCATTTTTGTTACAACTGAAAGGGATTTTTGCTTTACATTCTAACTCCTTAAAATTATTAATAAAAACATTAAGAATCAGTCATCTCACAAATTAGGGTTGACTCACAGGTATGGTATTGTAGAGCTGACATGGAATACAAAACTGGGGCGTATCAGGGTATAGCAAAATAGGGTAAAGATGACATTGTGGAATCTTCTCAATGAATCCATGATCTAAATATTGTACCTGAAATACACCAAATAAAAATTGTAATTCAAATTTATCACTAAAGTGGAGAAGGAACTCCAGTATTTTTTTAAAAAGACATTCCGGAAAGAACTAAATTTGAGTTTGAAAAAAGGCATGCTACACTCCATCATCCCATGGTGTGTCAAATATCAAACTTCACTGTCAATCTAGTTTCTGATATATAACTTATGTGCCAAAGCATTTTCTCCCCTTTTTATACATACTAGGTTTTATTAGCTTTACAAATTCCTTGAGGAGTCCCTTTATGAAATACTACAATTCTGGTAATTCATTATATAAATAGTTTTAAGAATAAGAAATACGAGTAAGTTGCTTCTTCTGTCCCCCCAAATTGAACATATCATTGTCTAGTTTGGTTGGCTTGGTAATTAGCATTTAAAAAATGAAACAGAATTGAATAAAAAATATCTGAGTACATCATAGGTAGGTGGAGTGACTATAATTTCACATTAAGTTTTAGCTATATACTTACATACATGTATACTGAATCAAAATATAGGATTTCTTAATGTGGATCATACAATAAATTTTGAAAAGATATCAGGATAAAGAATGGAAAATGTACAACATATACTTGAAACGTAAAGTAACTACAGGAAAAAGGTGATTAAAATAGCAAAATACTTCTAGATAAATTACTATAAACTGAGGGATTTAGACAGTATGAGAAATTTTAAGAGGGTCGCCATGGGTTGGAATCGACTCAACAGCACTTAACAGGAACCATCTTAAATTATGTGGATTCCAGTTACGTATAGTCCATAAACTATGATAACTTAAAGCCAGCTGAATTTCAATTTATTCTGTATGACAGAAAAAGAGTATGGATTATCTGATAACTTCAAATTAAGTGAAAGCTGACCTATCTGCATATAAACACATTTATCTTTAAGTATCCAGATGCTTAAAGCCTTTTTATTTCTAGTGAAACTATGAAATCTTAGCACAGCTGAAAAAGCCTAAGCCACTGGATAAGTCAGGCAGGAATCAGAGGCTTAGGTACAATGAACTCCCTCATCGCCACTCACTAGCTGGGTGACTTTGAGCACATCAATCAACGTAAAGCTCAATTTTCTTCATAAGCACTCGACTGAAAGCTTGGTTTGAAGTGCAAGGTCATCAGTTCAAACTCACCACCCACTCCTTAGAAATCCTATACAGGGTCGCTTTGAGTCAGAACTGACTTGATGACACTTAAAAAGGAGGAGATAGGAATAAGAATCTACATCTGTGATTATAAAATGATCTAAACGCATAAAATATGAATGCACGTATTTGAAAGAAGCATGAATATCTGAAGTGCTCTGTAATTGTTAGATTTAACCATCAGATAGAAAATAAACACTGACAGTAAAAACAGATAAGACTTTACTCTTGAATTATTCCTCCCTTCTTATTAAAACTCAAAGTTTCCAGTGCTGAAAGCCTGATTAAGTCGTTTACCAATCTTACTTAATGCTTTAAGTAGTGAATGCATTGTGGTGAAATGGAGGTATTTTTATCTCTATTTTTAGATACACATGTTTTTTCAAATTACACACACATTTCTAAAACTTTGTAGTAGAACTTGAGTGATGAAGGTAAAGTAATCATTTCCCTGAAAGATTAGCTGGATCTTGCACATTTCCTATACAGGAAACAGGTTATTTTGTTTCATACTCTGTATGCAAATAGGAATTCTACATAGAAATCAGTGGTCTACCCAGTGGACAAATCTCTACCTATAAATATTTTTTGTTATTCGGGTTATTAAATATATTTGAAAACAAAACAAAAAATTCTTATTATAAATAAAAATGTAGTGTATCTGACTGAATGAACATATTAAAAGATGTTTTAAACAAAGTTTTGTAATTTTAGGCTCAAAACACCATCGAGGCTCAGAAGATCACAAAAGAATATCGGACTCACCCTGATCGTGCCACCAACAACTTCCATTACTTTGCCTCGATACCACAGAGTATCTGATCCTCTTACTGCACAGGCTTCTCCTTTTTTCCAGTAGTAAGGCTCCAAAAGGCCAAGGCATTTTAAATTATTTTGAATCTCATTCATCATATTTATTAGCTCAAATTCTGAAGGAATTATTAAATATAAAACATTTAGGAAAAATTCCCTTTACTTTTCATTAGGTAGCAATTACCATATCTTAGTAAATCCATGAAGTATACAATAAGGTATTAAATATTAGTTACCACATAAACAGAGTTTTAATAAAACTACTTCAATCAGTAGTTTGTTATAAAACATATACAACTGACTTGCAAATAATTATTCTGATCTCTGATTACAAAATAATATTTTCAGAGTACAAATCTTATTAAAAACTCTAAGCATACCAGACAGCCTAATATAAAAGAACTACCAGTTCTAGACAGTGTCAGCTTGACAGTATAACTAAATAAAATAGAACATAAGTCATGTATTACACCTTATGCTTAGATATAGTACAATGCTACAAGTATAAAATTCAAATTCTGAAGTTTGTTACTTACTGCTACCTGGCCCATTATTTAAACAATTAATTTTATCTCCCCTGAATTGGATTCCAAAGAAAGCGAGTAACGGACTCAGTTTTCACCCTAGTTCTACCACTTCAGTTGTGTGACCTTGGGGAGTTCCTTTACCTCTAACAGTTTAATCTTCTATAAATTGGACATAATAATGCCAATCTGTATTATCAGGGCTGAGGATTAAATATTAAGCATTTAGCACACTGAATGGCCCATAAAGGCAAATACGTTTTAGTTAAGATTCATCAGACATTTCAAGCAGCATCTGTATTAAGTATTACTGCTAGAGGTCTCAAGAATTGATCACTTCTTTTAGATTTCTTCTTTGAACAGATTTTTTCTTCTTTTTTTAAACAGTATGTAGTATTTAAGAGACAAAACAGGTAAAAACTGTAGCAAATTCACCATATGCTTATCCATAGGGAGAGTTACTATGAGCTAATGAAGTGGCAATGTAGGATAAGCACCAGACTGTTTGGCAGTTCAAACACACCAGACGCTCCTCAGAAACACCATACAGGCTCACTATGAGTTGGAACTGACATGATGGCACTTAACAACTACGAGGTCCTGTGATTGCTAGAGCTGCTGTGAGTTAAAGAACATTCTGGAGCCTCAGGCTGTAGTCAGTAAGCATTCACACAGAAGCTTACAGTAATCTTGAGAATGACCTGAATATTCCAAACTACTGCACTCTCCAGTAATTTGTTGTGATTTTTGTCAGTCTAAATAAACATAAACATTTGTTTTTTGTTTTGAAAGAGTTGCTAAAACAGCTTAAGTGCCAGGCTTGAAAAACCTGGCACTACCTTTACTCTTCCGCCCAGCATGGGGAAAATAAGGGAAACAAAGAAAAGGGCTGAACCATTTTTGCTAATTCTAACTAGGAGCTGATTTAGCAGTAAATCCTATTTAATATTGCATGAATACTTAAAAGACTGTCCAGACAATGGAACAACATGAATTTCTACGTTCTCAATTCATTGCTGCCTTGTGGTGTGCAAAAACAAACAAGAAAAATAGAAAGGGGGAGGCAGCTCCAGAAGTTTCCCATTCTCGAGGATTTATATATTCACAATCCTGATCAGGAGAGCAGCTCACGAAGATCTCAATGACTGACAATGGCTCCCTGTCAACAACACCATCGCACTGACGCTCATTCATTCTATTAAATTTCAACATCTAGATTCTACAAATTGGACTCCTTTTTTTTTTTATCTTTGTACCATTTCTTTTCCCTCCTCCCTTAAATTTTCTATCCCTAAAAATGGTTTATCAATTTCTTTTTTTTTTTTGTCTGTATTTCCAAAGCTAGTGAGGTATATGATGTTTCTCAAAACTTCTCCTTCCTGAACTCTAACATTTCTGAGCTTCTAATACTCTGCACACAGTGTATCACAAAAGAACAACAGGGTGAAGAAAATATATGATTTAGAGCTAAAGACCCAAGATACACTTAAAGAAGAACAAGACAGGGAGACGGATCCCAATCGATTTCAAGTTTTACAGAATATTAAATAAACTGTACACATCTTACAGAACAGAAGAGCATTTACTGAAGAAGACATTGTGGTGTTGGTGCAGGTATGAACAAATAGAGCAATAAAACCAAACAGTGAGCTCAGAAACAACTCAGGCCTATATGGAAACTTGATGTTCAATAAGGCAGCAGCACCGCAGATCACTGGGGAATGTGTGCAGTATTAAGTAAATGGCTGAACAATTGATTAAACCTATGAAAATACCTAAATATATTTCCAAAGTTCAATACCAGGATGGATAAAGACAATGTAAAAAGCATAATTACAAACATTTTACAAAATCCTATGGTGAAATGTTTTCCTAATCTCAGATCTCACCATTAAGTTAAAAAAAAAAAAAGATGCAAGGACAGGAAAAAAAAACCCAGATACACAATCATGTTAAAATTAAAATTTTTTTCTTCCAGAAAAATAGCCCTTGTGGTGCAATATAATAACCACATGGTCAGCAGTTCAAGCCCATCAGTCACTCTGCAGGAAAAAGATGAGGCTATCTGCTCTCAAAAAGTTTGAGTCTCAGAAACTCTAGATAGGGTCACGATGAGTTGTAATCAATTCCATGGCAATGGGTTTTTCTTCCAGAAAGGAGTCCTAGTGGCACAGTGGTTAAAGAACCAGCTGTTAACTAAGTTGTCAATGGTTCAAATCCATTAGCTTCCCTATAGTAGAAAGACGTGGAAGTCAGCTTCTGTAAAGATCACAGACTTGGGGCAGTTCTACTCTGGCCTACAGGGAAGTCACAATGAGTCAGAACTGACTTGATGGCAATGTTTTCATTTTTTTCTTCTAGAAACCTAAAATGACAACTGACAACTTAGAAATTGAGAGAAGATATTTGCTACACATAAAACCAAAGACAGATAAATACCTGAGATATGTTAAGACCTAATAATCTGAAAGCAATAACCTAATGGAAAATAAGCAAACAACATAGGTATTCTGCAAAAGTGGGAATACCAGTGCTTCAAATATAAGAAAAGATGTACAATATTGTAAATAAAAAAAGAAATACAAATTAAAGGCACAATGGCATACAAACTAATGCCAACTTTGTTGTTAAGTGCCATCGAAATGGTTCCAACCCATAGCGGCTCTGTATAGGGTTTCCAAGGAGTGGCTGAGTCCAGTGTTGATCCTACAGAGTCACACCAATGTTATTTCAATCCATGTTCATCTTACTAGAGAACTGATGCTAATACCTATTACTTGACTAATCGTACACAATATAAAAGATCTTACCTGACATTTTAGGTACTACAAAAATAGTTCCATCATCACCAATGCAGCTGACTACTGCTTCAAACACTTTCACGTTAGGAATAGTTGGTGGTTTGTAGCATCCAGTCGTTTTTGGTTCTAAAATTTTCTCCTTAAATTTAGATACCGTGTGTTCACAGGTATCCGCAGCTTTTTTGTCAGGGTCATAGTCACTTTTATTACACTTTGTAACTACGGAATCTTTATGTTCCAGGGAGATTTTGAGAGACTTCTCAGAGAACAAATCACTGTTACCTAATTTATGAAATCTGAAACATCCAAAAATAAAACATATAAAACAAAAGTGAGCATATATCAAATATAAAACAAAAGTGAACATAGAATTCTGGGGTAAACAATATAAAAAAGAATCCTCCAAAACGTGGCTAAGTCAAAAAGTATTGCTGCAAGTCATAAAAATCTTTTCTAACCAAGAATATGAAAATATAAAGCTATTGTTTCTTGGTGTATCTTCTATCTAGGTCTATACACTTCTGAAAGTGGTATTTCCATCTCTGTAACCACTCCCTGAAGAATTCTGCACTTTTAGATTTTCCCTATGTCAAGGTAGCAGTTTTGGCCATCTTTGATAGACTCAAATCTTGTTCTTTTCAAATATTCTTTGAGTTTTGGGCAAGATCAGGTTGTAGGGTAGATGGGATAGGGTTTCCCAATGAAATTATCATAGGATAGTCCTTGCTACCCTTGGAAAATGAGCAGGTTTTAACGGGGGGGGAAAAAATCCCTTGGTAAAACTTTACTGGTCTTTTTCTTACCAATACAGCCCCCTGCGACTTCCTGTGTCCTTTAAAAAAATCTATCAAGATTACCCCTTGGGAATTCCTAAAAAACAGTTGCTATAACCTTCTGAGCCTTGAATTTAACTGGCCCAGCAGATCCCCTCAGAAGCCACTTATTTTGGCTGGGATTTTTTAATTTAAGGTATATGAAGGAGACTACGATAAGTGGATTACTGAGAGAACTTGTGAGAGTTCTTGTAAAAATGGAAACCTTAGTAGTTATACTTGTTGAATTTCCTACCTAACAGAATTTCCAACACAAAACTTAAACACTGCCATCTAAGCAAAGGATACCAAGTGGCTCAGATCTGGTGGTGATTGTTACTGGTCAGCCCTGAGTTAGTCCTGAATAGAGCTGTGCTCTACAGGGTTTCAAGGCTGGGCCTTTTAGAAGCAGAATGGCTGGCCTGTCTTCCAAGGTGCCTCTGGGTGGGTTTCAAACCACCAACATTTTGGCTGGTAGACAAGTACTTAAGCATCCACATATCCACCATCTCCTTCAGATCTGGTACCCACTGTATAATGCTCTTTCTTTGATTTAGAGAAAATGTCAAAAGACAAGAAGCTATAAAAGTATGTACTTAAGTAGAGGTTTAGGCATGCAAGAACTGGTAAGTATGAATAAAGATACAATCTGAAGAAATCTGTTTCTGAGATGGTTTCCTGAGGATTAGTTTATAAGTTATCTTTAAGAGCAATCAAATTATAATTTGCTTTGAAAGCACAGACAGATACAAAGATTTAAATAGGTAGTTAAGAAGTGTCCCATCACAAAGAGATGCCCACTTCCCCTCCAACCCTCTGTTCCGAATAAAAGACTATACCTCCTTTCCCTCAAAGCCAAACCCTTCTTAATCAAGTATTTAGAAACATCAACGCGTTCTCCTTTTTCATCTCTGCAGAAAATTTTCACAGGTAATGGCCACATTGTGCTGTTTTCCTGGAGTGATTTAATAGCAGACAAAAAAATCAAATATCTTGTAAATTATCTGTATAGACATACATTATATAAAAAACAGCACAGGCGACAGTCAATGTAACAGATGTTGTTGTTGTTGT
>NW_006408523.1:12240674-12252424 GCF_000296735.1 Chrysochloris asiatica | reverse complement strand
AGCTGACACCTCTGCTCTTCAATACTTTAAAAAGTTCCTGTGCAGCAGATTTGCCCAATGCAATATAACAGATAGCTATTTGTAAAATGCATAGGGAAAACCTCACCATTAATGTGAAACTTACTCCCCATCCTCCCAAAAACCCAGAATGAAAACTTTTTAATCCAGAAAAAATCAAACTAAAGCTGCTCTATTCCCTTAAACTTCTGGCATATTTTAGGATGCAAAGTATTTTTCCAAGGTGTGCCTTTTACCTACCCCCCAAAAAAAAAAGGAAGGCAAGAACTACCAAATGTATAGGTACACTTCATGCAGAGTCAGGGGCGGTGCTGTAAGGGATGGACTGCAAAGTCGGTCTGAGCCACAAAGTCAGCAGGTCAAACTCATGAGCTGCTTCTCATAAACCCTATACAGGGTTGCTATGCGCTGGAACAGACTCGATAGCACTTAACAACAACAACATGGAAAAAAAATACAAAAATGAATAAACTACAAAAAAAGTTAAGTGGAAAAATGAGTTATATAGGAACATCTAATACAATAAAATGTTTAAATTAGAAAAGAGTGAAGGAGGCTGTGGATATTCTAAGTGTTTTCTAAAGAAATATCTCTCTTATCATATCCATAGACAGGCAGGTGTACACATGCACACACCTTTTACACAGTATGATTTTACTAGAACCCTTATGTTCCAGAAATGCATGATAGCACACATATGTTTTCCAACATGTATATTATAAAATTCAAAAATGTTTTTTTTTTTTAGAAATGTTTTGATTCATTCACAAAATCATCCATGGTACATGTATTATTAAACAGGCATCATACTTTAAATCCAACAAAAGTTACATAAACTCTAGTTAGCTGTTATTTTATGAACCAGAAAATCTATGGAATTGATTATGACCCATCAATGAAACAGTCAATATCTATCTATTCCTTAAGGCTTTACTCTACTACACACCTGTATGATTATAGTTGCTACAGCTCCAGTCAGGTACAATGAGAGACAGTCACAAGCTGTTGCTGTCCACTTGTCACTCCCACCAGTTGGCCTCAAACATAAAAATAATGACATCTTGTTTTACAACAAATAGCACAATATATCTAACTAGAAGAGAAGCCATAAACCACTTCATTATCAATGCAAACATGGCTCAGCATTGTTACAAATTCCTTTGCCATGTGCATTCATCCCTTTATGTTTCATTCATCCCTTTATGTTTCATATTACATTCTTTATGCATGTGAGGGGACTTCAAAAAGTTTGTTGAAAAATTCCATTATGCTTTAATTTCATCTTCCACAAACTTTTTGAAGTTTCTTCATATCTAAAGATTTACACCCTCGGAAACCCTGTACAGGGTCGCTATGGGTCGGACCCAACTCGATGGCACTTAACAACAACAACAACAATATGTAGCTAAACTGTTGTTAAGTGCTGTTGAGTCAGTTCCAACTCATAGCGATGCTGTACAAAGTTTTTGAGGAGCAGCTGGTGGGTTTGAACTGCCTACTTTGTGGTTCGCAGTCTGGTGCTGATCAAATAGGTATAGTTTAAGTATTTTTAAACCATTATAGGTGTTTCATATATGTGAACTAGACTATAAACTCCAAGAGATATTGTTTTGCCACCGAATGTTCCAACTCATAGCAACCCTGTGTAGGGTTTCCGAGGTGCAGCTAGTGGGTTTGAACCACCAACCCTGTGGTTTGCAGTCCAGTAATTATCCTATAGCACCATACCAGGAGGGATAATATATTACATTATGCCTATCATTTCATTCCTAATGCCTAATATAGTGCCTAGGACACAAAAGGCATTAAAAAAAATTAATGGAAAGTGAAAATAACAATTCTTTTTGAAATGATTATGGCCAAATATTTTTGGAAGTTTCCTCTGGAATTAAAACTTAATTTTAATTGCTATTCTTTTCACGATAATCAGCCTCATAATTTTTTTTTTTTTTTTTAAGAGGGGCATGTCATCATTTTAATGATGTAGATCTTTGGTGTTTCTCTCACAGCCTCATAATTTATATTAGTTTTCCTTTTTAATATGAAGAGAAGATATAATTTCATCCTCCATCTTCGTTTGTGTAGTATAAACTTGATTTTGGTTGTTTTGTAAATATCTACCTCCAATAAATAAATAGTACCACTGGTGGCTCACTGGTAGAAAGAGCTCTTGTCTTGCATGTTGGAGATCAGCGTTCAACTTCGGGTGAATGCAGCTATGTACAGCCACCAGCTGTCTGTCAGTGCATGCTTTCTATGGTGCTAAACAGACTACAGCAGAGCTTGCAGAATGAAGGTGGGCTAGGAAGGGAGATCTGATGATCTACTTTAGAAGATCAGCCAATGGAAACCCTGTGGAACCCAAGGGTCTGTTCCACAGCTATCATGGGAGTGCCTTAGAGCTGGGTGATAGGCATTACATTCCCCAGGAGGGTGTCATGAGTCACGGGCCAATCTGATGGTACCTACTAACAACAATCATCAATAAAGAGACTACAATATAATAAACTCCAGGCTCGGAGGGCTCTATAAACACGATTTCTATAGCCATAGTTTCACTGGAGCTGCCCCATAACTAACTGGCCAATCTTTTCACATCAAATGATTTATATGTATGAACTAACCAAATCAGTTGGGCATGCAGTTTTGCCAAACAGGATCTGATAAATATACTATGTTATTTTGTAAGAAGTCCATCTTCATTCAATGGAATACTACGCAATCATAAAGAACAATGCTGACCGTGCGAAACATAACATGGATAGATTTGGAGGACATATGTGAAGTGAAATAAGTCAATCACATAAAGCCAACTATTGTTATGATTACAATTTTATAAGAAAATATGTATGTGCAGCAACTTATGTTCATTGGTGTTAACCAGCAACTCAAAAGACTCGATAGAAACCTTAGTGGGCAGTGAGTTTATATTAATGGGGGAGGAACAACTCAGAAAAGGAGTTTTGAGAATGGCTGCACAGCTTGAAGAACACAAATAACATCACTGAATTGCACATGCATGAACTGTTACATTGGTTTATGTTTCACTATGTATGTTCTAAATTACAACTAAACAAATTATGCATTTCAAAACTCACCTTTTTGGATGCCTAAAGCTTGTTCTTTTAAAGGATTCTTCAGGAAAGGTTCTAAGGGACTACGCATATTTATTAACCTTGTGAATAAGTTATATGGGCTATGGTCTTTATTCTTGAAGATCAGTTTGGTTGTATATAAAATATACAGTTTGACATTTTCTTTCCTTGAGGATTTTACATGTTATTCTATTATCTTATGACATAATGCACTGTTGATGACAGCTTGATTTTGTTTTATGAATCAGTGATTTTACCAGATAATTGCTCAGTGTTTGCCATTTGTAATGATTTTCCTAGCTATGCAGTATGGCTTTACAACATATAGTTTCAAATACTCTCGTTTATTCTACGTACATTTGTTTTGGTTCTGTTGTTTTCATTTCCTTCTTTGGGATTCCTATTACATTTGCAATGGGTAGTCTTTGTCTATTTTATATATTATCTGAATCCTTTGGATTTTTCTTTATCTTTTATGTATTTAAAATATTTCCTCCTATCTTCTCTTTCTCTCAAGGTATTATCATACATTGTGCTTATTTACTTCTGTGTTTCTTGCAGTTTAGTCTGTATTTCTGAAATTAACTTTATGTCTAATTATTTCCTGAGCTATAATACCTCTCCTTTCAAATTTTCCTTTCACTCCTGTTTCTGACTGTTTTCTAATTCTGATTTATATTGTCAAATAATTTAAAGTTTTCATTTTGAAACATTAAATTACTGTTAGTTGTGACGGCATATCTTTTTGGAGAATTTGTGGTGCTGTAAGATAAGCACTGTAGTGCTGATCACAAGGTTAGTGGTTCAAACCCACTAGCTGCTCCTTGTTGTTGCTGTCATGTGCCATGCATGGAGTTGTTTCTGACTCATAGTGACCTTGCATAGGGTTTCCTAGGCTGTAAATCTTTACGGGAGCAGAAAGCCTCATCGTTCTCCTGCGGAGCAACTGATAGTTTCGATCTGCTGACCGTGATATTCGCACAGCCCAATTCACAACCACTATACTACCAGCTGCTTTTTACTTATTTATTTTGTATTTCAGTAACTTAATTGAAAGGTATATCCCTTAATAACATAATGGTAATTTTGTTAGGTTACCTATGCTAACTGAAAATTAACACCGATGTATTCAAATACTGAAATGTATCAGCCATTTAGGAAAACAGAAAACTTATCCACAAAATATAGCTTAGAAAATTTAAGATATATTGTGGCTCTTTGGCATATTTTTCCATCCATATTTGTCCATAAATATCTGTATCATGTCAAAAGTAATCTGAATTGGTTACAACCATTCTGGATAGTCTCAGACTGCACAATGCACTTGGTAACTGTTTTCAGTGCTTTCACGGTTAACTACCTTTCCAGTCGATTCCAACTCATAGCAACCCTGTATAGGGTTTCCAAGGAGCAGCTGGTGAGTTTGAACGGCTGATCTTATGATTCACACCAAACCTGTGGCTCAGTGCTTTATCCAAAGCACCACACCAGGGCTACCTCAGCTACCTTATGCTTACTTACTTTCCTAAGATTTTATTTTGGCATAATTGTTAAGTGCCATCAAGTTGGTTCTAACTCACAGCAACCCTACAGAGGGTTTCCGAGGAGCAGCTTGTGGGTTTGAATCACCGATCTAGTGGTTAGCAGTCCAGTTCTTACCCTACAGTACAACAGCAGGACTCTCATTTTAGCACAGTAGGGGCATTTCCCTTTTGGTTTTCTAGTTCCAGATCTTTGCATATTTTATTATAGTACCTGCTTTTGTATTCTCGGGCTGATCTTTGAAATTTTCTGTTCAGCTCTTGGATCTCTTCAATTCTTCTATTTGCTCTAGCTTCTTTACGCTGGACAGCAAGTTTCAGAGTCTCCTCTGACATTCATTTAGACCTTTTCCTTCTTTCTTGTCTTCTTAATGCCTTTTTGCTCTCTTCATGTATGATATTCTTGATGTCATCCCACAACTCTTCTGGTCTTCTGTTTTTAATGTTTAATGCATCAAATCTGTTCTTCAGATGGTCTCTAAATTCAGGTGGGATATATTCAAGGTCATATTTTGGCTCTCGTGGACTTTTTTTCATTTTCTTCAGCTTCAGTTTGAATTTGCATATCAGTAATTGATGTTCTGTTCCACATCAACAACAACAACTTTGTTCCTTTTACACAAAATTCTCACAGGAAATGGCAGTTTTATAAAAACAGTCCTTAGTAAAAATTTCTGGAGTGTTAATTCTAACCTGAACTTGCATTAATAGGATAAGACAATTTTGATTCTCAATGGGATTAGATTGAGGCAGCAGATTCTGTATAAAAAAACTTTAAATCATGGTTACAAGTATCTCTTCTCTAGAAAATCTATTGAAGATAGTATGTCAAACTTACCAAGTCTATTATTTTTGTTTTATATAAAAAAGCCTAGATAGCAATTAAGTTCACATATCTGCATTATGTACTTGCATCACGGATGCCAAGAAACCATTTATGTTGTCTTGAATGGTAATCCTTATTATGTCTTAAAAGCGTATTTGTAAAATAACTGGTTTTGATGTAAGCCTCATAATCTAATCACTTAAGATGACTCAGCTTATATAGGTTACTATTTCAATACCACCTAAACATATTGATTCAACATAGAAATCTGGGTCAGTGTTAAAAATAAAGATTCACAGTTTACCACCCCAGGCTTCTCATTACAGTTTCACATTTATATTCTTAGCTTTGATTTGTATGCATCACAGGTGAATTCAAGTCTAAATATAATTCCACTATAGCATAATATTCGGGCTGCGAACGTCAGGGTCAGCAGTTCGAAACTACCAGCTGTTCCACAGGAGAAAGATGAGGCTTTTTGATCCTGTAGAGATTTACAGCCTCAGAAACCCTGTACAGGGTCACTATGAGTCGGAACCGACTCCATGGCACATAACAACAATAGCATAATATTAAGTAGTCAGTTTCCCAAATCTGAGAACAAATTCAGTTGAGATGTTTTGAGGTTTCACAGTTTAAATCCATTCTAACTATGAATTCCATCGCTGAGGGTTGTAGAGAAAGGCTTCAGAGAAGAGTTTTTTGGTTGCTGTAATAATCCGGTTAAGGTACTGCTTCAGGAATTGTTGGAAGGTGGGTTATCCTATGGTAACTATGCTTCAACTGCCTTGCTGTTCATCCAGAAACAATCCATTTGAGCTTCTGAACATTTGGTTTGGAACATTTGTTTGATGAATATTCTGTTATACACTTGGAGACGAGTTCTTGCCAGAAGGTCAAATCTCTGCCATTTATCTTGGAATGTTTCTGAAGACATTCTAGTTTTTCTGTTAATTGTACACCCTTCTGTGATTTGATCTCCAATGCAATGATAGATAGTGACAACACAGAGGGCTTTGCTTTAGAAAATATGATCCTGCAGTGGCATGCCTTAAGTTGAGCTTCTAGTCTTTCAAAAGTAAGGCTGTTTCTCCTTTCAGATGGTAAGCTCTCTTGAATGAGTGAATGATAGAGTTGCAGAAACTGAATGGCAGTAGCAGCTTTAACTTTCTAACACACCTTCTCCAATACAATCATTTCCATTCTCATCAAGTCAGAAACTGTGAACTTTCTTATTCGGATCAAGTCATTTGCCAGTGGGCAAACTGATTTTACAGCCAAGCAGAAGCAGCTCAGTCCTACACATCCAAGGTGCTTGGACTGTACCTTCATTTTGGACAGAAACCTGTCCAGTAACTTCACAGCTGGAGAAAATGTTTCCGTGTCAAAGCCAAAGAACTGAGTTAGACTAAGAAGATCTTTTACTTCAAAGTCTCTTAACCTTGCCGTCATTCTGAGGCCATTATCAAGAGCAGACTCAACCAGTCTCAAGCTGAAGACCTTTGGCTGACATCTAGACTCCTGTTCCATCCAGCAGGGCATTCAGCTGGTGGAGTGGTTTCTGAGCGTCAGTTGTTGTCAGTACCTCTATCATTGTGATAGCGACTGCAGCTCCTCAGCAGTAACTACCCTCCCCGGGCCTCCCCACACCTCACCCCATGGTATGGTATTAGGTCCGAGAGGCCTAAGAGGTGAGGGGGCTTCGTCCTGGCCAGACGTCTTGGCAGTGTAGCCGAGACAAAACCACCTTCCGTCAAGGCTTACACCGAGTAGCACAGCTGCTTTTTAGATACCCTATAAAGGGTTGCTATGAGTCGGAACCAATTCGGTGGCACTTAACAGCAACAGGTATTACCTGGCTCCTCATTCTTTTTGTTACAGTAACTTTATATGGGATTTGACTGCAACTCTTTCCTTTTTTTTTGTTTTAAGCAAAATAAAATTTCCTGAGCTTTTAAAGGGTAGATCACGATCACTTTTCTAGCTTCATGGCTGTAAAACTCTCTCTTCTGTTGTGTTCCCAAGGTAATAAAACACATTGCCTCATATACCGAAATCTTTCTCTTTTGTTCTTCTTGTCTACTTTAATTTGAACCTTTTCTTTGCAATTGTCCCTAAACTGCTCAATGCAGACTCTAACTCCCAGAAGTTTCTCCTCAGTATGGAGTCATGGAAAGTTAACTTGTGTTTATTTTCAGAAGTTTATATGGATAAACAAAACCATAATATTCCTTAGATGTGAGGATGGTGAGATTTTAACTTGGTTCCTATGGCTATGTCATCAGGAAAAACCAATCGCTAAAAAAGGGCCTCAAAGTTGGTAAAGTGGAGGGTCAGTAAAGGTAAGAGAGGTCCTCAGTGACACAGCGGTGGAGACATTGGACTCAAATATAACAATGATCCTGAAGATGGCAGAAGACTGTGCACTGTCTATTCTGTTATAGCCATAAAAATTACTGTGGGCTGGAACTTATTAGGGGGCAGGTAACACCTACACCAACAACATAGGGCTAACAAAGTTCCAGTACTATGAAACTTTGGCACATCACAGATGACTTGCATTCAACTAGTAATTAATTGTATCTTGCGTTACACTCCTTGACAGTAATTTTGGTTGCTATTATTTTGGAGTTCTAATGTGGCTCTACAGGATAATGCGCTGGACCACAAGGTTAGTTTGAACTGCAAGGTTGCTGGTTCAAACCTGCCAGCTGTTCCTTGGAAACTCTATACAGGGTCGCTATGGCTCGGAACTGACTAAGTAGCACTTAACAATTCTCAGATTGGTTTACATTTTCAAATGAGATTGTTGCCAGAATCCCAGATACCTTTATTTCACACCCTTCCACCTAAATGCTGATGTCATGATGATCTGGTTCACAGAGTGCTCTACCCTACCTACAGTCAGGGATCCATGAAAGGAAGCCCTGTTATCCACTTTTGTTGAACTGTGTAGCCAAGTTGCTCTCATTCTGATTCCAGAGACTTACAAAACTGTGTCATGCCATTTTCCCAGAATCCTAGAGAGGATTTTGTTTTAGTTGATAATTTACGTATTTTTTTTTGTTTTCCATGCAATGCTAAGCTTAGGAAATAATTCATTTCATCAGAATATTTCATTTACTCAGGATGTTACCCAAATTAAAGTCAACAAGAACCTATCTCAAAAAAAAAAAAAAAACAAAACACAAACCAAACTTAAAAGGATCATATTAAATGAGAAAATTATTTTTTTCTGTTAAAAGTTACCTTATATCAACAAGTGCACATTCCAAAGATAATCTTCCCATTGTCTTTAAATTTTCTTGAAGTTCTCTTAGACAGTTAACACTCACTACTAGTTCGACACCCACGTCATACAGCAAGACCTATGAAGAGAATGGCTTTACATTTATGGGAAGACAACATTTAAAAAATTGTTTACAAACTAAAAAGCATAAATAAAAAACAATTCACTGACTTTCACAATTATATTTTTAACTCTGCATTTTACCTCTACCAGTGTGTCTGTAACCTTTCTGAGGATCTGGCCTCTTTGCCACTGGTTTTTACTGGCGATCAGCACAGCACAATGCATATCATTTTCCCATTTAATAGGTTCCCACTGTGAATTTTCATAAGCAGTAACCATCTTTTCTTGCAAACTAAGGAAAGATAAAAAATATTTAAGTTTCTAAATCTTCTAACATATAATTAGCTGACCACATTTCTTCTAATGTCCCCTTTTGCACAATTCACCCACTTCAGTTAGACATCGTGTTCCACGTTAAATACGCCAAGGATATGTCCAATTCTTTAAACTAGCTGTTCTGTCTGAGATGAACTGCCCACATATATCCACATGATTCACTCCCTCTTCTCCTTTAAGCCATCCATTTAAAATTGAGCTCAACCTATCAGTCAGGTCTTCCTTAACCACCCTAAATTTCTTTTCTTCACAGTTACTTTATGAGGACGAGTCAAAAATCATCTGCACTCTGGCTGTAGAATTTATCTTAAGCAACTTTAAGAAAAAACAAATACATCTTGCTTTTCAATACACTTAGTCCATCTGTCATCCATCTTTCACATTTCCTTATTAAAAATTGTTTTAGGCTGAGCTGCATGCCACGACTGCAACCACTGTCTTCATTTCTTCATCAGAGGTAATCTTCATCTGGAAGGACTGCTTTCAGGGAAGCAAATAAATCAAAGTCCGATGGAGCAAGATCAGGACTGTAGGGAGGATGCTTTAACACCTCAAAACGAAGATTTTGGAGTGTCAACAGTATGGGCAGAGGTGTGTGGAAGTGTATTGTCAAGTAAGATCACAAAGTCCTGGAATAAAAGTCTTTTGCATTTAATCCGAAGGTTAGGCTTCAGTGAACATATCACTGTAATGAGCACTGCTGATTTTTGAACCTTTTTCATGACAGTGCTCCAGTACTGGCCCTTGAGAATGCCAGAAAACAGCAAGCATCAATTTTCCAGGTGATGGTTGACTTTTGAACTTTTTCTTGGTCAGTAATTGAGGATGTTTCCATTCCATAATCTGCCGTTTACTCTCAGGCTCGGAGTTATGAATCCTTGCCTCAACACCAGTAATGATTTTGTAAAGAAACCTTTACCTTCCTTTAAGTATTGGCCCAAATTGTGTTTGCAGATGTCCAAACACTTCTGTTTATGCTTTTCTGTGAGTTGTTTTGGTACCTATCTCATACAAACGTTTAGAAACCCAAATCTGTCATGGGTTATTTTACAGGCAGAACCATGGCTGAGTTACAAATGATGTGCCACATCATCCACTGTCACTTGTCTATTTGACAGATCATTTCACGCGGACCCTCAATCTTGTCATCAGCTGTGGATGTGGATGACTTAGTATAACCAGAGTGCGGATAATTTTTGACACTCCGTGTAGTCTCTGTTGCACTTAGCATCACATGCCAAACAACCTATTTTGTTTATTGCCATTCTCTCTACGGAAATTCAGTTCTCTGAGTGCAGAAATTTGTCCATTTGTACCACTGTATACATAGCGCATAACTGGTGCCCAAAAAGTAAGTATTCATGGAATGAATTATCTAGCATTTAAAATAATCAGTAAAAACAATATTTCTATACTTTTAGCTATATCTTCAGTGACTATTTTTCCTACTTCTAATATTCTACATTTAACACTTTCAGATCTCTGAAACAAAATATAGAAAGAAGAACAAAATCACATGCAAAATGTGTTATTTATATGCTATACCTATTAAGTAAGTTTTCTGTTAATAACCACTGAACATAAATCTTCTCAGGAGAGATTACATTGCAGATATGCACAGGTAGTTCCTTATTATAAAATGACTGGAAATTCTCACTAGGTAGAGATTTTGTAGACACAGGATATAAGTTGTTTACTTCATTTGAAATAATTTCTTCTGGAGAAGGATCCCACACTTCAATATGCTTTTTGGAATTATCTTTGATGGTGTATCTGAAAAATACCAAAAGCTGTTAACAAAATGTTAAAAAATAGTTTGCAAAATACCTAAGTTTGTATGTTTTAGATCTAGAGATGAGTAAGATTTACTGCTTCTCAGTTTTACTATTAATAGCCTTAGCAAATTTAGGCCTGTTTGTTTTAAAAACTAATAGCAAGCACAAACATTAAATTTTTTTTAAAGTAAACAAAGTGAAACTTTCTACTTGGAAAGTAATTTTAAAAGAATCTATGATGGTTACGGGGCAAGGGACGGAAAATTATTCACAAGCTAGAGGGTAGACACTTGTTAACATGGATAACAGGGCAGGCAACATACAACAGAGAGAGGTTAGCAGAGGAAAGGTGAAGGCAGTGGGAGACACAGGAGGAATACAATAGATAAAGTGAATAGAGGTAAATACTGTTAACTGTTGGTACACGGAGGGTACTGCAACCATGAAATGCAGCAATGTGTAGGATTTGTTGAATACAAAACTGATGATATGCTCTGTAAAGAACCTTCACTCAATTCACAATAAAAAGTTGGAAAAAAAAATCCCAACAATTATAAACACCAACGTTGCTCATAATTTCACCTCTTCTCAATAGTATTGGGTACTCACAAAGGAACATAAGAGTTTTCAAAGATTATTTGGTAACCTGAATATATCTCCTTGCCCAATAAGTATTCTTATGCTAATAAGAATAAAAGAGGAGAGGCAGGGCTTGATGGCAGCTAGGGTAGAGGTACAGTGAGGTTTGCCTTCACCGATACCACAGAATACCAGGCAAAGCAGATCCAGGGCAGAGCTCCAAAACTC
>NW_006408523.1:12218995-12238987 GCF_000296735.1 Chrysochloris asiatica | reverse complement strand
CACATCTCACACACAGAGACAAAAACAGATTAAAAGTCAAAGGATGGGGAAAAAAAACATACCAAGCTAATTGCAATAAAAGACAAACAGGAGTGGCAGTACTAATCTCTGATAAAATAAGCTTTAAGGAAAAAACAAGCATAATAGATAAAGATGGACATTATCACATGATTAAGGGGACAATTGAACAAGATGACATAACCATAATAAATATCTATGCTCCCAATAAAAGAGCTCCTAAATGAATAAAGCAAACTCTAATAGATCTGAAGAAAGAAATAGATGAATCTACATTAGTTGGTGATTTTAATACACCACTTTCAAAAATGGAAAGAACAACCAGAAAGAAACTTGACAAAGACACAGAACAATGAAATAACACAGTCAGCCAACTGGACCTCATAGATGTGTACAGAGCATTTAACCCAAAAACAGCACAATACAAATTCTTTCCCAGTGCACATGGAACATTCTCTAGAGTAAACCATGTCTTAGGCCACAAAACAAATCTTCACAAATTTACAAATAATAAAATACTACAAAGCATCTTCTCAGACCACAATGCTATCAAGTTAGAAATCAACAATAGGAAGACCAAAAAAATAAAGCCAATTACATGGAAACTGAATAACATCCTGCTGAAAAGTGACTGGGTAGTAGAAGAAATTAAACATGAATTCACAAAGTTCCTAGAAATAAATGAGAACAAAAACATAACATACCAAAATTTTGGGGACATGGAGAAAGCAGTTCTGAGAGGACAATTTATTGCAATAAACACACACATCCCAAAATAAGAAAGAACCAAAATTAACACATTAACACAGCATCTACAACAAAACAGACCAACAGAGGGAATCTACAGCCACCAAAAGAAAAGAAATAATAAAGATTAGAGTAGAAATAAATGAGATAGAAAACAGAAAAACTATAGAAACAATCAACAGGACAAGAACCTGCAGATCAAAACACCAATGAGATATCATCTCACACCAGCAACAACAGCAAAGATCAAAAAAGTAGAGGACAATAAATGCTGGCAGGGATGTGGAGAGACTGGGACGCTCCTGCATTGCTGGTGGGACTGCAAAATGGTCTAACCTCTATGGAAAGCAATATGACGCTTCCTCAGAAGGTTGGAAATAGAAATACCTTATGATCCAGCAATTCATCTACTTGGTATTTACCCACAAGAAATACAAGCCATAACACGAGTAGATATATGCACACCAATGTTCACAGCAGCACTATTTACAATAGCAAAAAGATGGAGACAAAGTGCCCATCAACTGAAGAATGGATAAACAAGCTGTAGTACATACACACAATGGAATATTATGCTATTTTGAAGAATAACAAAGAGGCTGCAAGCCACCATATAACATGGATGAACCTTGAGAACATTATGTTGAGTGAAATTAGTCACAAACGGAGAAATACTGCACAGGACCACTAATGTTAAGAGTAAGAAAAAGAACCTACACTAAAGTGGGGGTGGATACTTTGCTGGCTACTGGGATGTGGTGGTGAGGGGAGGGAGGGGAAGGTAGAGCACAGGGTAGGGAATAGACACAGGATAGTTTGTGTGCTAGGGAGGGGGGCAATATACAAGAAGGGGGAGGGGAATGGAAGAGCAAAGTGGATGGGAAAACAATTCGGCAGGTTTGCATGGGCTAAGTGGGACAGAGCTAAATAATGATGTATGTACACCTTGGAACAACAGGGCTCTGGGGATACAGGGATTGAGACATGATTGGAATGGGGAAAAGGTGGGAAATAATGTTAAGATGCTGTCTTTTGAATCTTGGTTTTCCTTGCATTTTATTATAAAATAGACAGACACTGGAGGAGGAGAGAACGGAATAGCCAGAAATATCACCATAGAAAGCTCGAAAGTCTGTCTTCTGCCTATAACTGACTGGAATACCTAAAATGGGGCTACAACGTGCCCAGTGAAGGAGGCTTTCTGTGGAGCCTCTATATTAGATAAGACTATAGGTGGAATCCTGAGCAGCATCCAGAATCTTCAGAGGGAAATTTCCACTTGAAAGGACAAGCAGACTAGCCTGGAGTGGCTAGAAGAACAGAAGGTATTCTTGAAAGAAAGACAGACAGGAAAAATATAAAACAATATAGGCAGAATGACTGATTACTACAAGAACAAGCAAGTAGTTCACCCAGGAGACATCAAGGTAAGTGGTCGGGTCCCTTCAGAGCAAACCCCCTTCCAAGACTAAAACTCAATGGGAATACACGCTCTGATTGATGACCACTTTCATCACCGATAATGGGAAGTGAGGGAAAAACAGCAATGAAGCTGTGAGCTAAGCCCTACAATGTCCAATAGATTCCTGTGAACCCGGGTGGAGACCTGGTTGGCCAGCAGTGTGGCAAGACCTGGGGACTCTTGGGCCCAGAGTCAGTGAAATAGCCATAGAGGACTAGAGTGGAGAGTGAAGCGTCCAGCTGATAAGAGAGGACATATGCACAAAAACACCCACACTTGCAGGTAATACCCACTTGACCTGGCTTCAATGACTGGATGATCGAGCTCAACTAGAAGAAGAAAGAAGAGGAACAAAAAAAGAGTAATCTGATACAATTTGATGAACTTGACCTACACCTATGGGTGCAGTAGCTCAAAAGAGGGAACAAATCTTTACAGCAAGGATCATTCCCACCCCCTCCACACACAGAGTAGACTGGGATGGGCAACTTGGACACTGGCTATGAAAAATGGGGCACTACAAAGGCAAGAAGTGACTGGTTTACAATCTTTCAAGAGGGAATCTAGATCCAGAGGGCATGGAGGAAGACAGAATCTCCAGTGAGTAGTGTCCAATCTGTCTAGGCTGGGCTGATGAAAGGAAATGTAGATAGGTCTCCTGTGGTACAATAGTGAATAATTGTTATCAGGACTGATTGTGAGGGTTGGAAATGTAAAGGTGGATGTTTTGTAGCAAAAGAAGCATGGTTGACTTTGCAGTCCAGAAGCGGAAGTCCCTGGGACCATCAAGGGAGAAGATCCGAGAGCGAGACCCTACCCAGAGAAGCAGTGACGTCTGACATGGCGGCAGAGAAGATGATGTGGAGAGATGGTGCGGCTGCGGACGTTAGACCCAGAGAGGGAGAGGGGCTGTATGCCAATGACCAGGGGGCAGGCATGCAGGGTATACTTTGTGGTTGGTTGATGATGCATGGAGGGGATTGTAACCATGGCAATGAAGCGATATACAATAGGATGAATGTAAAGCTAATGTTCTCCCATGTAAACTATCACATAATTCACAATAAAACATTAAAAAAAATTATGGTAAGCAACAGTAAAATATTACTATTAACAATAAAAACCCAAGTCTACTTACCCTACTTCATAGGATGCTAAACCTTCTTTGACTAGCTGGTCATTAATACTAGCAGGAGTCATTCCAGGAGTACCAAGGGAATCAAAAAGCTCTATTAAGAGTACATTATCTTCCAGAATTTCTGTAAAATCATTCAGATTAGTTGGGAAAGGAAACAAGTATACTGACAAATGACTAAATGAGGTGTTCAAAACATTAAACTTAGTATCTATCACGGTGCCTACAAAAGGTTTCTCATTATAAAAATTAACAAAAAATTCACTTTAGGTTACTGTGTGTCATCAGTTTCAGTAATGAGCCAAAAGCAGTTTAAAAACCTTTTAAATTACAAAAAATATAAAAACAAATATGCTTATTGAAAAAAGTTTTCTATCATGATTTTGATGTATTTTAAGGATCCAACCGAGTTCCAGGAGAACAAAAGAAGTGATATGAGAAAGCTGAGAGCTTTTATCAGATTGGCACAAAGTGAAAATGAAATAAAACTAGGACCTTCAATTAACTGCAGTTTTTTACCCTTTCATTTTTAAGGACAAACAGTACTTAATTTTTTATTTCTTTTAGGAAACAAATTATTTATTAGATAAGACTGAGGGTACTGATAATCTGCTGAGGTGTAAATAGATGATAGAATAATTTATACAGTAAATGCCTATACTTTCTATCCAATAGGGCAGGGATGGGAAACACCCAGCCCAAGGGCCTACAAGATAGTTGGTCTGGCCCTACCAAGGCAACCGCAGGTAGGACTGAAATTCAATAAATCTAAGAACTTTTTTCATAATCACATAAATCTATATTGTGACATTATAAATATCAATATGGCCCTTGGCAGGAATAGGTTCCCCACCCCTGCAATAGGGAGATAAAAGTTGTTAGTCAGAATGGTGATTCTACATAAGATAAACAGTAACATTATATATAACCCAGGCCATCTCCTTACTTTCCATTGCTTGTGTTCCTTTTAGTTATTTGGTTCACACTTCCCATTCATATCAGGTTCTTTATTCTAATAAAGCCAGTTTTCCTTGTGTCCTGTACCTTAACCATCTTCCCTGCTGTCCTCGAAATTAAAAAATATAAATCTCCCTTACTTCGAAGCTAAAAATTCATATAAATGGGAAGCTTTCATTCTCATCTGTGCTCATTTATCTTATTATAAATTTCTTGAATTCCCAATCTAATCATTGGATGGGGAACAGTATCTTTGGTCACACCTGTTAAACAACATTATCTTGGTCAATAACTATGGTATGTCTAATATGTAAATGGTATTAGTATAATAAACAAGTGAGAAAAAAAGGGGGCCAAGAAAAGATCTCCAAGGAAGGAGTCATGAGGTATCCATGGGAGGATACTCAAGAGGGATGCTAAACAAAACAAAACTAAAACCACAACAAACTGTCAAAAGGCAAGTTGGTAAGTAGAATTATCTATGTTAAACTCTGCTCAAAATTACTGGTTAGAACCGCTGAATGACTAATCCAATGCTGTTGAGTTGATTCCACCTCAGCGACCATACAGGACAGAGATGAACTGTCCCATAGGGTTTCCAAGACTACAAATCTTTATGGGAGCAGACAGCCTCCAGGACTAAATCGTTAATTGTTCATTTCAGAGAAAACAGATATAAAAATTCTATAGACTAGGTATACAGATTCTTTAATCACATTTATTTTCAATAGAACGATTTCATATCCTAAATAAACATGTTTTTGTATATTTTACTCTAATACTCATTAGCTTCTGGTGTGGTGCAGCAGTTTAAACTCACTAGCTACTCCTTGGAAACCCTATACAGGGTTGCTCTGAGTTGGAACTGACACTATGGCACTCAACAGTACTCATTAAGTCAAACATAGCTAGTGCTTTCTACAGCTTTGGACCTGATTTGTTTGATTAAACATTAGATGAAAAACGGATTCCCAATCTCCCTACTGAGACTCGAGGACAGACGTGTTCAAAAATCAGAATTCTTCACATTAAGAACTACACAATATATATACCACATATTTTGTAATACCATCAGAGTCTGGAGCAAGATCCCACAAACATGATTATCCTGAAGTAGACATGTATGAATATTCATTTTAAAAGACATAAACACTACATAAACTCATGTCAACTCAAATCAGGATTTGCCATTAAACATCTGATTTACAGAAATTGTTGGATTACAAAAAATTGTAGATTAGTGGTCAGCCTGTGCTTTGGACCCAAACTGTTAAAAAACATGCATACTTTTCCCCCCAAATTATGCTAAGATCCTACAGTTGAATTTGCTTAATTAAAATTAACCAAAAACAAGCAATAAACTAAAGCTATTTACTAGTTATATCCTGTATCTCCCCTATCTCTTCTGCAAATTCACCTTTAACCTCCATGGCACCAAAGTTAAGAGTCTCAGAAAAATTGCAAACAGAAACAAAAGAAGCCAATTCCCGGCTTTTTCACTTTTAAGAGCTTCCGTCCAGGGTGACTTGACCTTTAATGGTAATTTTTGCTTTTATGTGCTGACTTCAGACGCAGAGTCTGCACAAGGCATGATTTGGAGTGTGGTGCTGTAGGATAAGCACTGGACTGCCAACCGCAAGGTCAGCAGTTCAAACCCATCAGCCACTCCTTGGGAACCCTACACAGGGTCCTGAAGAGTTAGAAACAACTTTACAGCAATGAACAATTTTCAATAAATGTTTATCTTTCACTACTACTACTGATGACACATCAAACTCATTCTAAGACATGCGCAGTATTGCATCATGATATATCCTTACACTTGATTATATGCATGATTATGTAACAACAAATACAAATGGAGTGAGCTTACTAATGACTGAACATGTCATAAATTTATCTTGAGTCTTTTCTTCAAATTTTTCTTTAGCTTCTTTAGACCACTGCATTGTCTTTTTACATGGTTCAATATAGGCCAGCTTACATCGAATTGCCTGTGTCACACAAAATTCCACCATTAATATAGTTTATTTCTAACTGTTTTAGGATTAAAATAAAATTTTACCTGTCTGTATAAAACAATAATTTGTGCCTGAATATGTTTATAGTATTAGTAAATAAATTTACAAAAGTATTCATCATAGTCTTTAGAAATGCAAATTATTGGAGACAGTAGAATATTTAGTTGAATGGCTTATAATTATTGTGATGAAATTATGAGCATCCATTAAAATAATTACAAATATCTTCTGATACACTGCTAAACAAAAGTGTACTATACAATGTACTAGGGTACATAAAAAATTCATGCAAATATGGAATTTGGAGATAATGGCAATTTTCTATTAACTTTTTGATGCACATTTGTGTATATTAGCTGAATTCATAATTATTACATATATAGAAGACATGAATATATACTCTTTAAAGTATATATATAAAAAAATGAATAACTGAATTGTTCTGACTGACTCCCCTCTTTATAGTCAGTTGAGTTTTCAAGATTTTTGGTAATATTTATTTTTTGAAATGAAAATAGCTAATAACAATGCCAATAACACAAAATCATATAATTACAGAGTAAGTTTCTTTTCTCTTGGAATCCCCCAAGATAAAATATTTTTACATATTTTTCAAGACTTCTTTCTTTTTGTACACATATATTTCGTATACTTGGAGTCCTGGTATGGTACTGTAACATAAGCACTGGACTGCTAACTGCAAGGTCAGCAGTTCAAACCAACCAGCTGCTCCTCAAAAACCCAATACAGGGTCGCTATGAATCAGAACCAACTTGATGGCACTTAACAATGACATCAACATTACATATATTTAAACATAAGTGGGAGTTCTGGTGAGGTGCTCAGGATAATGCACTGGACTGCAAGGTCAGTTTAAACTGCAAGCAAGGTCAGCAGTTCAAACCCACCAGCCACTCCTTGGAAACCCTATACAGGGTCACTATGGGTTGGAACTGACTTGACAGCACTTACAACAACAACAATAACAAAACATACGTGGGATCACAGTAAAAGTACTTCTGAGATGCAGCTTTATCACTCAATATATCATAACATAAAACCATTAACACATTGCATTTCTACTGCAAAATGACATCTTAAAAGTGGCATACCAGTAAGTACTTATAAAGACAGAAATACAAATATTTAAAGTATTTAAAATTCATACTTATTTGTTAAGACATACAGTATTATTTCTTAAATGGTAGTTTTAGCATATCTATATATTTATAAAATGATGGTCAACAGAACATTTCTATGGTGAAAACTTAAAAAAAAAAAGCCCTATTTATGCTAATTTACTAACTGTAGAACAAATACTAAGTAGGTTACCTTCTCTGGAGGATTCAGAAACTCATCCTTGATTTTACGCATCTCTTTAAGTGTTATTTTTGCAGTATTTCCAAAGTCAACATATTTAACTTCAACTTCTCGATGCCCAGGCAATCCTTCAAAAATTATGAAATTAGAAATGATAAACTTGGGAAAGAAGTAATTATCTAGCAAAATTTAAACTGTTCTACAGCCAGCTAGATTAGATACTTTAATGTTAAACATACAAACATGATTTTTTTTTTAAATGTAGAAAACATTTCGAATGCTCAAAAATCATCCACAACACATGGCTGTTCAGAGTAGGTAGAATAAGAACTGACATTCAGTTTTAAACTATCTAAAGGTCACAATCAGAATTAAAACGACCGCTATCAAATAGCATGTGGTATAGTTTAAAAATTAAGAATGACTCTTTGAGTGACAGTGACTCATTGAAACGCTATGTGTCCCCTAAGCAGAACCCAATATCCTGAGCAAGCTACTTGTCTCTAAGTCTCATTACTTCACTTGTCAAAATGGGTATAACAACAGACTCTAATGTCAGTAAGACTTTTCTGAGGATCACTTAAAAGACTTTGCAAAGCATCTGGCACAAAGTAAGCATTTATTGTCTGTTAGTCAACATAGGTAATCAAACAAAGCAAAATATTCAATAATCAAACTATAGATTCATTCATGTAACAATATCCAACTGACATTTTTTTTTTTAATGCTATTTTTGGATATATTGCAAAGAACAAGCAGACATGCTTCTCTGTCAATCTCACTTCTATAATATAAAAGCTAATACCAGAGATACCTCTGGAAGGTTCAGAGAGAATACACAAAATCGCCATTAGCCTTTCTCAACACTTCCATATACAGTGCTACTGGATTGGTTGCCAACATTTTCAAATGTAAAGATTGACATCATTGCGTCACTTCAATGTTGCTGATGTTGTTAAGTGCCATTGAGTCAGTATCAACTCACAGTGAACCTGTATATGGTTCCCAAGGAGTGGCTGGTGAGTTAGAGCTGGCAAGCCTGTGGTTCAAAATGACGTTGTAATCCAGTGTTTTATCCCACAGCACCACATCAGGAAGTGGGGAGGAAATACAAGCCTTCTCCTTATTTCTTGGCAAATGTGAAATCAGGTAGAACGGTACTCAAGACAAAACTTCATGCAACTCAGACCCTCTTATTGTGTACATCTGCAATAACTGAAAAGCCACGTGTTTGGGTGTAAGGGCAGAAGGTAGGGAAGCTCTCCCCACATGCACTGGAATCCCTATAGCTATGTGGATATTCTCAACTGCATCAATGCCTCTTGATTTTTACCTTTTTTAAGTCTCTGAATGAAGGTAGTATTTTAAACAAATTAGCAAATAGATAAATAAGTGGATGTGGAATAAAATTTAAAATACATTCTTGACTCCAATTGTCAGTCAAGTAGAGAGGGCAGGGACAGGAAACATGGACAGACTCAAAATTTATTTACCTTCAAAAAAGAACAAAACCCAGGAAAACTCACATTTCAGATGTCCAAACAAGCTATTAAAAATCCACAGATATCAAAACAGTGTGGTAGTGGTATAGGGATAGATATAGAGTCCTAGAACAGAGTCCAGAAATAAATCCACCTATGTCCTGGTGTGGTGCTGTGAGTTAATGCACCAGACTGCAAAGCCATTTGAACTACAAGCTTGGTGGTTCAAGCTCACCAGTTGCTCCTTGGAAACCCTATGCAGGGGCACTTAACAACACCAGTACCACATCTATATCCAATTGTTTTTTAAAGAGTTCTAATCCCAGGAGCTCTGGTAGCATAGTGGTTACGATTGGGCTGCTAACCTCAGGGTCAGCAGTTCGAATCTACCAGCTGTTCCCCACAATAAAGATGAGGTTTTCTGCTCCCGTAAGGATTCACAGGGTCGCTATGAGTCGGAACCGACTCCCCGGCACACAGCCACCATCACTACCACCACCAGTCATCTGTCACTTTGTTGTACTGTGGCAGCGTGCATGTTGCTGTGGTGCAGGAAGCTATGGCACCAGTATGATAAGTAACAGCAAGGTCACTCATGCTGGACAGGCTTCAGCTGAGACTCCAGACTAACACAGACTAAGAAGAAGGAGAGACACAGTACTTCTGAATGTTTACACATTGAAAATGTTATGAATAGCAGTGGAATACTGTCAGATTATTGAATATTGAAACATGAATGTTGTTGTTGTGGTTAGGTGCCATCGAGTCAGCACCAACTCCTAGCGACCTTATGTACAACAGAACCAAACACTGACCGATCCTGGGCCAACCTCACAATTGTGCCAGGCTTGACACCACTGATGCTGCCACTTTGCCAATCCATCTTGCTTGGGGTTTTCCTCTTTTTCTCTGACCTTCCACCTTACCAAACTTGATATCCTTCTCCAGCGACTGGTCCCTGACAATATGTCCGAAGTATGAGATGGAAGTTTAGCCATTTGGCCTCCAAGGAGCACTCTGGCTGCACTCCTTCCAACACAGATCTGCTGGTGCTTTTGGCAGCCCACCCACGGCACCTTCAATATTCTCCTCCAATATCATAACTCAAAAGCATCAATTCTTCTATGGTCTTTCTTATTCACTGTCCCACTTTCCAACACATATGAGGTTATTGAAAATATAACACCAGAATACTGTCAGATATACTACTGAGAGATGAGCCCCTCAGGTTGAAAGGCACTCAAAACACGACCAGGTAAGAGCTGCCTCCTCAAAGTAGAGTTGACTGTAATGATGTGGTAGGAGTAAAGCTTTCAGGACCTTCATTTGCTGATGAGGCATAACTTACATCAAGGAGAAGCAACTTGTAAATATCCACTAATAATCAGGACATGGAATATACAAAGTAGGAATCTAGGAAAACTGAAAGTTCTCAAAAATGAAATGGAACACATAACGATCGGTATCATAAGAACTGGTGGTGGTGGCTGTGTGACCTGAAATCAGTTCCAACTTATAACAACTTGTATAGGGCTTCTAAGTCTCTATGGGAGCAGAAAACCTTATCTTTGCCCCAGGGAGTGGCTGGTAGATACAAACTGCTGACCTTTTGGTTGGCAATCCAGCTCATAATCCACTATACTACGAGGCCTGAAAAGGACTGGTACTGGCCATTTTGAATATGACAATCTAATGGTCCACTAAGCTGGTAAAGAAAAATTGAAGAGAAATAGCATTGCTTTTATCATCAAAAGCAACATCTCAAGTCCTATCTTGAAGCATAATACTGTCTAAAACGGACACTATCCATACACCTACAACACAGATCAGATATTATTATTTCAATTTACACACCAGCCACTGAAGCCAGTGAAGATGAAATTCAAGAATTCTAACAATTCTGTACCTGGACCAAGAAACAATTGTTCGAACAGAACATGGGAACACTGAATGGTTAAAAATTAAGAAAGGTGTGCAACAAGGTTGTATTCTTTCACCATACTTATTCAACCTGTATGCTGAGCAAATAATCCGAGAAGCTGGGTTCTATGAACAAAAACGTGGCATCAGGATTGGAGGAAGACTCATTAACAACCTGCGATATGCCGATGATACAACCTTGCTTGTTGAAAAGTGAAGAAGACTTAAAATATTTACTGATGAAGATCAAAGAGCACAGCCTTCGATATGGATTACATTTCAATGTCAAGAAAACAAAAATCCTCACCACTGGACCAATAAACAACATTCTTATCAATGGAGAAAAGATTGAAGTTGTCAAGGACTTCATTCTTGGAGCAACACTCACGGAAGCAGAAGTCAAGAAATCAGATGACGTATTGCATTAGGCAAATCTGCTGTACAGGAACTTTTTAAAGCGTTGAAGAGAAAAGATGTCAGCTTGAGGACTAAGGTGCGCCTGACCCAAGCCATGGTATTTTCAATAACCTCTCAATAACCTCATATGCATGCGAAAGCTGGACAGTCAATAAGGAAGAACACAGAAGAATTGATGCCTTTGAATTATGGTGTTGGAGGAGAATACTAAAAGTGCCATGGACTGCCAAAAGAACTAATAGATCTGTTTTGGAAGAAGTGCAGCCAGAGTGCTCCTTGGAGGCCAAGATGGCCAAACTTCGCCTCTCATACTTTGGACATATTGGCAGGAGGGAACAGTCACTGGAGAAGGATATCATGTTTGGTAAGATGGAGGGTCAGAGAAAAAGAGGAAGACCCCCAACAAGATGGACTGGCCAGGTGGCAGCATCGATGGACTAAAGTGTGGCAACAGTAGTGAAGGCGGCACAGGATTGGACATTGTTTTGTTCTGCTATGCATAAGGTCGATATGAGTCAGTGCTGACTCGATGGCACCTAACAACAACAACAACAACAACTTTTTCAGTCTGAAATTGATCAAACCGCAATCAAGATGTAATGATAATTACAGGTGATAGAAATACAAAGGCTGGAAGAAAAAAGATAGGCTCTGTGCATGGAGAATATGGCCTTGGTGATAGAAAAAATGCTGGAGATCTTATGACAGAATTTTGCAAGACCAATGACTTCTTCATTGTGAATACTTTTTTTTTTTTATTTCAATGGGAATATTTTATTTCTATAACAAGAAATGTCATGTGTATATTTAATTCACCCAGGCTATGCTCACATCGATTGAACTTTCCAGCAGGTGCAACTACCTGTTGTTCACAGTTTTGAAACTTTACAGTAACTCCCAAACTTACAAACATATCCATACATACAAAACAGATAAAAAAGATAAAGGGGAAGGAGACACCATGCAGGGAGTATATTAATAATGTAAAAATTAATTTAAGAAGCTGCAGAGACTGACAGAATTTTTTTTAAGGTTTTAACAAAAGCAAACTCAGATGAAAGGTCAAGGATAGAATAGAAGCAGTAACCTACTGAGCAGACAATCTCTCTTGTCACACATGAATGGTAAATTTAGCAGTAGTCCACAGGCAGGAGAGAAGATGATCAATGTTATTCAACTGAACATTTGGGACCCTTTTCAAATGTCACAATTAACCTTATATAGGAGGGTGAGTCAAAACACTTGTATACTCTGGTTGTATTAGTGAATACCTTTTTTAAACAACATAAAAGACTACTATATACATGGACCTCACCAGATGGACTACACAATCATCAAAGTGACTACATATGTGGGAAGAGATGGTGGAAAAGCCCCATATCATCAGCCTAAACAAGGCCAGGGGCAGACTGTGGAACAGACCATTGATTGCTCATATGCAAGTTAAGGCTGAAGCTGGAGAACTTTTATCACTCATGTATTACTTGTGGTGGTGGTGGTGCACATTGGAGTTGTCCGACTCACATGGAAAAAATGGTGCAGTTACTATGTAAAACAGTTTGGCAGACCTTCCCCTTCCAAAAGTTAAAAATGGATGCAAGTCATGATTTCATGGGGTATCCCACTCGATAATGACTTAAGTTCTGTTCAACTTCCTAGCTTGATATGTAGTGTCTGGCTGGGGTCTTAGGAGCTTGCCAATAGACTTTCAAGGTCTCTGTTCATCTGGAGCAACAGAGGAAGGAGAAAAAGAGGAGGACATGGATACATGATTAATTACCTCTAGGAACAACTGCCTCCTTTGCCATGAAACCAGAACTTGATGGTGCCTGACTACCATCACTAAATATTTTGATCAAATATTCTATAGACGAATTCTCATCAAACAAGGGAAAAATTTCATGGAATCTAGATTCTCTACAGGCTGAATAAACCCCAAAACTATTGCCCTGAGATAATCTTTGTCTTAAACTAAAAATATCTCCTGAGTTTTCTTAAATCCAAACAACAGTTTAGCTTAACTAGTAAAGAGTATCTTTCTTGAGCACTGTGTTCTTTTAAGACCTAGCTATCTGTGGACAAAGTGACAACAACTTGAAAGATTAAACAGGAACCCGAGGAGGTGGTGAGTTCCTGTGAATGAGGGAGTAACAACTCAGAAAAGGAAGGTGAGAATGGCTGCACAGCTTGAAGAATGTCATCTATGAAACGGAACTGTACACATGTGGAAACTGTTGAATTGGTATATACTATCTGAGTATATTCTCAACAACAAAAGAAAAATAAATCATTTTAAAAAACTTATCAAACATTATATGCACACCAGTGTTCATAGCAGCACTATTCACAATAGCAAAAAGATGGAGACAGTCCAAGTGCCCATCAGTGGCAGAATGGATAAACAAACTGTGGTACATCCACACAATGGAGTATTATGCTACCTTGAAGAGTAACAAGGAAGCAGTAATCCACCACATAACATGAATGAACCTTGAGGACAATATGCTGAGTGAAATTAGTCACTCACTGAAGGAGATATATTGCATTAAGACTATTATTGTAAAAGCTTACGAAAAAGGAAGAAAAAGGAAAAATTATTCGTTGGTTACTGGGTGGGGTGGGAGTTGGGGGTGGAGGGAAGAGGGGACGGTAGAGCACAGGGTAGGAGATAAACACATCACAGTTCAGGTGTTGGGGTGGGCAATACACAAGAAGGGGAAGGCAGACAGAAGAACAAGGTAGATAGGAGAACACTTAGGCAGACTTGCATGGGCTAAATGGGACAGAGGTAAATAGTGATGAACGCTCAACCCTGGAACAAAAGGGCTCTGTGATACAGGGATTGAGACATAGTCTGAATAGGTGAAAGAAGGGAAATAATATTAAGATGCTTGACTGTCTTATGAACTACTGACCTTGTAGTTAGCAGCCCAAGTCCTTATCCTATAGTGCCACACCCAGGACTCCAAACAGAACTATTCAAAGTAGAACTATACAAAGTATACATTACAACTTAACACTGAAAATATTTACAGGTTGTTGTTGTTAAATGCTGTCGAGTCAGTTCTGACCCACTGTACAGTGACCCTGTAAGGGTTTCTGAGGAGCAGCTGGTAAGCTTGAACCTCCAACCTTGTGGTTCAAACTGACTTTGGAGTCCAGCGCATTAACCCACACACCACACTAGGACTCCACAGAATAATGACTTAATAAAAATTTTAATACAAGAAGGGTGGAAAGGAAACAAGCATTACTAGGAGGAAGTGGGGTAACTGATGTTAAATAGAGTGCATTGCAATCTGTTCAAAACTGATGATCTGTTCTGTAAACCTTCACTCAACTGACAATCAAAAGTTTAAGAATTGTAATTCTGCTGTATGTTGAGGGAAGGAGAGGACAAAAGGACTAGTTGAAATCTAAAATAATCCTGAAGTCAATGACATATCTAAAATTGAACTATCAATTGAGGTAATAATACATATTATTTAGAAGAAATAACAACATACCAAAAGGGGGAACAAATCTTTACAGCAAGGATCACTCCCACCCCCTTGGTACACAGGGTTGATAGGGATGGGCAACTTAGACATTGGCTACCCAAAATGGGGGTGGTGGGGGTGGGGGTGGGTACTACAAAGGCAAGAAGTGACTGGCTTACAAGCTTTCAAGAGGGAGACTAGTTCCAGAGGGGACAGGGGAAGGTAGAATCTCCACTGAGTGGTTTCAATCTGTTGGGACTTGGCTGATGAAAGGAAATGGGGACACTTGTGGTACAATAGTGAATAATTGCTATCAGGACTAACTGTGAGGGTCAGAAATGTAAAGGTAGATGTTCTGTAACAAAAGGAGGGGAGTGGTTGATTTTTCAGTCCAGAAGCAGAGGTCCCTGGGACCATCAAGGGAGAAGGGCAGAGTGCAGGACACTACCCAGAGAAGCAGTGACGCCAGAGATGGAGGCAGAGATGATGATGTGGAAAGATGGAGCAGCTGGGGACTCTGTAAACATTGCAATGAAACAAAATATGATAGAATGAATGTAAAGCTGGTGTTCTCCCATGTAAACTATCACATAATTCATAATAAAAACTTTAAAAAAAGAAAGAAAGAGCTACAAGAACTGAGAATAATTCTGCTGGGCAAATAAAAGAAATGGAGACAGGGAGTAAAAGGGAGAGGAAGACTCTCTTCTGTGTGTGTTTGTGTTAAGCCTTTCAGCACTATTATTATTATTATTTTACAATTTAACATTATAAAAAACAAAGCAGACATTACAAAACAAACAAGCAAGTATAAAAGCTACCATTTACCAAACCAGGGGTGATCTTCAAGGTGGAGTTCAAAAGGGACCATGAAAATGAGAGAAAGAGGGCAGGTGAATCACACATGGGTTTTTTTTTTTTTACAAGAACTCCAAAAGACACCCTAAAAACTGTCCCCTCCCTAAATGCTACTACTTAGAGAATTCAGAGGCCTATCTTAAAAGTTGAAATGGACTCGATGGTACTTAGCAACAACAATTGTTTCTGATTTTATTCCATCTCCCTGTCCACGATGCCATTATTATTTTTTATGTCATTATTGTTCAATTTGAATTAAATTATCTAAGGGAAACATGAAGTCCTGGTGTGATGTTGTAGGACAAGCACTGAACTACAAGGTCGGTTTGAACTACAAGGTCGGCAGATTAAACTCACCAGCGCTCCTGGAAACCCTAGACAGGATCACTAATGGATTAGATCTGACTCAATGGCACTTAACAATCACAACTAAGGGGGGATACAGAAAATACAGAAAAAGATACTAAGCAAAGTTTGGTAAGCAATTCCCAAGAAAGCTAAATATAATAATTCAAAAGGATAGCTGATAGGACACAAAAGATTTATTGCTCAACAAACATGGGACAAACACGAGTAGTCAATACAAAGAGACGGGTCATCAATTCTTTACTAATTAAACTTTGGTTGCTTTGTAGCATCTACTGGCTTTATAAGTAGACTTTTAATGGTTCACTACTACTACTAAGTTAGTCACGTCAAACAAATTCTAAGGAGTCAGAAGTTCACCTTCTGTCATTATCACTAACTTTCTAAACTACAAAGCAAAATGCTAAGATCAGATCATATTACTTCCAAGACTTAATTTATATCAATTAAAGTAATATTTAAGCATTACATTTCCCTGTACAAATAGTGTACACTTTCCTACCAATGACTTTAGCTCGGTACCAAATGCCATCTTCAAATTTAGCTACACAGGCTTGATCTTGAACCGGACAGAGGATTTCCAGATTTTCCCCGTCTTCATTTTTATAGAATTCCTCCATTGTCTTTAACAGAAACAAAAAATCCAGGTTCTCTATCTAAGAAACAAAAGAACAGAGCACAGTAGTAGGATAGCGACTTAAATTATAAATGCTGAATGCAATACAGGCATTCACAAAATTACTAAATATTAGAACTAGAAGTACACACAAATGTATCAATTGTACTGGTTATTTTAAATAATTATTACAGTTGTTGTTGTTGCTCCTAAGTGCCATCAAGTTGTTTCAACTCATAACGACCCTGTACAGGGTTTCCAAGGAGCGACTGCTGAGTTTGAACAACCAACCTTGTAGTTTAAACTAACCTTGTAGGCAAGTGCGTATCCTACAGCGTCACATCAGAACGCCATATATGTATGTGTGTCTGTCTGTATGAATGCATGTGTATATATACACATGCACATATGTATGCGTGTACGAACGATATGTGTGTGTATATGAATGTATGCATACTTTGTATGCATGTATATATTCCCAAAGAATTCACAATAAAGCTATTAGAGCTAAAATATGAATTCAGCAAAATTACAGGGTTTAAGGTCAACACATAAAAATAATTTGGGTTTCTATACACCAGTAATGAAGAATCTGAAAAGGAAAATTAAAAAGACAAAACAAAACCCTGCCATTTTCAATAGCGTCTAAAAGAATCGAATACCTAGCAGAGCAGTAATGTAACTACGGAGGTGAAATACCGGCTCACTGGAAACTATCAAATATTGCTGAACGGAAGAACATCTAAATAAATGGAACTGCACTCCATGTTCATTAGAATTAGGATTAGAAAACCTAATGTTTTTAAAACGTTGAGAAAGCAGTCTACTGATTTAATGTAATCCCTACCAAATCTCCAGCAACTCATTTTCGCAGAAACGAAAAGATCAATCCTCAAATTGATATGAAACTACAAGGGACCCAGAATATGCAAAAATGAAAATGAAGAAAGAAAATTCATACTTCCTAATTTCAAAATATAAAGTTACCGCAATAAAACCAAAATAGTACTAGTAATAATGAGACACATATAAATCAGCGGTATACAACAGGGAGTCCAGAAATAAACCCATATATGTGTGTTCAACTGATTTCTCCACAAGGGTGCCAAGTCTATGAAATGAGAAGAAAGTAGTCTCATCAGTAACTGGTGTGGGACAACTAGAGATGCTCACGCAAATGAATGAAACCGGACTTTAACTTTAGACCACACATAAAAATTCAAAATGGATTATAACCTACACCTAAGAGCTGTTGTGTTGTTCAGCGCCACCGAGTCAGTTCTGACTCATAGCAATCCTGTATAGGGTTTTCGAGGAGCTACTGTGAGCCTCAACCACTGACTTTGCTATTCAAACCAACTTCTCAGTCCAGTACGTTAACCTACTGCGCCATACCAGGACTCCAAATTTAAGAGGTCGTATCTGGGCAGCATGTATTCTACACCTAATTGTTTCTGATATATATACATATATATATATAATCACATTAACCACAGAAAGAAGCACCACTGGGGGAAGACAGACGCCATGTAAACATCGCCAAGGAAGCTCAGGAATGTTGGGGCTACCAAGTGGAAAGAAAGAAGGATCTTCTCCCATAGCCACACAGAGCAAGACTTCGCCTTTAGCAAGTGCCATGAATTTGCACTTGTAGCCTCCTGAACGTGGAGAAAATACGTTTTTCTTCATTAAAGCCACCCACTTGTGGCACTGCTTTTACAACAGGACCAGGTAACTAAGACAAGAACTTCATCAAAATTAAGAATTTTTGTTTATCAGAGGACTTCATCAGAAAGTGAAGAGGCAGCAAACAGAATGGGAGAAAATATCTGGGAATCATGTATCTGACAAGGGTTTAGTATCCAGGTGGTATAAGGAACACAAACAACTTAAAAAATAGACAAACCAACCAAGTAAAAATGGGCAAAAGACTTGCAGATATTCATCCAAAGAAGGCATACAAATGACCCACAAGCACATGAAAAGATACTCAAAATGCACTGTTGTTTTGTGCCATCAAGTCAGTTTCTGAGAGCAGCTGGTGGGTTTAAAAACGAACTTTGTGGTTAGTGCTCAATGCCTAACCCACAGCACCACCAGGGTTCCTTCATTACTAATTGTTGTTGTTATGTGCTGTGGAGTCGGTTCCGACTCATAGCGACCCTGTACAGGGTTTCCGAGGCTGTAAATCTTTATGGGAGCAGAGAGCTTCATATTTCTCCCGCAGAGCGGCTGGTAGTTTTGAACAGCTGAGCTTGCGGTTCCCAGCCCGATTCGTAACCACTACGCTACCAGAGCTCCTTCTCATTAGTGATTATATAAATGCAAATAAAAATTATTGTTAAGATAAAACTTCTCAACACTATGACGGCTATTATCAGGCAAACAGAAAATAAACAGTGAACTAGAAGATAGGAAAAAATTGGAACCCTCATCTATTGCTGGTGGGAATGGAAAACACTGGAGGTGGTGCCGTTTAAAACAGTTTGGAGGTCCCTTAGAAAGTTATACATAAAATTACCATATAAGCCAGCCACTCCATTCCAAGACATACACACAAAAAATCTGAAAGCAGGGCCTCAAACAGATAACTTACACACAATGTTCGTTACATTGTCACAATAACCCAAAAGTGGGAACAACCCAAGTGCCATCAACAGAACAATGGGTAAGCAACATGTGGTATATGGCGCTGCAGGATAAGCATCGACTGCTAACTACAAGGGTGGTGGTTCAAATCCAGCAGCTGCTCCTTATAAACACTATACAGAGTCACTATGAGTTGAAACTAACTCAATGGCACTAACAACAATAACAACATGTCTGAATCTTGAAACATTGTTGTTGTTAAGTGCCGTCAAGTCGGTTCCGACCCATAGCAACCCTGTACAGGGTTTCCGAGGCTGTAAATCTTTATGGGAGCAGAGAGCGTCATATTTCTCCTGCGGAGCGGCTGGTAGTTTCGAACTGCTGACCTTGAGGTTCGCAGCCCGATTCATAACCACTAAGCTACCAGAGCTCTTTGAATGTTGAAACATTAAGCTGAGTTAAAAGAAGTCCAGTGCAAATGGGCAAATACTGGAGGATCCCCATTTATATGACACTGTTAGAAGAGACAAAATAATAGAGACCAAATGCGTAGTGGTTACGAATCGGGCTGCGAACCTTAAGGTCAGCGGTTCAAAACTACCAGCC
>NW_006408523.1:12200028-12218895 GCF_000296735.1 Chrysochloris asiatica | reverse complement strand
CGAGTCAGGGTCGCTATGGGTCGGAACCGACTCGACGGCACTTAACAACAACAACAACATGGGGGGGGGGTTTCTGGTGTGGCACTGCGGGATAATGCGCTGGACTACAAGGTCAGTCTGAACCACAAGGTTGGTGGTTCAAGCTCACCAGTCCCTCCTTGGAAACCCTATACAGGATCACTAAAAGTCGGAACCAACTTGACAGCACATAACAGAGGAATAATGAATAAGAATAAGGAGCTCTGGTAGCGTAGTGGTTATGAATTGGGCTGCTAACCTCAAGGTTGGCAGTTCGAAACTACCAGCTGTTCTGTGGGACAAAGATGAGGCTTTCTGCTCACGTAAAGATTTGCAGCCTCGGAAACCCTGTACAGGGTCACTATGAGTCGGAACTGACTCCACAGTGCTACACAGTAACAACAACAACAAGGGAGGGGAGTTATTGCTTAAAGGACACTGAGTTACTGTTTGAGGTGATGAGAAACTTCTGGACATGCACAATGGTGATGGCTGCAAAATATGGTGACTCAATGAACTGCACATTTACAAACTGTAAAAATGCAATGTTTCGTTAAATATTTTACCACAAATAAAAATTTTAATTTGTGGTGTGTTCATATTAACTAACATTCATACTGGACACTCACTTCCATTATGCTTATCTTCTTAATATCTCAATTATGATTCTTAAACAGTACTTACCAACTGAAGATAGAAATCAGTAGGACTATTTATGTGACAAACCATAACTGATATATCTGTCATTTCTTCAGGCAAAACTGGTGGATTATAGACTAAAATTGTACATTTTTCAGCGTGACTTCTTGGTGATTGTGACCTAAATCTAATTAAAAGTATAATTAAAGCATAAGCAAGAGCCATTGTTTTCTTTTTACTGTGAACTAAGTAAAAGTTTACAGAGCAGATAATCAATTTACATTCAATGAATCATTTCCTTTCATATCATGGTTGCAATCCCATCAATGTGACACCACTTTTGTCCCTCTTCCTCCCTGAGTTTATTTCCATTCCTTCTTCTTTCCAAACCCTTCTGAGCTTTGTCCTTGGGTAAGTGCTGCCCATCTGATCTCGGAGAGCTGACCTCTATGGTATACTTACCACCTCACTAGTGTTGTTGTCCCTCCCTATAGACCTACCGATTGCTTGGCTGAAAAGTGAGCCCCCCAAGGATGAGTTTGGTTCCAGACCTGAGGGGTAAGCTAGAGTCACAGTCTCGGGGTGCTACCAGTCAGAGCCATTTTCTTAGTCTTTCTTTTCTCTGAACTGACCTCAAGTAAGGACTTGCCTATAGACTTCCTTTCTAATTTCTCTCCTCTAACTTATATATGTCTTCAATTAATTATATTCAGTTATCAAACCAGATTAAATAAGATGTCAGGTCTCACAACTCATTAATAAATCTTCAAGTTTGTGTAAAATTATAAAGCAGTCTAGATGTTATTATATTAATTATAAAGCATACTTAGATTCACAGCTGTTTCTACTCTAACTTTCAGTTGAATTTGATATAGTCTTGCTGTAAATTCAGCTCTGACCATCAGTGACAGCTCTGACCATCAGTAACCCTGTAAGTTGGAGCAGAGCTACCCTCAGGATTTCTGTCATCTTTAAGGAAGCACACTGCCACATCTTTCTCCTGGCAGATCAGCTGGTGGGTTTGAAACAGCAACCTTCTGGTTAGTAGTTAAGTGCTTACTACTACATAGCCATGGTCTATGGTAGTAGCATCTGTAAGTCCCTTCCAACTCCAAGATTCTCTATTTCTCTAAAATAGAACCTACCTAGGTATTTTCCAGGACAGAGCATCAGGGTCTTCCATTATGTCATGCAAACCAATTAGCTGGGTTACTTAGTCACCATTCTTTGCTGAGGGGTGGTGATTTATAACTGTCTAGATTACTACTTTAGACAGTTAGAATGGTAATCATGAATTCATGTATCAATGGCAGCAATTTAAATCAGAAATGGTTAAACTGTAATTCTGGAAATCCTATTACAGTTGCTTGTGAAATTACCAAGAGCCCCAAAATATCTACAAATCCTTTCTAATTTATCTAATTTCTTGAATCAAATTATTTGGATGTAGTGCTCACAGGCAAAACCTGCACTTGTTTGTTGTTGTTGCTAAGTGCAGTCAAGTCGGTTCTGATACACAGCGATCCTGTAATAGGGTTTCCAAGGAGCGGCTAGAGGGTTTGAACTGCCAATCTGACAGTTTAAATCGACCTTAGGGTTGGGGGCTTATCCTACAGCATCACACCAGGACTCCAAACCTGTAATCGTAGTATTTTAACCTCTTAAGACAATAGTTTTCAAGACAAAATATTCTATTCTAATTTATAGCAATATTCTCAAGGAATATCTAAGTTTTAAAAAGTTACATACCTTGCTAGTTCCATAAAAACTAATGCATCTCTAAGAGACACCGGCATATCACTACTTATTTTATTTGTTGGTGGTTTCTGTAGATCTACAATGAGCATATCATCTTCTTCTTTAAAAACTTTCATTAAAACAGCTTTGTTATTTACCATTTTCAAAAATTCCACTTTAGCTTCCTTTCCCCAGCCTTTATTCTATTGAAAAAAGTAAAATTAAAAAGTATTTCATAATTACAAATTAGCTCTAATGTCCTAATACCCTAGATTTTTAGCTTTATATACCACCCAGTCTGAAACTTTGAGCACAGACAATGAACCAACCACAGATTCTCAAGGTTTCCACAAGCAGTTTCACTTTAGAATTTAGTTTCACTTTAGAACATAATGATTACCAAAGAACAATTCAAAATAAAAAGGACAAGTATTGCACATATATTCCATTTAAGGATACACACTTAAAAGGTAATTTTTTAAGTCATAAAATATAAAGATATATACAGTCAGCAGACGTTTATCTAGCTTCTATTACTAGCAGTAGATGTATATTCAGTATGAGGAGCTTTCAAAAGTCCTTTGGAAACTCCATTATTTATCAATTCCGCTTAAACTTTTTGAAGTCTCCTCAGATATGCTACTTTAACAATGAGGAAACAAATTCATCTGTTTAAAGAATAATTTTAAACATTAATCCTGTTAAAAGTTAAACACTTAAGTACCTATGACCAAGGTAAATTTCAAGATTAACTACATTTAACAACAGCAAGAATCTCATTAGGGTCCTTTCCAAAAAAAGGTCCAATCAAAACACGCTTATGAGTGGATCTTCTGGGCTGATTTAATTCCAGGCAGAAAGGTCAACTCAGAAGGTCATGGCAACTGTCTTTGGGCATTCCAAAGGGGTCATTCTTGATAAGAGTTTCTCAAAGGACCCAGGATGGTCACAGGGGCTAACTCTGAACACGTGTTCAGAAAACTGAAAACTGCACTGGTGAGGAATAGGTCAGGAAAATTGCACTGAAGAATTTTTGCCAACACAATACATCAACTAAGTCTCCCAAGGTAGCAAAGGCTGTTCTAGGAAAATGTTGTAGGGGAAATCATACCTGCACTCTACAGCCCTGATCCTGCCCCTTCAGTCTTCTTCTGTTCCCCAAACTCAAAGACCACTTAAAACGAACACAATTTGTGCCTCAAGAATGCCAAAACTTCTGTTTGCTGTGATATAAATCAAATAGCTCAGTATTTTTCAAGGAAGGGTTAACATCATACAGGGTTCCTGAGGCTGTACATCTTTGGGGGCCAGAAAGCCTCATCTTTCTCCTGCAAAGTGGCTGGTGACTTTGAACTCCTGTGCAGATCATATGGAACCACTGCGCTTCCCTCAGGGAGGGTTGGAGAGATGCAAATACCACCTTCAAGAGAGTTTAAACCTGGCGGCCAGGGGGCGGGCCTGGGTGGTGCACCTTTTGGCTATTTGATGATGCATGGAGGGGACTGTAACCATTGTAATGAAATGTGATAGGACAAGTGTAAAGCTCATGTTCTCCCATGTAAACCTCACAATAAAAACTTAAAAAAAAAAAAGGAGTATAAAACCTAGATGGAGAATAGGTCAAAAAACTATAGTTTCACAACTAAAAACTGTAGCTTCACAACTAGATATTTTAGTTTACTAAAGTTTTTTCCATGATTTTGTAACTCTTTTTGACTTAATCTCATTTATAGAGACATGTATCACACCATATATTAAATTTGTTTCTCCACGTGTATCTGACTCTAAAATTTAGTGGTTTACTTCGATATGTAACCTACCAATTATGCTGATATTTGCTTATTCAATTCCAATCATGGAAGTTAACACTCACTTCCTTTTTTATTGGCAGCAATGCCATGTTATGTAAAATGCACTTTCAGAATTAGTGCTTTGAGCATAAACTCAGTCATGTGATTTGTCACACACACAGTGAAAATCCTCCCAAGAGAAAGTAATGAACTGGTACTTACTGAATGTGGTGGAACAATGTCTTTCAGTGAGCATGACTGGGCAAATGGCTGGATATCATTGAGCAGTCCTTCAGTACAGGATGCAGGCTTCCTTAGTACCAAACTTAAATCACTCAGTACTATATGCTGCTCAGCAAAGTGTTCTGGCCTCACATGGGAATCATGAACTCTAGGAGAAATTCAGATACTATTTGGTGAAAATAATGCTTCAAATCTGAACTCGCTTTCCCCATAAAACGTATACATTTCTAAAGACACTTTCCTTAGATATTCTAGAAAGCCGTATTCTAATTCATAATACTTCTTTACTGGTGCTATTGTCAGCTGCCACTGAGTCAAATGACTCCTGGTGACTTCGTGTGTTAACAGAGCAAAACTGCTCCACAGGGTTTGGTTGGCTATATCGTCACAGAGCAAACCACCAACGCTTTTCTTCAGCGGTACCTCTGGATGGTTTATAACCACCAACCTCTAGGTTAGAAGTCAAGCGCAAACCATTTTTGTCACTTAGAGACCTATACAAATTATGTCTAGCTTCAATTAGCACAAATGTTGTTATCCATAGAATTCAGTATTAGCTACCTTTATCTGAACTTTCATCTACTTATTCAGTTTAAACTCAAAGGAAATGATGACCCCCAAAACATAGATGTATTTATTCTAGAAAATATACATTTATTTTAAAACCACTAAAAAAAAGTTAATGCTGGTCCTTATTACAGAAACATTTTTGGCTGGTTTTATTCTCAGAAAAAATTGAAAGAAACATTTTTTTAATACTTAGAGTAAACAAGATACTATGTCACTTGGTGGTCGTGGTGGTGGTTATATGCTGTGGAGTCGGTTCCGACCCATAGCGACCCTGTACAGAGTTTCCGAGGCTGTACATCTTTACAGGAGCAGAAAGCCTCATCTTTCACCTGTGGAATGTCTGGTAGTTTCGAACTGCTGACCTTGAGGTTAGCAGCCAGACTCGTAACCACTATGCTACCAGAGCTCCTTCTATGCCACTTAAGCATATGTTACTATAATTATAGAACTCCATTTAAAAATCAACTTTAAAATCCTGCAGCTAACTATTAACACCTTATTTCAAAGAAGTTTTTTTTGTATATTATTCCTACTTCAAGCAATGTAACAAGAGCACTTAAATCTGAAGTACATTTTTAAAAGCTCCTTTTCTAAGCTCATCTATTAACAATGATAGATAATATTTTATTAAGGGATACAAATATAGAAAAAAATGATAAAATGTATGTGTCTTGAAAGCGAAGAATAAACAAATTACTGCTTTACCCATTCCTAATTTTTGTCTTTAAACTTCCTTACTCATGCTTCTAGGCAGACTAAGAACACATAGTAATTATAAAATATCATACCCTGGAACAATTAAGACTTCAGAATTTCCAAAATCTATCATAAATATTTGTATTAGTGCAACTTCACAGACTGAGTACTTGGTTGGACTACCAGATTTTCTAATATCTTTACTTTTTATTGGAATTAATTCAGTGATAGTTCCTCGACACCACATTCCATTTTCAATACTGTTGATATATATTCTTGCACCTAAATAGTGAGAAAACCATAATCACTGTTTAAGAAGAGAAATACCTAATTAAGTGCTAATTTACAAACATGCACATTTACCACAACCCAACAACCCACTGCCATGGAGTCGATTCTGACTCATAGCGACCCACAGGGCAGAGCAGAATTGCTCCATAAGGTTTCCCAGGCTGTAAATCTTTACAGAAGCAGACTGCCACATCTTTCTTGCATTCAGGAGCTGGTGAATTCAACCCACCAAGCTTTTGATTAGCAGCCAAGTGTTTAAACCACCACATCAAGGAGGCTTCTTTTTAAGAAGTCTTAATTTCTTTTTTGACACAGTATTATGTCAAGTAATGGAAGAATATTTTCATGCTTAGCTAATCTACCCAAATAAAATATTTTGGTATGTTTTGCTATACAGAAACTTATGAGATAAACAAGAAGATCAAAACACAAAAGGTACTAAGTCAGCAGTCACCTATGAAGGATCAGTATTTGATGAAAGATGAATGACACTGCCCTGCAATTAAAAAGCTCAAGAAAAGCAGAGTGACAGATGAATTAATTGCTACACTATATTTGCTACAATAAAGACTAGCTCTATCCTCATGCATACAAACACACACATATGGTGGTGGATGTTATGTGCCAAGGAGTCGGTTCTGACTCATAGCGACCCTCCACAGGTTTTGAGGGTGAAAATCTGTAAGGGAACAGAAAGCCTCATCTTTCTCCCACAGAACAGCTGGTAGAGTCTAACTGCTGACCCTGAGGTTAGCAGCCCAATTTGTAACTATAACGCTACCAAAGCTCCTTAATACACACATATGCTGCTGTTGTTGTTGTTGTTATGTGCCGTGGAGTCGGTTCTGACCCATAGCGATCCTACCCTGCACAGGGTTTCTGAGGCTGTAAATTTCTACAGGAGCAGAACGCCTCATCTTTCTCCCACGGAGCAGCTGGTAGTTTTGAACTGCTTACCTTGTGGTTCGCAGCCTGATTCGTAACCACTACGCTACCAGAGATCACCTTAATACACAATACACACATATAGATACACAAAATTACACTTGTAAATTACTGTAGTAGCATAAAGGAAGATAAAAATGTGTGGGTGAAACAAACAAGAAAAACAGCATGTGAAATACCAAAATCAACTAGCTAATCCATACTAGACTTTAGAGAAGGGAAGACGTACTGAGGACTTGGCAATGAGAGGCCTTTTGGATGGATTACATAAAATGATGGGTTAAAAATAACCAGGAAAAAAAAAAAGAAAGAACAGGCAAGCAAGATGTCTGAATGTCAAGAAAACAATTCAGGAAAGCAGTGGCTGAAACCCCTGGAACAGTAATCTAGGGGTAGATACAAGGCTGGGTTCATGGACTGAATGAGTGTGTAGAGACAGTGGGAATACAATCACAAATATACACCTAGGTCTGACAGGAGTATTTAGACATTTAGACATGGACATTTACCTTCACTACAAACATATCCATGAATGTGGTGGAGCATGTTGTTAGATGCTGTTGAGTCGATTCCGACTCATAGCGACTTTGTATAGCATTTCTGAAGCTGTAAATCTTTACAGGAGCAGAAAGTCTCATCTTTCTCCCACATGGTAGATGAAGCATACAGACAGCAAAACCACGTTAACTTCTTAGGCATTACCAAACACCTTACAGGACTGATTTGTTGTGCCTAAGGGCTCAGAACCATAGTCTAAGGGAACATCCAGTTCAACTGACTTAACAGTCTACAAAGACAATGTTCTAGCTCCTACTTTGGTGAGTAGCAACTGGGATCATAAAAGCTCATAAACAGACATCTAAGGTTCAACTATTGATCTCTCCCTGTCTGCAGGAAAAAACAGTGACGAACATGGATTAATGAACAACATGAACATGAATCTCCACAACCCTGAGTCAGCAGAACTAGTTGGTGCCCTGTTACCACTACAAACTGCTCTGAAAGGGGTGACACCCTGGATTGAGTGGGAGAAAATGTGGAATACTCAAAAGCATTAAAATGATCAGTCTTACTGGTCAGATTGAGACTGGTGGAACCCTGAGACTACAGCCATCAGTCATCCTTCAGGTCTGGAAGTGAACTTACCCAGGGCTCAATTTTCACTAGTGAGGTATGCACACCACAGAATGGTCAACCATTGGAGAATAAAAGGGCAGAGTTTACTTACGGACAAAATTCAGAAAGGTGGAGAGAGAAGGAAGAACGGAAAAAAGAAGCACAGGGAGGAAACGGGATAAGTCAAGTTACATAAAAGGGATTGCAATCATTGAGCTGAAATGCTGTGCATGACTTGTTGAATGGAAACCTAACGGTACATTCTGTTAATCAATTCACAGTAAAAAGTTAAAAAAAAGAGGTTGAAATTCTCGTTCAAACCATGTAGCATAATTTCAAGAGCTACAAAGTTACCTAGCTTAGAGCCCATACTCTTAACAATGAAGCTGTGCACTGGAGATAACTAACTGTGTGGTAAGATCTGCTCTCTGTTGATACACAGAGGGATGCAGTATGTACGCCTCTGCAGGTACAAGCACAAACAGCTGAGTTGAAAGGCCTTATTTAGGTGTCCGATGCCACTCTCACATGTGGAGAGCAAGAAACTGATTGCAAACTATGAGGGCACAGGTTTCTCTGGAGACAAGGGGACAGTCTAGATAAGCTATCATTAGTTTAATAATTTATAAAACAATTCACTTTACTCCATAATGAGATTATGCAACATAGCTAACTCTAAAAATGTGCTAATGGTTAATTTTAACCCTTAATCAACTTACCAAAATAAAATTTATGTTAAATTTAACACTTTCACACTTGGAGCAAATAGCTATATTATTAAGTCTATATGGGTTGGTCAAACATAATAATGTTTAAATAAAATTGATGTTTTAACTTGGAGTAGTATTTCATTACCTAGTTCTAAAATATCTGAAGGACTGAGATGTAAACTCTTGTTGCAAATTTGATTCACCTTCTTTTCCAATAATGTTGCATCTTTTATTTGTGAATACTTCCGAACATAGAAGTGGCAAGGATGTATTACATGACTTACCAAAACTAGTTCTGGGGAGCCTATATAAGAAAAAGTATTTAAACCACATTAATAAACCATGAGTTAGAAAAGAATCTACAAATGCTGAACAAATACAATATCCTATAAAAGAAAAATATCTTATGGTATTACAAACTCTAAAATACTGAGACTCCATAGAACAGTCCAAACAATGGTACCCAAACTATAATACAAATGGATCACTTTCAACAATTAATTCTTTAGCAACATAAACTGCAAACAGGTTACTTGCAAAATATGTAAGTACAATTGTAGTTCATGTGTAGGTAACATAATGGCATAGTATATGTTGCAACCCAACAAAATTTCAGAGTTTACCTGGAACTCAGAACCCCATTTCTAATGATTAGGTTTCTAGTACAGCTCACAAAATCCTGTCTATAGTATTTCTCCAGAACCTATAAATAGTTCATCATGTTAGAGAGGGATGAAAACTGTCTGGGGAAAGCCAAAGTATTAAGAAGCATATAGAGGAAAGTTGTGTGTTCGAGTAGGAGGTGAAAGTGGAGCAAAAGCAGTGAGATAATTTTATGCATGCAGGAGTTAGTTGAGGCATGACTGCAAGATTGGTTTGAAGTGCAAGGTCGAAGGTTCAAACTTGGACCTTGGAAATCCTATCCAGGATTGCTATGAGTCAGGAATGACTCAAAGGCACTAAACAACATTGATGCAAAAAGATCTCCTAAGTACAAAATTAAGCCAAAAAAATAACATTGTTACTAGGGTTGAAGTTCATACATGCCCAACTTTATTGAAACAAAACAACTTTAAACGTGTCTCTGCAATCAATGGATGGCTGCACCCAAGTTCTCCCAGTAATACATTTGTCTTAATCTCGCTAAGGTGGCTTCCAAAAAACAGGTCCAACAAAACAGTAACTTCTGAGAGGATATGCTGAACCAGTTCAATTCAAGGTACAGAGGTCACCTCAGAAGGGAATGATGACTGTTTTTTGGCATTCCAAAGGAGTAATCTTGATAGATTTTCACAAAAAAACTGAGGGCAATCATAGGGGCTTATTACTAAGTTTTCAGAAAACTGAACTGGTGAGAAAAACGTCATGAAAGTTGCATCAAGTAATTTTGTTGTTGTTGTTTAAATCATGAAACTGCACCTGCTCATTCTCTGATGGTGCTATGGGCTGTCCAAAGATAATTTCAATGGAAAACTTTACCCCATCCACCCTCTATCCCTGGTCTGGCCCCTTCAAACTTCTTTTATGTTCCGCAAACTCAAGGATGCTAAAACTGCTGTTTGTCAAGGTGTAATTAAAGAGACTACAACTCTTTGGGGAAGTGTTAGAGAATTAAAATCATTGTCTTCAGAAGTGTCTAGACTACGATGATGATGTTAAAAAACAATAGCTTCACATTTAGATATATATATACTTTTTAATAAAAGTTGGCCATGATTTTGTAGCAATGTGGATGGCATGGTATGCTTTATGTAAAAAACAATCTACGTCTATCTATATTATGCTTATTCAGCATAAAGAAAGCCTAGAAGGGCAGGAAGGACTAAACAGAGTGCCAACAGTTGACTGGATATAACGGAAGGCAAGGTTTCACAGGGTGGTTTACTATGTACACACACATATATATTTGAACAACGCAAATGCTCTGTGATTAGTTTTTGAAAGTGTGCAAAGACGAGGAGAAATGCAATTGGAGAGAGCAAGCAAAGATGGTGGTAGTGATACGCTGTGGAGTCAGTACCAACTCAAGACCCTGTACAGGGTTTCAGAGTCTATACTATCTTTACAGTCGCTGAGGGCTTCATCTTTCCCGCAAGCAGTGACTGGTAGATTCGAATTACTGACCTTGCTAGCAAGCATAGAAAGACAACAGAAACTAAACAGACTATTTTAACCTTTCAGACCAATAAAGATTAAAAAGAATAATATCCATATTCTTGATAGAGCTAAAAAGATAAATTATGTGGAACTAGGGAGACAGGTAAGAGACATGCTGCTATACATTTTAGACACACTTTTGCTAAATACAGTTAAGGTTTTAATATTACAAAGGAAGAAATACTAGTTATCAATGAAATCCATTTTACACATTGCTTTATCCTAGATAAGAATTACTATATACACAGCAAACTCCACTATTTAAGTAGCAAAAGTACCTGCTTTTGATCCAAAAGAAACAGACGTCTTTTTCTGAAGAGGCTGTTTTTGATTTCTAGGTGTTTCCATAAAATAATCTGTAAAATATGCTTCATCAAAATAAGAAATAAAGGCAATTGTACTAATTTTGTTAATGCTGACAATGGTATACTTTTGTTCAAAAAGCTGTACCTCAAATGGCAAAATTCTAGAATGGAAAGATACTTGTGTTACATAATAAAATCTTAAATTATTGTAATTCACAGAGATATCAGTGATAATATAGTGGAAATGAGAAAACAACATACATACATATTTTTGTAGCTAAAATGTCATTCTGAACCAAAAAAACCCCCACAAAACTGAGGAGAAAAAATTAAAACCCATCTTGACAATGATCCTAAAGACGACTAACCCACTGCCATCAAGTTGATTCCGACTCATGGCAATCCTGTATAGGATTTCGGAAGCTGCAAATCTTTACAGGAGCAGAAAGCCTCATCTTTCTGCCTGGGAGCAGCTGGTAGTAGATTTGAACTGCTGACCTTGTGGTTAGCAGGACTCCTTTACAGAAGATTGGTGGTGGTGGTGGTGTGCCAGGGAGTCAGTTCCAACTCATAGCGACCCTGCATAGAGTTTCCAAGGCTGCAAATCTTTATAGGACAGGAAGCCTCATTTTTCTCCCATGGAATAGCTGGTAGTTTCGAATTACTGACCTTGAGGTTAGCAGTCTGACTCGTAACCACTATGCTACCAGAGCTCCTTTAAAGAAGATTAATGGTATAAAATTTTGTATGTATAGCAGTATCTCACTACAATGTTACTGGGAAAATACCAACACTGCAAATGTTATCAAGTACCTGATACATTTCAATGTTATAAACAGATGATATTATGTATAATTGTTCATTTCATAGCAGATCAAATCTCAGAAAAAGACTTGTTAGTCTTAAATTCAATGACAAAGTAATAAAACTTTCACAAATCACATCTCTCATTTATTTATATATGCATCTTTTATATAAGGTTTATAGTATGTAGAACATTTAAAAGTCAAATACCTTAATTAAACCAAATGTTAAACTTACACCTCTGAGGTTAGCTATATAGCAGAACTAAAAATAAAACTATCATTAACTTTGAAAAATGTGACTGTAAGGGTAAGGAATCAACAGGATTTAATTAATAACAAGGTAAAAGACTATAACACAGCAATATATTTCTGGTAAGCACAGGAAAAAACCAGTACAAATTGTTTCCAGTTACAGACACAAGGTTTGGCTTATTTGGTTTTTGGTTGCTTTTATATTTTCACTCACTTTCCAGGTTCTCTTCAATAATTTCTTCAATGATCACGTCAGGACTAGATCCCGTTTGTGGCAGAGCAGCAATGGCTTTGGCAACAACTTCTTTCTTTGGATGGCAGTCCTTTGTTTCTAAGCCCACGTCACTGGCTCCACATTGCAAAGGTGCCGATGGTGCTTCATTACTCAGCACAGAGAGCTCAGACTTGTTCTCCTCTAGTGACAAGTAGGCATCCAAACAAGAAAATTCCTTTTTATTAGTATACTTCTTTTGCACATTCTGTCCAATTTTATTTTCTTGGGGAGAAAATCTGTTTAAAAATATAGGAGCATATTTAGGATTTTTTCACATGACCTTTTAAAATCACTTTATAAATTCTTTATATTCACCTTCAGGCCAGTTCCATACTGCATTACAGTTAATGCTGTGACACATATAAAAGGGATAAAAAGCGGTCCCAGCGCCCCAGGGATATTTTTTAACTGCTTTATAATTTAATATAGCAACATTCAATACTTTTTACTACATTTACAGAGTTGTGCAGCCATTATCACAATCTAATTTTAGAAATCTTTCCATCACCCAAAAAGGAATTTCTGCTTTTCCTAGCCACAAGCAGGTCCCAGGGTTTTGTTTTGTTTTTTTTATAAAAAAAAAAACACAAAACAACCTAAGACAGAGCCATTGCCATGCTGCAATGAGTTTCGATGACGGGTAAGACTGAGGAATTCGCACTGACCGCCTAAGACAGGCAGCATCCCTTAAACAAATAATAAATAAGGAAGAATCTGATGCAGACCGTGCAGACCCGGTCAGGAGTTCAAGTCCCTGTGGGCCCAAGCGTTGCTGACCGTCCAAACCATAGGCTCTGAGGATCAGACTTTAGCCACCTAGCAGACGTAGCAAAATGTCCCTTATCTGATTATTCAGATACGCTGGTTAGTAATTCCATACATGAGCCCTGGATACCCACAGATAAATGTAAAACCCTTCCCTAAAAGCCGAGACTGTAAATTCCAAAAAGGGAAAGTTTTTCCCCCAAAAAAAAGCTAAAGAGGATAGAGAGAAACTCTGTTAACTGATGGTATGTGGAGGGGATTATAATCAATGTAATGAAACAAGGTATATGAATGTTTGAATGTGAAACCGATGATGTCCCCTGAAAACTTTCACTCAATCCACAATAAAAACCTTAAAAAAAAAAAAACACAAAATAGGAATTTAATCAGTGAAAAGTTGAAGAAAACAGTCGATCACAACAATCTGATCCTTAGAATAGTGGATAATAACAGTTTTCAAAAGGAGTCATTTTGATTTGGTTTAGGTATTTGACATTAAATTGTTTAAACTATATTGTTTCTTCTTTAATTCGGTCATGGGTACAATCCTGAATAAATCACTAGAAACCTCCATGTACGCTAATAACACTCATTAATCGAATGTGTTGAGTATCATTATTCACGAGCCCTTAGCCCAGTGATTATTCACTCTACTCCAATTTTCTCTATCTTCTCCACATATCCAGACAGATCTAAGTCATCAAATTTACAAACAAGCATAGACACCCTAAGAAACAAATGAGGTAAAGGCTCATAAAACTTACGATTTGTAGCTAACCTATGATGAATTTATCTTCTTCACAGACCAGTTTAGTATACGATTTAAAAAATACCCAACAAAGTGAATGACACATACTCTCCTGTCTTTTCTAGCAGTCAGATATTTATTAACATAAGAAACATTAATATATGTTGAATACAGGCTCAAACACCTTTTGAGACACACATTGATATACAAACTTGCAAACAAAACATCTTTTCATAACTTCTCTTAATTAACACTGTTGTTGCTATTGTTAAATACCATAATGTCATTTCCTACACACAGTAATCTTGTATAGGGTTTTCAAGGAGAGGTTGGTGGGTTTGAACTACTGACCTTGCAGTTCAAACCAACCTTGTTATCAGTGCATTATCTTGCAGCACCACACCAGGACTCCTATGTAACCTTGCTGAGACATCTAACACTGCTATCCAAGTTCAGTCTTACCAATCTCTGTTTTGACGTCTAGAACACCATGCTCCTGTTTCTCCTTCAACCGATCTGCTCCTTCTCTCTTCTGTGTTGTTTTGGTTACCCACTCCCTGACATAAATTTAAATCTTTTCCAGATTATTTTCTTTGACCTACTTCAATATCTGCACTGCCCAGCAATCCCCTGGTTTAACTACCATTTGTTGTCTGTTAACTTCAAGACTGGCTGTTGGAACACAGCCCCAGGTACATGGGAGAAAAGGCCTGGTAACCTGCTTCCATTAAAACCAGAGCCAGGGAAAGAAAGCCTCCGCTGGAGCTCGACTTGGTACAATGCCCTCAGCTTGAGGGCAACTAACAATCAGGAGAGACATTTTCCTTAATAACTAGGAAAAAAACGAAGACTGACATCAAACTTAAAGTCAATACAGTTTCTTAAAAACGAGTAACTTTTGGTCTTAAAATATTTGAGAATATCCACATTTAAGTTAGAAAAATCTAAAAGAATCCATTAATTGGACAGACTGCTAATTATCCATGGAAGCACAAACAGGACAAAGAATCACAGAGGCCTTAAAGATGAGGCTGTGCTCATCCAGGCACTGTCTTGGGAAAGATGACTGGAGCCAAAGGGCTAGCGCTGCAGTTCTCTGACAAGGTCTTCCTTGTGGTGGAGAGAAGCCATGACAGGCTAGCTCAGCCTAATGCAGATAAGCTATTTCATTCTTCTTGGATCAACTATCAATACCCATGGAAGCAGCAGTCAAGAAATCAAACAACATATTGCATTGGGCAATTCTGCTACACAAGACCTTTGTAATGTGTTGAAGAGCAAAGATGTCAGCTTGAAGACTAAAGTGTACCTACCCAAACCATATTATTTTCAATAACCTCATATGCATGTGAAAGCTGGACAGTCAATAAGGAAGACCGTAGAAAAATTGATGCTTTTGAGTTACAGTGTTGGAGAATATTGAAAGCGCCATATAACTATAACTCAAAAGAACCAATAGATCTGTTTTGGAAGAAGTGCAGCCAGAGTGCTCCTTGGAGGCCAGGATGGCCAATCTTTGTCTCTCATACTTCAGACATATTGTCAGGCGAGACAGTCGCTGGAGAATGATACCATGTATGGTAAGGTGGAGGGTCAGAGAAAAAGAGAAGACCCCCAGCGAGATGGACTGGCAAAGTGGCAGCATCAATGGGCTCAAGCATGGCAACAATTGTGAAGTTGGCCCAGGATCGGGCAGTTTTTCATTCTGCTGTGCATAAGGTCGCTATGAGTCGGTACCAACTCGAAAGCACCTAACAACAACAAAAACAACAACAGGGTTGTTGTTCAATACAACCTTCTGTGCAGGTGGGAATGTGCTGCACTATCCTCTGTGGTAGGCATTATTCACACTTGACTACTGAGCACTTGAAATGTGGCTAGTGTGACCAAGAAACTGAACTTTTAGTTTTATTTAGGTTCATATTCAATTTATACTTAATATGGTTGTTGTTGTTAAGTGCCAATGAGTCAGATCCAATTCATAGTGACCCTGTATAGGGTTTCCTAGGAGAAGCTGGTGGGCTTGAACAGCTGACCTTGCAGTTCAAACAGACTTTGTGGTCCAGTGCTTATCCTACAGCGCCACATCAGGACTCCACTTAATATGGTCAGCACCTACCATATTGGACAGCACTGGTCTAGAAAATACAGTTCAAACTCTCCTACAAAGTATACAAAGTCGAGTCTACCACATGCTATCATACATCCAGTTCACTGAATGTAGCACGCTATAGTCATAATTTGTCTGTTTTAAAATATCTTCCCTCCCTTTCGTTTTCCTTTCTTAGTGCTATTTCTTTTCCAAGGAGAAGGAAATATAAAATCTATTCTATAAAGATTTTTCTCAACCTATTATCATATATAGGAACTCTGGTAGCGTAGTAGTTACAAATTGGGCTGTGAACCGCAAGGTCAGCAATTCTAAACTACCAGCTGTTCTGTGGGAGAAAGATGAGGCTTTCTGCTACCGTAAAGATTTAGTTTTGAAAATCCTGTACATGGTCACTATGAGTCGGAACCAACTCCACGGCACTTAACAACAACAACAACATGATCATATACAGCACAGTGGTTCTGTATAAGTACTGGTCTGCAAACCAGAAGGTCCATAGTTTGAGCCCACCAGCTGCTCCTTGAAAGAAAGACAAGGCTTTCTGCTCTTGTAAAAATATATAGCCTTAGAATCTCTATATAAATGGTGGTTATGAGTCAGAACTAACTCAAAGGCATATAACGGCACATAGCAACAACAACTACTGATTTCCCCAAGAAGTAACCATTCCCTCCCTTTGCACCTTCACTCACTTCTGCACATACCACTCTCACAGCAATTATGCACTTGACTGTTCAGGTCTGTCCTTTCTCTACATGTCTGAACTTCTCTGACACATATCACACCACTTAGGGCATTAGTTGGTGGTGGTGTTGTTATGTGCTGTCAAGTTGGTTCTGACTCATAGCAACCCTGTATAGGGTTCCAAGGAGCGGCTGGTGAGTTTGAACCACCGACCTTGCAGTTCAGTGCATTAACCCACAGTGCCACAGCTGGGCTCCACAGTATTAGTACTTAGTAAAAATCAGCAAAATATTGACAAATATATCATTAAATACTGATCCTTTCTAGTTATGTTAAATCTATTACGTGACAAATTTAACTGACATAAACTATTTTTCAGCTTTTGAATCATTGCTGCTTAAGTGCCACGGAGCAGGCTCCAATTCACAGCAACTCTGTATAGGGTTTCCGATGAGCAGCTGGTAGGTCTGAAGCACCAACTTTGTGGTTCACAGTCCAGTACTGATCCTACAGGATCACACCACAAGTCCTACTACACTAAAAATCCATCTTCCTGTCTACTAGGTAACTTAGGCCCTGTCAGATATGACTTGTTGTCATTCTTATACTTACTTTGTTGAGTCCTCAAATTCAATCTTTCCAATTTTGTTGAACATACAGATGATCTCACTACAATTCAGATTCAACCTAAAATAAAACATCAACATACAAGTAACTGCTCTAACTTCATTACTTCTTCTAAATAAAAATGAGTTGCTGACATTAAAATAACTCTAAAAGAAAATGAAAAACATTTAAATAGCTTTCTAATTTAACATAGATTCTACTTACTTTAAATGGTTGGTTGCTAACTTGGGCATTTGTTACTACTCAAACTTTTGATATTTACTTGCTTGCTATTTTAATATATTTAGGCCCTAATACATTTTTATGGAGCTCTGGTAGCGTAGTAATTACAAATCGGGCTGTGAACCTCAGGGTCAGCAGTTTGAAACTACCAGCTATTCTTCCACAGAAGAAAGATGAGGTTTTCTGCTCCCGTAAAGATTTACAGCCTCAGAAATCCTGTACAGGATTGCTATGAGTCTGAACCGACTCCATGGCACATAACAACAACTATACATTTTTACCCATAATTGTTATAGCTCCCTGAGAAATAACTCACCTGGAAGAGGGCCGTTGCTTTAGAGAACTCACTTCTGAGAACTCACTTTCATATGTTAACTTCAAAGTTCGGATAATCTAGAATTAACAATGTCATTCATGTGTGAATTTTCCATTGTCACAAATATTTCAGAAATAATAACATTTTAGAAGGGACATTATAAACCTTTGTTGTTGTTGTTGCTAAGTGCCGTCGAGTCAGTTCCGACCCACAGCGACCCTGTAAAGGGTTTCCGAGGAGCAGCTGTTGAGTTTGAACCACCGACCTTGCAGTTCAAATGGCTTTGCAGTCTGGCACAGTAACCCACAGCGCCACACCAGGACTCCTATAGACCTTTCGGTATATCATTAATTAATGTATTTATGGCTTGAATTGAAGGTACTCAAAGGAATGCAAATAAGGATTTAATATAGTACTCTTTTTCCCATAATAAGAGTTTAAAATTTTTTGGAGATGTGTATTAACAGGTAACAAAAAAGACACTAGCAAAAGAAAATATAGCTATAACTATCAAAAAAGGAGTCCTGGTGTGGTGCTGTGGGTTAATGCACTGGGCTGCAAAGTCAGTCTGAACCACAAGGTCAACAGTTCAAGCTCTCCAGCTGCCTTGGAAACCTTGTAACAGGGTCACTGTGGATCAGAATTGACTCGACAGCACGTAACATCATTCTACTGATTTTGTGCTTTACTGTCTTAAAATGTTCTTTTTTGCCTCCCGACTGGATGCCAGTTAACAACTGGCTTCCTAAATATGTTTTACTATGGTCAAGACCAAATCTTATGACTTTTTTCACCCCTAGTGAGTGCCTCATGGGAGTTCTGGTATGGCACTGTAGGATAAAG
>NW_006408523.1:12196701-12199928 GCF_000296735.1 Chrysochloris asiatica | reverse complement strand
TCAAAGGCATATAACGGCACATAGCAACAACAACTACTGATTTCCCCAAGAAGTAACCATTCCCTCCCTTTGCACCTTCACTCACTTCTGCACATACCACTCTCACAGCAATTATGCACTTGACTGTTCAGGTCTGTCCTTTCTCTACATGTCTGAACTTCTCTGACACATATCACACCACTTAGGGCATTAGTTGGTGGTGGTGTTGTTATGTGCTGTCAAGTTGGTTCTGACTCATAGCAACCCTGTATAGGGTTCCAAGGAGCGGCTGGTGAGTTTGAACCACCGACCTTGCAGTTCAGTGCATTAACCCACAGTGCCACAGCTGGGCTCCACAGTATTAGTACTTAGTAAAAATCAGCAAAATATTGACAAATATATCATTAAATACTGATCCTTTCTAGTTATGTTAAATCTATTACGTGACAAATTTAACTGACATAAACTATTTTTCAGCTTTTGAATCATTGCTGCTTAAGTGCCACGGAGCAGGCTCCAATTCACAGCAACTCTGTATAGGGTTTCCGATGAGCAGCTGGTAGGTCTGAAGCACCAACTTTGTGGTTCACAGTCCAGTACTGATCCTACAGGATCACACCACAAGTCCTACTACACTAAAAATCCATCTTCCTGTCTACTAGGTAACTTAGGCCCTGTCAGATATGACTTGTTGTCATTCTTATACTTACTTTGTTGAGTCCTCAAATTCAATCTTTCCAATTTTGTTGAACATACAGATGATCTCACTACAATTCAGATTCAACCTAAAATAAAACATCAACATACAAGTAACTGCTCTAACTTCATTACTTCTTCTAAATAAAAATGAGTTGCTGACATTAAAATAACTCTAAAAGAAAATGAAAAACATTTAAATAGCTTTCTAATTTAACATAGATTCTACTTACTTTAAATGGTTGGTTGCTAACTTGGGCATTTGTTACTACTCAAACTTTTGATATTTACTTGCTTGCTATTTTAATATATTTAGGCCCTAATACATTTTTATGGAGCTCTGGTAGCGTAGTAATTACAAATCGGGCTGTGAACCTCAGGGTCAGCAGTTTGAAACTACCAGCTATTCTTCCACAGAAGAAAGATGAGGTTTTCTGCTCCCGTAAAGATTTACAGCCTCAGAAATCCTGTACAGGATTGCTATGAGTCTGAACCGACTCCATGGCACATAACAACAACTATACATTTTTACCCATAATTGTTATAGCTCCCTGAGAAATAACTCACCTGGAAGAGGGCCGTTGCTTTAGAGAACTCACTTCTGAGAACTCACTTTCATATGTTAACTTCAAAGTTCGGATAATCTAGAATTAACAATGTCATTCATGTGTGAATTTTCCATTGTCACAAATATTTCAGAAATAATAACATTTTAGAAGGGACATTATAAACCTTTGTTGTTGTTGTTGCTAAGTGCCGTCGAGTCAGTTCCGACCCACAGCGACCCTGTAAAGGGTTTCCGAGGAGCAGCTGTTGAGTTTGAACCACCGACCTTGCAGTTCAAATGGCTTTGCAGTCTGGCACAGTAACCCACAGCGCCACACCAGGACTCCTATAGACCTTTCGGTATATCATTAATTAATGTATTTATGGCTTGAATTGAAGGTACTCAAAGGAATGCAAATAAGGATTTAATATAGTACTCTTTTTCCCATAATAAGAGTTTAAAATTTTTTGGAGATGTGTATTAACAGGTAACAAAAAAGACACTAGCAAAAGAAAATATAGCTATAACTATCAAAAAAGGAGTCCTGGTGTGGTGCTGTGGGTTAATGCACTGGGCTGCAAAGTCAGTCTGAACCACAAGGTCAACAGTTCAAGCTCTCCAGCTGCCTTGGAAACCTTGTAACAGGGTCACTGTGGATCAGAATTGACTCGACAGCACGTAACATCATTCTACTGATTTTGTGCTTTACTGTCTTAAAATGTTCTTTTTTGCCTCCCGACTGGATGCCAGTTAACAACTGGCTTCCTAAATATGTTTTACTACGGTCAAGACCAAATCTTATGACTTTTTTCACCCCTAGTGAGTGCCTCATGGGAGTTCTGGTATGGCACTGTAGGATAAAGCACTGGACTGCAAGGTCAAGTCAAACCACATGGTCAGCAGTTCAAACTCACCAGCTACTCCTTGACCAACTTAACAGCACTTAATAACAACAACAAAGTGCCTCATATGTAATACATGTTGTTAAGTACCATCAAGTTGGTTCAGACTCATAGCAATCCTGTATAGGGTTTCAAGGCTTTAAGTCTTACAAGCAGACATCTTTCTCCCAAGGTAATACATAGAAAATGACTATAACTGTGTTTAGAACTGTAGGGGAAGGAGAATGTTGTTAGTACCATGAAGTAGTTTCTGACTCATTTCTACTCTGTATAGGGTTTTCCCAGGAGCAGCTTCTGGATTTGAACTGTTGATCTTGTGGTTAGCTACTGCTGTTCAGTGCCATCGAGTCGGTTCTGACAAATAGCCACTGTGTATAGAGTTTTCAACTCAATCTTATGGTCCAGTACTTATGCTACTGCGCCACACCAGGACTCCTTGTGCTTAGGTGCCTTCCAGTGACGATCCTACAGAGCCACACCAGGAAGGGCTGGTCAAAAGTGAGGGTAGCAAACTCTTCTTCCATTTAACATTACAGACTCTGAATCAAGGTTGCCTATGGGAAACAAGGTCCTTAAGATTCAGAAGTGAGTAAAGCAGAACCCATACATTTAGTGAACAGGATTGAAATGAGCAAAAGAGGATCCAGAGCTACTCCTGTCCTGCCAAACCATCCTGTACAACCCATTTATTTTTTTACCCAACTTATCTCCTATATATATAAATAGATGACAGGAAATAGTTGAAGAACTTGTTTTTGGAGGTGTAAGATGGAGAAAAATAAAAGTTGACAAACTTGCAGATAGTACCAGTTCGACCTAGTTTCAGTGGCTTGATGATCAGAACTCAACTTGAGGAAGATAAAGAAATCTGATAAAGGAAGTAAGTGTAAATTGCTGCAATTTGATGAACTTGACCTATACTTATGGATGTAGTAGCTCAAAATACCAACTGAGAGGCAAGCCATCTTCATATCAAGGATCAAACCTATCCCCTTCATTCACAGGTTGATAGAGATGGGCAACTTAGACATTGGCTAACAAAATGGGGGAGGGGAGAAGCAGGAGATGCTAAAGGCACGAAGTGGCTGGCTTAGAAGTTTTTA
>NW_006408523.1:12192776-12196516 GCF_000296735.1 Chrysochloris asiatica | reverse complement strand
CCTAGGACCGTCAAGAGAGACGAGCATGAGCTGAATGTGTGAGAATCAGCGACACCAGAGAAGGAGGCAGATATGATGACATGGAGAGATAGGATTCTAAACTCATAGAAAGAGAAAGGCTGTGTGCTGGTGGCCAGGAGGCAGATTTGCAGAATATACTTTTTGATTGTTTAAATGATTATATATTCCTATTTGTTGTTTACATAAAAAATAATAATAATAACAGATGGGATAGAAGCAAATACTGTTCACTAATGATGCATAGAGGGGATTATAATCATTGCATTGAAACAAAATACGATAGGGTTGACTACAAAACCGATGTTCTCCCATGTAAACTATCACTCAACGCACAATAAAAGCTTTAAAAAAAAAAAAAAAAGTTAAATGGCATCTTGAATAAAATGTTTAGGTCAACAGTTGAAAGTCAAATCAAAAATTATTTACAAAAAGAAAATGGAGTTCCATATAGAGTTTAGTATTCTTTATTTGTTCTCATTTTTTATTCAGGTATCTTAGAAGCATCAACTTTCAACTCAATGTCATTCTACTTATTTCTCAATTCATGTGTCATAAAGATATAATTGCACCATTTCCCTTCATGATAAATAATAAAAGGCTAAACAGATATAATGTTTTGTCTTTTAATTCAAATTCACAGGAATTCTAAATTTATGTTAACAGCAAGATTGTCTGAGGAATAAATTCTACTATGGTAAGTCTTAAGTATCATGTTTCAAAGTAGAGAAATGAAGTACCACAGAAATAATTCAATTACCTGATTCAGGTCACAGTATGTCCTTAGAGAAGGTGCTGATTTTAATTCTTTTGCTATTTTCATGGCTGCATCCAAATCTTTTTTTTTCTCTTCAATGTAGTCTTTAGCCATTATTACATTTGACAGATAATTATCTGCATTTCTTACAACTTCTTCATACAAGTTCTTTTTCCTTTGAGACCCCAAAACTATTTTTCAGAATTTCATAAACATTTACATCAAAATGAATTTATACTAACTGAACATTATCTGAGAAGGCATTTTCACTAACTGATTAACTTAAATAATATGTAACATGGTTAAATAAAACATTTAACTAAACAGGAACATGTTACAGTTGACATCTATGTATGCATAATTAGAAAAAATAAATTCCAAAAAAGGATGATCATCATGTCATAAATATAGCTGTAATGAGAATTACAAAGCTAGAAGAGAGACCCTGTTATTACATCTAGCAGTAAGAGAAATCCTGGAGTTACCTGTATACTTACAAAGACATCTGTACTTCTTTAAGGATCTATCAATATATTTTTAAGGTCCCATCAACACATACATATTACATATTATAAAAATGAGATTTTAAAGCAGATATCACCAACCAAAACTTATATTTCAATTAACCATAAATATCCAAAGTAATAATTAGGAACGATATATAGTTATTTCATTACTCAACGCCTTTTCTGTACCTATGGTGTTACTATTATTTCTTTTGTACATTCTTTTAGCTGTTTGTTACCACCACTCATCTGCCAGTTTATTGTAGTGTGGTGTCTTATATGTTGCTGTGATGCTGGAAGCTATGCCACTGGTACTTTAAATACCAACAGGGTCAAATATAGTGAACAGATTTAATGGAGCTTCCAGACTAAGAAGAGAGACAGACAGACACCATCTGAAGGGTTAACCATTGAAAACCTCATCATTGTCAGATATAAATCTGGAAGATGAGACCTGCAGGTTGGAGGCACTCAAAATACCATTGGGGAATAGCTACTTTTTCAGAGTTGATCTACATGACTTGGATAGAGTTCAGCTTTCAGGACCTTCATCTAGTGATGTGGCACAACTCAAAATGAGAAGAAACAGCTGCCAACATCTAATAATAATTGGAATTTACAATATATGAATCTAGGAAAATTGGAAGTTGTCAAAAACAAAATGTAACGCATAAAGATAGGTACCCTAGGCATCAGTGAGCTGAATGGACTGGTATTGGTCATTTTGAATCAGATAATCATATGGTACTATTCCAGAAATGTCAAATTGAAAAGGAATGGCATTGTAATTCATTGTCAAAAAGAACATTTTGAGATCTAACTTGAAGTACAATATTGTGATAGGGTAATAACCATATGTCTATAAGGAAAACCAGTTAATACCACTATTATTCAAATTTATGTACCTATCACTAACGCCAGTAATGATGAAACTGAAGCATTCTACCAACTTCTTCAGTCTGAATTTGATCAAACATGCAATCAAGATGCACTGATAATTAGTGGTGATTGGAATGTGAAGGTTGATCAGTCAGAAATATGACCTTGGTGACAGAAACGATGCTGGAGATCACATAGCAGAATTTTCAAATACCAACAACTTTTTCAGTGCAAACACCTTTCTTAAGCAACATAAAAGACAACTATATATGACATGGACCTTACCAGATGGAATACAAAGAAATTAATTACTGTGGGAAATGACGGTGGACAAGCTCCATATCATCAGCCAAAACAAGGCCAAGGGCAGACTGTAGAATGGATCGTCAATTGCTCCTATGCAAGTTCAGGCTATGGCTGAAGAAAATTAAAACAAGTCCACAGGAGCCAAAATATGACCTTGAACACACCCCACCTGAATTTAAAGACCATCACAAGAACATATCTGATGCATTAGAAACTCACGACCGAATTAGACACTAATGACAGAAGAACTGTGAAATGCGAACATCATTTATGAAAAAGAAAACAGTCATTAAAAAGATGGGGAATTTTGATCAAAGTGGATGTCTGAAGAGCCTCTGAAACTTGCTCTTGAATGTAAAGGATCTAAAGAGACTGAAAAGAAATGATGACGTAAAGAGCTGAACAGACAAATGTAAAGGGTAGCTTGAGAAGAGAAAGTAAAGTAGTATACTGAAACATGCTAAGACCTGGAGTTATAAAACCAAAAGAGAACACACTCAACAGATCTCAAACTCAAAGAACTAAAGGAAAACTTCAAACTTTGTGTGGCTTATATTGAAGGATTGATTCTATGGATAAAAGATTAAGTAAGGAGATGGGGCTTGATGTCAGCTAGGTGGGAGGTGCAGTGAAGTTCGCTGTCAGCAATACCATAGAATACCAGGCAAAGCAGATCCAGGGCAGAGCTCCAAAACTCAAAACCACAGAAGATAGTTATATTTTGAAGGTTTGAAGGCTTATAGATTGTGGAACTTGAAGCTGAAGTAAAAAAATCGCGAACTTCTGAATCTGCCGGGCTGGGCTCAGAGGCCCGAGCCGACATCTTGGGGGAAAACAAATGATAAGACCAAGCAGGGGAGCAGAAACATCATGGAAAAATGCCATGGTAACCTTAGAGCAAAGGTGGACAATCCACTTTGTCAGTTTTGCTTTGTTCTGATTTTCTTTTTTTTTGGTTTCTGGTCATTGGTGCACCCACTGTTTGCCCACCTCCAATCTGGCGACTAGAGGGGGAGCCTGAGCAATTGGACACCCCCCACCCTCACCAATGGTGGGTTCTTCTGCCACGCTTGAGCACAGATACTCAACCCAAAAGCAAGGCCCTGAACGTTTTTTGCTTGTTTATCTTTTGTTTTGTTTTTTAATACGGGAAAGGACAGGACAGGGCTGTAGAGAGGAAAAGAGAGTTTAAAAACAAAAGAGGCCCAAAATTATATTAAAGCCTGAGGCATAGCCTAACAACCAACACTGGTATCTTAAAATCTCTCAAGCAG
>NW_006408523.1:12184586-12191769 GCF_000296735.1 Chrysochloris asiatica | reverse complement strand
AGATGATGACGTGGAGAGATGGAGCAGTTGGGGACTTTGGACACAGAAAGGGAGAGGGGCTGTGCGCTGAGAACCGAGGGCAGGCTTGTAGTGTATAACCTTTGGCTGGCTGATGATGCATGGAGGGGACTGTAACCATGGCAATGAAACGATATACGACAGGATGAATGTAAAACTAATGTTCTCCCATGTAAACTATCACATAATTCACAATAAAACTATTAAAAAAAGAAAATGATTAAATAACACTGACAACATCAAAAGAAGATGGAAGGAATGCAGAGAGACACTTATACCAAAAAGAATTGGCTGATGTTCTATCATTTCAAATCTAACTTATTCACTGATTTTATTAACAAATGTGGCTATACAGACAGGTCTTTTCATTACATCCCTAAAATAAATTCACACTCAAAAAAGAAAAAGAATGACAGGAATATGAGAGGCTTTGAAGGTTAAGAAGCATTCTAAAACATTTTTGTAATTCTATTTATAATCTCTCAAAGTAATTTCTTTAAGTGGGGAAATGGTCACTTTAATACTATGGATCCTTAAAACTCACGCACATGATCTCTTTCATAAATGTTAAAGAATAAATTTGACATACCAATCAAGAATAAAGTATATCAACCAATTCATGCATAGTGCATTGACCCTATGTTCTAGGCATCCTAATAAGATTTTTTTAAAACACTGATCTGAGAGTTCAATGGACAATTCTACTACCAGACATGCTACCTGGGCTATGTCATAATTTTTAAGGGCCTGATTCTTGAAATGTAAAATGGAAAGAACATATACTTTGCTTTTCTCATGTGATCAATTTATTAAAATCCTATGTATGAAATATCTTTTGAAAAAGTGATATATATAATTGCATGGCATTATATGTTAAGTGATAACCACTAGAAAGGCTTCTACTAGGATTCAAATTAGTACCACAACAAGGATTCAAATGCTGAAAGTACTTTTCTGTGCTCATTAAGTCAAAACTTTAGCAGTCAGCATTGGGGCCACATCTGCTGCATAATATCTTTTTAAAGTGTTCAAGAGCAAAGATATCAGTGTGAGGAGTAAATGGTGTATCTGACCCAAGCCATGGTATTTTCAATAACCTCATAAGCACACCAAAGTTGGAGAAAGAATAAAGAAGACCGTAGAAGATTTATGGTTCTGGAGGAGAATATTAAAAGTACCATGTATAGCCAAAAGAACAAATAAATTCTGTGTTGGAAGAAGTATAGTCAGAATGCTCCTTAAAAACTAGGGTGGTCAGCCTTTGTCTCTCACACTTTAGACATATTATGAGGAGGGATTAGTCCTTGGAGAAGGACATCATGCTTGGTAAAGTGCAGGATCAGTGACAAAAAGAAAGACTCCCCCAACGAAATGGACTGGCATGGTGGCAGCAGCACTGGGCTCAAGCGTAGCAACACTGTGAGGTTGGTCGCTATGAGTCATTACTGACTCGATGGCACCTAACAAAACAATAATTGGGGCCAGAAGGCAAACAACCAGAAAACATTTTAAATGTACTAATTATTTTTTATTTTGAAGTTATAAAATCACTTTGCGAGACCATTCATTATCTAAATCTGTTCAAAAGTTACCCACTACTTCAATTTAATCAGATATAACGTGATAAGTTAACATCAAAAACTTCATTTTCTATTTTGAAGTTCTGTAAACTTTTTCAAATTATTACCTGGAGTTGAGAGAAGTAAAAAGTTGATCAAACTGTTTCTCAAGAACCTCTATCAGACTGTCTGTCCCTGCTTTTGTTTGATTCTGCATGTGTTCTAGCATCTAGAAAACAATGTGAAGACTTAATTTGATATTTGTATTTTGTAAAAGTTGTATTGTTCTATATAATTTTGAAAATAAAGATACCTTTTAGACTTTTCAGAATACCAATACAAGAGATTGTAAAGTGCCGTCGAATTGGTTCCGACTCACAGCAAACCTATATAGGTTCCCAAGGAGTGGCTGGTAGGTTTTAACTATGAACCTTGCAATTAGCAGTCCAGTGCTTACCCTACATCCCCAAACTAGTCTACAGCTATTTACACATTTATGCTGAGATAATAAAACTTCCCTCCATACTGCCTAATACAATAGCCACTAGCCATGGATGGCTGCTGGGCACTTGAAATGTTCCTAGCATGAATGTGGAACCAAAGTTTTTAGTTTTGTAATTTTAATTCATTAAGTTTTAAGCATGTGTGGCTAGTGTTATTATATTAGACAGCATCGGCGTTCTCTGTTTGCCTCACCAGCCCTTTTCAGAGGTGTTTTTCTGTTTTCTCACCTACATCTGCGCCTACTTTTCTTATACATTCTCATCACAGGTGACATTCTTTTTGCCCCTCTTCTCTCCATATTTTCTTTTTTGTGACTCTTCTATCTGGTTATTTTTATCATTTCCCAAGAAACCTGATTTTTGCTTTTACTTTTAGCTAATCACAAATGTTCTGTCCTTCCCTGCAAAAAAGCTAGAACCTTTTCAACTCTCTGATTGTACAATGGGTATTGTTTAGTACTTCAGAGGATCTTTTTTGCCAACAAATGAGACTCTTTTGGGGGGCGTAGCTTGGGTGGAGAAAAAACAAATATAGCTAAATATTGAGAAAATGTTGAAAAGATCTACAATGCTTCTGAAACTCACAGCAACTACTAGAAATCATGATTCCTTAATAAGAGTTCAAATTTCATTCAGTTGTTAGCACAATAATGCTGCAAAATCAGTTCTGTGAGGACACAAAAAATAATTCCTTTTTTTTTTTTTTTACATATTTCGTTATCACAACTCAGTGCTAAGCTCTAACTTCAGTAATAACATACCCAAAAGAACATTTAAAAAATACGTAAAAAAAAAGTCACTATATTTTCATTATAAAATTTAATTACTCAAAATGCTTACTTTTATCGTAATACTTAATTGCTCACAATTATAACCTGCTATCTTCAATGCTTCATCAATTTCTTCTGCAATTTTAGTCTCCTAAGAAGGGGAAAGAAACATACACAATATAAAGATTCATAATTGCAAAAACATCAAGCTATGCAACACAGACCCATTACAGACCCTGAAAGCAAGCAACAAAAAAATAACACTTTTGCCCAGAGATAAAAGACATTTTTATAAAGATATTTTAAAATGGTATTATACCTTGTAAGGAACTCTAGTGGCATAGTGGATTACGAGCTGAGCTGCTAACTGAAGGTCAGCAGTTCGAATCTATCAGTCACTCCAAAGAAGAAAGATGCAGCTTTCTGTTCCCCTGAAATTTACAGCCTCAAAAACCCTATATAGGGTCACTATGAGTTGGAACTGATTCCACAGCACATAACCACCACAAATGTTGTTGTTAAGTGCCATTGAGTGGGTTCCGACCCATAGCAACCCTGTACAGGGTTTCCGAGGCTGTAAATCTTTATGGGAGCAAAAAGCCTCATCTTTCTCCCATGGAACAGCTGGTAGTTTTGAACTGCTGACCTTGCAGTTCACAGCCCGATTAGTAACCACTATGCTACCAGAGCTACCATTTATACCTTGTTATTATTCTCAACCTAAAACTATCTTGAACAATTTATCTTGTCAACAATAAACATACTTTCGTAATTCAAGAATTATAGTTATTAAGAAAAAAAAGATAATAATTTGGCAAGCTAAGTGCTCTCCTCTCCTTTAGCCCACTAATCACATTCTTTATTTAAAAAAAAAAGACTTTGTTTGTTGTAATTCTAAGCCTAAATTAAAACAACACATTATTTAAAGTTATCAGGAGTAGTAAAATTCAACATTCCACCAATATTGTTATTGTGAGTAAGGCCTTTTGGCCTCCATGAAAAGAACTGGAAAGTCATGTTAGAATGTATAAGTATGTACACTTCAGTTATGTTTCTATGCCATCTGGACCCACTCACTAGGCTCAAAAGCAGTAATTAAACTCAGGGAGAGCTGCTTCCCAAAGCCTTGAAAACCCTCTGATGAAGCTCTACTCTGCACACGTGGGCTCACCATAAATTCTAATTAATTCAATAACTAATAAATATCAAGAACTTTCTGACAGAGTTGGTCAAAGTTTGGAGGAAAGAGAATTATTCAACCAAAGGTTAGAACAAAGCAAGGGATTCAAGTAACTAGAATGAATTTAACACCATCAGCTTTAAACTTTTAAGAAATCAATAATTAAAGCAAACCTGATAGAGGGGAAAATGTTAACACAGAAAAAGTCAAAATTGTTAGCTTCATGTTTTATGAACATTTTTCATACCGCCATTACAGTTGATGGGTTCAAAACAGTCCTGAATATGGAGACTGAATTCTCTAAACCAATAGTTAGCTGATCCACAGTCTTTTTTAAATCTTGAGAACAATTCTTTGTCCTGAAAAATGTCAAGTACATTATTTTAAATACTAACAACATTAATACATTTTTAACATTCTATTCTGACTTTTACTATAAAATTATGATGACTTATATGAACATGTATAGTAGATTTTCAACAATGGTGAGAAGAGGGAAACCACAAGTGAATGTACTTTGATATAAAACTGAATTTTATGGAGAAGAATGGAAACAAGAAACAAGATTACATGTGTGTGAACTGCCGATGTAAAACTGATAATCTGCTGTTAACTTTCACCCAATCATGAAAAGAAAAAACAAAACAAAACCTTAATTTTAACTAAGAATTCAACTATTTAACAAATCCTTAAAAATAATAGCATAAGCATAATTTAACTTTTAATAACTTAGCCTTACCTGATGTTCTTTGGTAAAAGATGTTGCTAATTATGAAAATACCTTTAGCTCACCAATTAAATACTATACATAAATGTCATTTTAAAAAGTGTACATTATTAAAAATTCATACTTATAAGCACTGATCCAGCGGATCCACGTTGCCAATCCAGTGAGATGCATTGGCAAAGTGACAGCATCAATGGGCTCAAGCATGGCAACAATTGTGAGGATGGCCCAGGACTGGGCAGTGTTTCATTCTGTTGTACATAGGGTTGCTATGAGTTAGTACCGACTCAATGGCACCTAACAACAACAACAACAAGCAATGATTTTTTTTTTTTTAAAGCAACGAACTTAAGTAGGTAAAAGTTAACCACAGGGTTGTAGGTTCAAATCCACCTGTCGCTCTGTAGAAACCCTCTACAGGGTTGCTATGAGTCAGAACCAACTTGCTAACTTACCAACAACAACAGTATATGTCAAGTGATACTTATATTTAAAATGTTTAGCTTCAATGTTGTTTATTAAGTCGGTTTCAACTCATAGCAACCCTATAGAGGGTTTCCAAGACTATTTGTGGGAACAGAAAGTCTTACCTTTCTCCTGTAAAATAGCCGGTGGGCTTGAACTGCTGACCCTGTAGTCAGCAGTCCAGTGCTTGCCCTACAGAGCCACCTGGGCTCCCAAGAAAGAAATATAACAAATGGCCAATAAGCACATAAAAAGACAGTCAACATCATTAGTCATTGCTGTTGTGTGCTGTGGAGTTGGCTCCAACTCATACCAACACTGTATAGGGTTTTCGAAGAGTGACTGGTGGGCTTGAGCCACTAACTTGGTTGTCAGCAGTCCAGTGCTTAAGCTACAGGGCACTGTTCTTGTTAAGTGCCTTTGAGTTGATTCCAGCTCTGAATGGGGTTTCCAGTTCACCAGTTTAAACCCACTAGGGACTCCTCAGAAATACCAGAGCAGGTCACTGAGTAGGAAGTGATATGACGACACTTAACAACAGTAACTGAATTCTTCAGTCTGAAATAATCAAACATACAATGAAGATTCATTAATAATTATTGGTGATTGGAATGCAAAGGTTAGCAACAAAGAGGAAGGATCAGCAGTTGGAAAATATGACCTTTGTAACAGAAAAAATGGAAATCACTATGATAGAAGTTTGTAAGATCAACGACTGAATTCTACAAGCACCTTTTTTCAACAACATGAAAGTCTATACACATGGATTGGATATGCTAAATGGAAAGTTACAAACTGCCTGAAAGAAACAAGCTTCAATTTAAGCTAGTAACCTGTGTATAGAGTAAGGAACTTAGGTGGATACCTGAGCCCCACTCAGAACTGCTGAGAGAATAAAAAATTATGTTTAAAGGAATGCCCTGCTGAAAGAATAAATGACTGACATTTGGAATTTCAAGCAAGCAGTTTGCTACTGGATGAATTGAGGCAGGAAAAGTCTGTGTCCATCAGAGAAAACCCCATTCTAGGACTAACAGTTAAAGGACAGCCTGGCATGCTCACTGGTGGCTACCTGGATCCATCTGATGAGTGGAAGTGGGGAGAATGCAACAATGAAGAAATGAGTTGAGAGAAAGAAAAGGAAGGGCTGGGTGGTCTGAAATTTAGGGAGTTGTATGGAGTCCTGGGGTAGGACTGAGAGAGTAAGTGAAGGGGGTAGATTATCTGACAGGGAGGAATGTGTGGACTTCCAAGCTTGTGACTGGTACCCATTTGACCTAGTGACGGTGGCTACGGTTGATGTGACCAGAACCCAACTAAAAGAAGAAAGAGATGCCTGAGCTAATGTGAACTGTTGTAACTTCCATGGCTTGCTGTGACTGGACTTTGCTTATGAATGCAGATGCCTAAAGTTCTAACAGAACAGAAGATTCTTTACATCAAGGAATATGTTTGTTTCCTCAGAGGTCTAGGTAGACAAGAGATGGACAAATTAGAAATTGGTAATAAAAAATGGGAGACAAAAAAGGCATGAAGCGACTGACTGACATAAGCTTTTATGGGTATGCTCAGTTAAAATGATTGTGATGGGAAAAGTTAATGCATTATGTATGAAAAGGACAATGATTAGATGTGAAAAAAGGTGGCCTGTGGTGTAGTGAATTAGTTAATGTGTGTCTTCTAGTCTTGTCTTTGTAACTTTCACTAAATAGCTCCTTTTCCTGCTAGGTCTGGGTAAGAAGTGAGAGAATCTACTGATAAGATGACATGATTCAGCTGTGGATGTTAACAGTTCATTGTAATTGTGAAAACTTGGAACTCTAACTTGGGTTTAAAATGAGTCATCTCAGAAGCAGGAGGGGGATCTCACTACCATCAAAAAAGAAGAGCCAGGAGTGGAGTGTGTCCCTTGGACCCCAAGCTTTCTCCACACGTAACTTCCTGGACCCAGGGACAGAAAG
>NW_006408523.1:12172612-12173685 GCF_000296735.1 Chrysochloris asiatica | reverse complement strand
TAAATCTTTACGGAGTAGAAAGCCTCATCTTTCTCTGCTAATTATTATGGAAGAATGGGAAAAGGAATAAAACAATCCTAAAGTGATTACTGGAGTCCTGGTGTGGTGTGTTGCTGTAGGATAAGCACTGGAACACAAGGTAGGTTTGAACTGCAAGTGCAAGGTAAGAGGTTCAAACTCATCAGGTGTTCCTCAGAAACCCTGTATAGGGTTGCTATGAGTTGGAACTGACTCAATGACACTTAACAACACAGTCATTGCTTTCCTGTTGAATATTCTTGTCACCCCTTGCCAAAATCCTCCTTTGTGCTCTTTAGGGTAAACAGAGAACTAAGTTCTTATTTTTCTCTCCAGATCTTCCGCTCATCAGACACCATTCACTTTGGCTAGTTATGTAATCCCAGCTTGTCTTATCTTGTTGTGATCATCTTTGTATTCTCTTTCTCAATTTAAACAAAGGCAAATTAATTCTGCTTCCTTAGGAGTTTGCATTCCCTTGCCAGCTAAAACAAATTATGAACTTAAAGAGCACTGTATAAACAATGGGTTCTAAACACAGAGTTAAGAATGACATTTTATCAGTAAATCAAAATTAAGTTTTTCAGAATACATTAAAATGTACATACACTTTAGGTTGCAGTTTTCCCACAAAAGAATCTTCTTTAATATATCCATCTATTGGGCAGTATCCTTGGCTTGTACTTACAGTTGTAACAACCTTAGGACAAAATAAGATTTTAAAAAAACCCTAGAAAGTTTCAACAAACTCTGTTTATTCAGAATCCACTCAACTATGTAAGTGTACCATTCATAGAAAAGTTGATTAATAATTTTGTTAGGGGTCACCGAGTCATTTCAATTCACGGGAACCTCATGTGACAAAACCTAAAACATCCTAAAATCCTTTCTAAATCAAATAGAAAATTGCTTACATGATCTTTTTAATCTTATTTTAGTTTTTGGAAGAAATTGGTAATTTGGAATTAAACAGAATATTAATTAAAATACCTCATTCTAAGAGACCTGGTGTGGCACTGTGGAATACAGCACCTGGACTGCAAGGTCAGTTTAAA
>NW_006408523.1:12169717-12171872 GCF_000296735.1 Chrysochloris asiatica | reverse complement strand
TACAAGTGACACTGCAATTAAACAAGGGTACGATTATTCACTAAATGTGGTAGAAAGTCAGCTAATCATTCTGAAGACTAAAGTTACATACCTTTGTTGTTGCTAAGTAATGTCGAGTTGGCTCTGACTCATAGTGACCCTGTATAGAGCTTCCAAGGGGCAGGTGGTGAGCTTGAACCACCAACCTTGTGGTTCAAACCAACCTTGCAGTCTAGCACATTAACCCGCAGCACCACACCAGGATTCCACATACCTACTTTACATCACATAAAATATATTATAGAAGAACTAGAAAGTGTACACCTGCTTTTAAAGAAAGCATGATATAAATATGGAAAGAAAATATGGGATAACTTTAAAATATATATGTTAGGGGTCTTCAAAATGTTCATAGTAAAATGGAAATGAAAGATAATGGAATTTTTTCACAAACATTTTCAATCCCCCTCATATGAAACTTTGAAATGGGAAGACCTTCTTGTTTAAAGAGAAAATCTAGAAGCCACAAAGAGGGAAACCCAACTCAATACTTAAGGAAGTATTTCTAAAGTCTAAATGTAATAAAAACAAAAATCATAGATTTGGGAGAAAATGTTTTAAAATTTCCAGGATAAAAGGTTAAAAGGATAATATCTCCATCATGCAATTTTTTTTTTTTTACAAGTTAGAAAAAAGACAAACAATTCAAAATCTAAACATGCAAAGGATCTGAAATTACCTGTTCAAATTCCTTACAGAAGAGAAGTCTAGTATATATAACTACCTGCACTTACTAGGAATCACAGAATTGCAAGTTAAACAATGAGATATCCAGATTTTTGTTTTGCTCATTAAACCAAACATTAAAAAGCAAAACCAAACGATATAACCAAACATGGATGCTGGAGCGAGAAATTACAGAATTATGTGGTTAGAATTTTGGGGGACTGTGGGTAGATTTGAGGACTGTGCAATGATATAGTGTAAAAAAGTAAAAACCACCAAAACGTTTACCAGCAAAAGGATAGATTGAGAAAATTGTAGCACATATGTACTATGATTTATTATGCAACCATTAAAAATAAGGTAGACTTTCATGAGAACAGGAAATAAATCAGACTACTAAATATTACCGTGTCCATCTTTACAAGGAGTCCTGGCGTGGCGCTGTGGGTTTATGTGCCAGACTGCAAACCCGTTTGAACTGCAAGTTTGGTGGTTCAAGCTCACCAGCTGCTCCTTGGAAACCCTATACAGGGTCGCTATGGGTCGGAACCAACTAGACCGCACTTAACAACAACATCTTTACACAATGCATATCTTTGGTAAGAAAGAGGGTATTATTTAAAGGCTTTCAGGAGGCACCTTAGGTTGGTTGTTGTGAAGTATCAAGTCAGTTCTCTCTAGTCAGTTCTGACTCACAGCGACCTAGTATGTTGTTTCCATGGAGCTGCTGGTAAGTTTGAACCATCAACCTCGCGGTTCAAACTGATCTTGTGTCCTGCCCTTATTCTACAGCACCACATCAGGATTAGCCACCAGCTTGTTGGAGAAAAAGGGTCACTCTTAACAAATTACATTAGATTTATTTTTAATGCCTCTCTCCCAAGTTATTTGTGTCTGTATGGGGGGATGACTTAATTCCTATATTCCTCACTTTTCTTCATTGGTTTAACAGTTCATGGCTAAGAGGCTAACGCTACTATCAGCAACTTTGGTAGAAGACTTATTTTTCCAGAAAATATTAAAGATAAAAAAGATTTAAATTAACATCATGTAAATGGCCTGATTGTATAACACATGTAATTAAGATTTATTTTCCCCCCCAATCTCTTATCATTTAATGTTCATTTATGGTGGTGTTTTTTCTTGTTGCTTTCTAATGAAAACAATGTGGTATCTGACTTCAGTAATATGCTAAGACATCCCTAATAAAAATTAATCTATATTTTCTTATTCAAAATTTTTATATAAAAGTTCTAATATACAGGGGGCTCTAGTGTATATGACTAATTCTTTCACCATGGCTCAATATATTTTTGGACTTCGGTACAAAAATCACTAAAACTTCAGTATCTCTGGATTAATATCTAAATATGATCCTGTCCTTGAAAAAAAAAAGCAAAAACAACCCTGTCTCTTGCCGTACAAAATTACAAAATGGTTATTACTTATT
>NW_006408523.1:12138099-12169617 GCF_000296735.1 Chrysochloris asiatica | reverse complement strand
CACATTAGAAAGTCTCAGATAGAGTGGGAGAAAGTGTGGAACAAAACTCAAAATTATTTTACAAAAGAATGCTGGAGAAAGACTGGAGGAACCTAAGACTAAGGCCCTCGACCACCCTCAGATCTGGAAAGGAACTCACCCTTATAGTCCAATTGTCAGCAAAGCAGTAGGCAGGTATGCAGGGAGAAACAACAACACTAGGAAGGTATGCTCACCATGGAATGGTCAATTATTCAAAATCAAAAGTGCAGCATTTACCTAATGACAAAGTTGAGGAGGGATGGGAAGGCGGGTAGAATGGAAATAGGAACCACAGGGAGGAAGTGGGATAGCATGGAGGAGATTGTAATCATTAAGATGAAACAAAATATATGATTTGTTCAATGTAAAACTGTAAACCTACACTCAATTCACAATAAAAAGTTAAAAAAAAAAGTTTAAAAAAAAAAAAGAAAGAAAAATATTATAAACTTTTCTGAATGGAAAACTGACTTGCTCTGTAAACCCAATTTATAATAAAAAGTTAAAAATTAAAACTATACAACTATGAAAAATAAAGCTTATCCATATTCACTTGAACTCAGATATAAGAATAAAAAGATACATCTTAATCTTGAGTAGAATCACTGTAGACTTATGTTTTAAATAAAAAGCTTTAGCTAGACTTTCAATGCTAAAGCTAAATTCTGAAAATAAACCTAATGTGAATTCTTGGTATTGCTGTTACCAGGTGCCACTGACTCAGTTCTAAGTCACAGTGACCGTATGTGACATATGAGTACTGCCCAATAGGATTTTCTAGGCTGTAATACTCACCAGTGGAGTCCTGGCACTACAGAATAAGCACTGGACTGCTCACCCACAAGCTGCTCTTTGGAAACCCTACATAGGATCGCTATGAGTAGAACCGACTCAAGGGCACTAACAACAACATTCAGCAAGGGGAACACAGTGACTCTATGATAAGTACTGGACTGTGAATCGCAAGGTTGATGGTTCGAGCCCAGCATCCACTCTGTGGGAGAAAGTTGACGCTTTCTGCTCCTGTAAAGATTTACAAGTCTTGGAAACCCAATACAGAGCCACTATGAGTTGGAACCAACTCAACGTAATTAACAGGCACAATATTCACTAGGTCTGTCTCCCAAGAAGAATATAGATATTTCTATCTTACTTTTTTCTACCAAGAATATGTTCTTAAATATCCTATAAATTCAGATATTTAAGAACATATTCTTCCATTCTTTCTATACCATATTCCAAATAGTCAATATTAGCTAAAATACAAACTTTAAAAATAAAAGAGTGTAACAATTTCAGAAAGGCATCTGCAAGGACTCTTTTAAGTGGTCATCAGTGCTAACGTCTCAGAAGAATCTGAGTAGAGTCACTTCTTTACTGAGTGGGTGGGGGTGAGAGGAGGTGGATAGACCCGGTCAGATAGTTCATAAAGGAAGTGTTAGAACAAAACAAATCAAAATGCTATCAAACATATATATTATAGCGTGGTGCTGAAGAATAAGCACGGAACTGCTAACCACAAGGTCGCAGATCAAAGCAAGCAGCCTCTTCCTGGAAACGTTATACAGGGCTGCTATGAGTCAGAATCAACTCGGTGGCGTTTAACAACAACAACTAAAATAAAAACCAGTTCTTTTGTAAACACAAACACTTCTACAACTACATTCAAAATCCTAAAAATAACACAAGTATAATAGTTTAAGACCATACAAGCATTAAATTCACTTGCCAAAAAAGGCAAAAGGTTACTGTCAAAATACGCTTATTGTATCCTTTTTGAGAATATTAGAGAACGCTGGGTACAGACACAGACACCACCAGCTCTGTGGTCCTTCGCCCACTACAAAACTGTGCTCCTGAATCCACCGCTACAGGCACAGACAGGGGCTCTGGCTCCCACTGTCCTAGCTAGGTGGCTCTCCTCACTGAGGATCTCCATGGTAGAAAAAAGAGAAAGAGACAGGAATTTCCTATAATAAAGGCCTTCATATGTAATCTAGGTAATTCCAAAACAAAGCTTCTACAAACCCCATGTTTTTGCTATAATTAAAACTTTCACAAATTATAATATGCATATTTTGCCGTATTTAACTGGCAACCTGAGCTCATGGTATGAGGCTGTAGGATCAGCAATGGACTGCAAAGTCACAAAGTCAGCAGTTCAAACCCATCAGCTGCTCCTGGGAAATCCTATATACGGTCACTAGTAGCGTAGTGGTTACGAGTCGGGCTGCGAACTGCAAGGTCAACAGTTCGAAACTACCAGCTGTTCCACGGGAGATTTATAGCCTCGGAAATCCTGTACAGGGTTGCTATGAGTCGGAACCGACTCCATGGCACATAACCATCATGAGTTGGAACTGCCTCAATGGCACTAGTAACAGCAACCTATAAACCAGTTAATCACACCTAAATAATCAAGGGTAGATTGCTGTTGTTAAGTACCACTGAGTCTTTTCTGACTCATAACCCCCCTGTATAGGGTTTCTGAGGAGTGGCTGGTGGGTTTGAACCTCCCACCTTGGAATTAGCAATACAGTGATTATCCTATAGCACCACATCAAAACACCAAAGGTAATTAATGTCTGGCACGCAGTTAAATGTAATGAATGAATAAACTGCTGTTGTTGTTGTTAAAAAAAAAAAAAAAAAGACAACAAAGGCAGATAATATGAACTATTTTAATGAACTCATACCTTGCAGAGAACGTTTACGTAATTCCTATTTGATTCTTACAATCCTAGGATGTAAGACAAAGCAGGTATTAATTTTACGAATCGGGCTGCGAACCTTAAGGTCAGTGGTTCGAAACTACCAGCCGCTCCGCGGGAGAAAGATGAGGCTTTCTACTGCCGTAAGGATTTACACCCTCGGAAACCCTGTACAGGGTCGCTATGGGTCGGAACCGACTCAACGGCATTCAACAACAACAACAACAAATGAAGAAACTCAAGCTTGGAGTGACAGAACGAGGACTGCATTATAGGTCTTCTGTCTGTTTGATTGTTTGCTACAGTGCCACAGAAAAGAAATGATACAAATCCTCATCATCTGATCTCTCAAATGGAACTTTCAGAACTTGAATAGTAAAACTTTCCCAGACCACGCTTCCAAAATTTAAACTGCATATCTATCTGTAGTAACTGCAAAGTGTGCTCTCAGTAAATTTTACTTAGTATCTTCAATTAGTTCTCATTTTACAGATCAAAAGATTTTACTTCTAAGGAAATTATACTATTTTTAAGTGCTTTCATAGTAAGCATTAACTTTCTGACCACTGTTCCTCCTGTCTGTCTTGTTAACACCAGGGTACATCTACTAAAGTAAATTTGTATGGATAAGAAAAAGGGGAGACAGAGTTAATAATATGGGGAAAAAAAGAAGCAATGAGTTACTATTCATTTGCAATTTTCCGAAGAGGTTTCTAAAGACTCAAACTTTATGGGCAGAGCCTTGTATGGCCTTAACCTTTATTTTCCTTGGTTACAATTATAAAATGGAGAGGGAAAACTTTATCTTTTGTTAGGCTTCTTTGCTTAAAAACTCAGCAGCAAAAATCCAAGTTTTTAGTTTTCAACTGGAAGTCTGTTTTACATCTCCAAAATTTCTACTTTCAACACCAAACTGTAATGAATTATGAAAAATTATAAAACTTACCTCACAATCAGGGCAAGTAATTGTGTTGTTTTCTTCAGTTATTAACAAGCACAATTCACAAAAGGTATGTCCACACTGAAGTTCCTGGTGGTGACCTATAGATGAGATTCTACTGTGAATCACACTTTTCAGAGTTTGGTTACACTGAATGGGCAGTAGGGATCTTGGGGGAAATTCCTGCTGTATAGGAAGAAATATCTAGTTAGAAATGGATGAGTTACTAAAAAAATTCAGGAGAAACTACACAGGAAAGAAAAAAAAAATCAGTAAGAAAAACCATGTAAAACTTGCATTTACATTAATTCACATCTACTATATTTTGAACTAACCATCTATTATAAGCACTGGACTGTGAACCACAAAGGTCAAGAGTTTGAGCCTACCAGTCGCCCCACGAGAGAAATATGAGGCTTTCTACTACCCAAAACATTGAAAGCAGGAGTTGTTGTATGCTGTGGAGTTGGTTCCGACTCATAATGACCTTGTTGTATAGGATTCCCGAGGCTGTAAATCTTTACAGAAGCAGAAAGCCTCAGCTTTCTCCAGCAGAGCAAGTGGTAGTTTCGAACTGTTGACCTTGAGGTTAGCAGCCCAACTCGTAACCACTACGCTACCAGATGCAGGGGTGGAGAACTTTTTTCTGTCAAAATTTATAACATCAATCACAGGCCATACAAAATTATCAACTTAAAAATTAGCCTACTATATTTGGTCAAATAATTAATTCACCCCTAAGGTGATGTCACTGCGGGTTAAAGCCATGGCAACGTCGGTTTGAACACAAGGTTGCCAGTTCAAGCTCACCAGCCGCTCCTTGGAAACCCTATAAAGAGTTGCAGAATCGACTCAATAGCATTTAACAACACTGACAATGTGAAGGCTGGTGTGGTGCTTCAGGATAATGCACTGGACTGCAAGGTCGATTTGAACTGCAAGGGCAGAGGTCCAGAGCAACCAGCTGCTCTTCAGAAACAGGGTTACTAGGAGTTGAACCAACGCCATGGCACTTTACAATAACAACAAATATGATGACTGGAACTGTAGGTGCCTCGGCAAGGCCAGACCAAATAATTGAGTGCCTTACACAGCCGTGGGATGGATTTAAAGCCTCAGAAACCCTATACGGGCAGAGCCGCCAAGAGTCAGAACCATTCCACAGCACACAACCATCACCACCACCATTAATGGAAGTTTAGCATGATAAATGTATTTGCCTTAGCTACATTAACTTCAAAATGTTGCCTTTTTAAAAGATTTTTTTCCATGAGAAAACAAGTGAAAAGTAAACAGAACTAGAAAAAAATTAATCTATTACAAAAAAAAAAAAAAAGAGTTCTTGCTGATTTGTATTATAAAATTAACATTTTTAATTCGCTTTACAATTTTTTTTTCAGCCAACCGAAATATCTGAAACTTGCTTACCACCAAGCTAGCTAAAGAAGCCCTTATCTGAGGGCTTCTACTGGTGTGCTGCAAGGAGCTCTGGTAGGGTAGTGGTTAAGAGTCGGGCTGCTAACCTCAAGGTTAGCAATTCGAAACTACCAGCCGCCTTTCCATGGGAGAAAAATGAGGCTTTCTGCTCCCGTAAACTTGTGCAGGGTCACTATGAGTCGAATCCGCGACTCCAAGGTACTTAACAACAACTGGTGTGGCGCAAGGAGCTCTGGTAGCATACTGTTATGTATGCGAACCTTAAGGTCGACAGTTCGAAACTACCAGCGGTTCCATGGGAGCATGATGAGGCTTTCTGCTCCCGTTAAGACTCGGAAACCCTGTACAGGGTCACTATGAGTCGATTCCGACTCAACGGCACATCACCACCACAACCACTGGTGTGGCGCAGTAGATTAAGCACTGGATGGGTAACTGCAAGGTCAGCAGTTCAAACTCAGCAGCTACTCTTGGAAACTACACAGGGTTGCTAGGCTTAGCAACCGACGTGAAGGCACACAATAACGTATCTTATTCAGTCATCTGTTACTAGCAAAAGAAAAAAATAAAGTTTTTGCTAAATTATATTATAGTGGTGGTGGTTATGTGCCGTCGAGGCGGTTCCGACTCATAGCGACACCGTACAGGGTTTCCGAGGCTGTAAATCTTTACGGGAGCAGAAAGCCTCCTCTTTCTCCCGCGGAACAGCTGGTAGTTTCGAACTGCTGACCTTGCAGCTCACAGCCCGATTTGTAACCACTACGATACCAGAGCTCCTTAAATTGTATTATAGTAATTACATTAATTAGGAGTCCTGGTGTGGCGCTGTGAGTTAATGCGCCAGACTGCAAAGCCGTTTGAACTGCAAGGTCGGCGGTTCAAGCTCACCAGCTGCTCCTCGGAAACCCTGTACAGGCTCGCTATAGGTCGGAACCGACTCGCCGGCACTTCACAACAACAATTACATTAATTTAAAAAGAAAAAAAAAGCTTTACAATTGATCTGACACTTGCCTACAGGAGTCCTGCTTCTGTGGATGAACTCGGGTACATTTCACAGCGGTCTACACGCTCCCAGCAGCAGGAACTATGCAGGAAGATCGGTTTCTAGGGAACTGACTAAGTTTCTGCACTTTCATGAACCCCGGCCGCGCTGGCAAGCCGAGAGGCCCAGAGCCCGGCAGGCTTCCGTTCTAACGGCTGGGCCAGGCGCTGAGAGCCGGTGGGAGGCGGCAGGAGCGGCGGAAACTACCCTCTCTCGGCTATGGGTGCCGCCGTCAACACAGTTCACCCTACACTGTCCTGTCAAAGGCCCATCGGCTCCAGGAAGATCAGCACTGGACTGCTAACCACAGGTTGGCTGTTCAATCCACCAAGCCACTCCTCAGAAACCCTACACAGGGTAGCTAGGACTCGAGTCGGAAGCGACCTCATGGCACTTAACAATAACAACATACACGCCCTCCACACCTCACAGGTCCACTCGCAAAGGGCTCGTTTTCCTTAACTGCTTCAGGGTTCCCGGAGCAGCAGGAGGCTACGGCCTAACACACTAGCCAGGGGTTCATCTTTGGGGCTGCTCACCTGACGCTCTGGACACACTTTTCCCACACTGGGTGCACCGTACTGCCGCAGCACCGCAGAGACGATTCTTCTGTTCAAACCGAGGATAAAAGGAAGGAGCCAAACGAGCCGTCGAAGCCTCCGCCTCCTCCATCGTGGACTGCCTGCGGGTCTGAAGACCGGAACCACATGCTAGTCCTCGTGGCGCTCCATGGTGACCAATCACGGAGGCCAGAGGTTCCGTTTAGCCAATCATTGGGCAAAGACGTTAAAGCCCGCCTCCTTTACGTTTCTTTTTCCTGGCGTGATCTTCGTGCACCTGGTTGGCAGTTACTGGGGTTTGTCCTGGAAGTCGTTCTAAGAAAAAGGTGATGTGATAGTGAAAAGCCACCTACTTTTCTACTCTTAGCGAAAGCATTAACACTTTAGGCACACTTAATCAGTTTAAATTTTCGTATTTTTACATTGTTAGTGACATCACAGGTAGCTAGCTAATGATCCTTTATTAAAGCAATTCTCCTTCCTTCTGTATCAAAGGAGCTGTGTTGAAGCACAATGGTTAAGCACTTAGCTGGTGATGGAAAGATTGGAGGTTCCAACCCACCAGCTGCTCTGCAGGAAAAAAGACCTGGTGATCTGCTCCCAATAAAGATTCCACTCTCGAAAACCCTGTGGAGCAGTTCTACCCTGCCCCAGAGGGTAGCTGTGACTACCCGGCACACAACAACAAGGACTGATCAAGGCCTGCATTCCTACAGCAGTGTGCACGGTATTTTGAGAACTTGACTGATAGTTATAGTGGAGAAACCAATCAGTACCGACATTTGGGGAAATGCAATGAACAATTTCAAACTAGGGGGTGGTGATTATTATGAACAGCTGTTGAGTCTGCTGATCCCTTACTGGGAGCTGTTAGAGACACTAAGAGTCGATAGATTAACAGGTTTATCCCTTGAGAAGTATGTAACCAGCTACATAAGGTGGTAACTTCTGCGAAAATAGCTAATACTGAGTGCTAGGGGAGTGGTAGAGATAATTCTAGAGTCTCGATTGTGGGGATAAAGAGCTTGCATTTGGCACTTGAAGCAGCGGAGTATCCGTCTAGTGAGCTAGGGATGAATGTGGTAGCAAATATATGTCAGAGGAAGCACCCTAGAGGTGCCAAATAATAAAAACCTTGCATGCTGCTAATAATAAAAGCCTTGCATGCTGCTAATAATAAAAGCCTTGCATGTTTTCCTCATGTTCTTCTTTTCTTTCTACATATTATTTTGGAAATAGAAATAAAAGTATTCTGTTTATGTGTACACATTCTCCATTTTCCTTAACTTTAATGAAGGAGTCCTATGGTGCTATAGGATAAGCACTGGATTGCTGACCACAAGGTTGGCAGTGCATACTCACCCATTGTTTGAGCTTTCTGGAGAAAGATGAGGCTTTCTGCTCCAGTAAAGATTTATAGCCTCAGCAACCCTATCCCAGGTTGCTACGGGTCAGAATTCACTTGATGGCAACAGCTTGGATGTCCTTCATGAGTCAGCTTTAGAACCACCTTGAAACCTTCACATTTCTCCTTGCACATATATTCCACTAGTTTGTTGTTCTTTTTAGGTGCCTTTGAGTTAGTTCTGGTTAACAGCAAACTATGCACAACAGAGTCCTGGTGTGGTGTTGCAGGATAATGCACTGGACCACCAGGTCCAGTTTGAGCCACAGATTGGTAGTTCAAACCCACTAGCTGCTCCTTGGAAACCCTATACAGGGTCATTATGAGTTGAAACCGACTCGACGGCACTTAACAACAACAATGTACAACAGAGAATTAAAGTGAGCCTGACCCAAGCCATGATATTTTCAATAGCCTGTTATGCATGTGAAAATTGGACAGTGAATAAGGAAGACTGTAGAAAAACTGATGCATTTGAGTTATGGAGTTGGATTAGAATATTAAAAGTACCATGGACTGCTAGGAGAACAAACACATCTATGTTGGAAGAAGTACAACCAGAATGCTCCTTAGAAATCATGTTAGTTAGACTCCGTCTCTCATACTTTGGACGTGTTGTCAGGAGGGACCAGTCCTTGGAGAAGGACATCATGCTTGGTAAAGTGGAGGGACAGTGAAAAAGACAGAGACCCCCAATGAGATGGATTGTCACAGTGGCAGCAACAATAGGGTCAAGCGTAGCAGCAATTGTGACCGTTCTGTTATCCAAAGGTTCACTATGGGTCGGAACAGATTCAACAGCACCTCACAACAAAAAATATACAACAGAACGAAACACCGCCCACAATTATTGTTGTTTGAACCCATGGTTACAGCTACTGTGTTAATCCATTTCATTGAGGGTCTTCCTCTATTACCAAAAAGGATGGCCTTCTCTGATAACATGACTAAAGTACATGAGATGAAGTCTCACATGACATTCTTGCTCCTAAGGAGCATTCTGGCTGTACTTCTTCCAGCACAGATTTGTTCCTTGGAAACCCTATACAGGGTCATTATGAGTTCTGGCCGTCCATGGTACGTTCAATATTCTTTGCAAACACCACAATCCAAAGTCATCAATTCTTCTTAGGTCTTTCTTTTAAATTACTCAGCTTTTGCTGAAAAGACCATGGCTTGCATCATCAAGCACGTGTTTATCCTCAAAGTGACATCTTTCTTTCTGAATACTTTAAAGAGGTCCTGTGCAGATGATTTGACATTTAATAACAACAATGGCTATTAATTACAAGCATATCTTCATGTATACTCTTCATGTATTTGTATGTCTTTGGTGAAGTATCTGTCCTGTACCCATTTTAAATAGTTTGTCATTTTGTGGTTGAGGAGTTGAAATTTTTGATACAGTTTTTAGATTACTTTCTTGTCAGATATATCATTGCCAAATATTTTCTTGAATCTGTAAGTTATCTTTTAACTCTTTTGAAGAATGTCCTGATACACATAAGTATTTCATTTTTATAAGGTCCCAATCATCTAGTTTATCTTCTGTGATTTGTTCATTTTTGGTTATGTTTGATAGTATATTTATGCCACAAATTAGGGCTCCTAAGTTTGTTTTTTCCATTGATGATTTTAATAGTTTCATATTTTACATTTAGTTCTTGGATTCATCTTGAGTTAGTATATGTATATAGTGTGAAGTATTGCTCTTGTTTCATTTCTCTGCAAACAGATATCCACTTTTGCCAGCACCATTTGTTAAAGAGAGAATATTTTTCCCATATAAAAGATTTTGCCGCTTTGTTGAAGATCAGCTGTCCATAGGCATATAGATTTGTTTCTGGGTTCTCAGTTCCATTCCATTGGACTAGGTGTCTATCTCTGTACAAGTACCATGTTATTTTGACTCCTGAAGCTGTGTAGTTGTTAGGTGCCATGTAGTTGATTCTGACTCATAGTGACCAGAATGAAACAATGCCTGATCTTGAACTATCCTCAGAATTGTTGTTAATGTTTGAGCCCATTGCTGCTGCCCCTGTGTCAATCAATGCACTTGGGGGTCTTCCTCTTTTTTGCTGGCCCTCCACTTTACCAAGCATGATGCCCTTCTCCAGGGACTGTTGTTGTTAGGTGCCATCAAGTCAGTACTGACTCATAGCAACCTTATGTACAGCAGAATGAAACACTGCCTGATCCTGGGCCAACCTCACGACTGTTGCCACGCTTGAGTTCATCAATGCTGCCACTTGGCCAATCCATCTTGCTGGGGGTCTTCCTCTTTTTCTCTGATCCTCCACCTTACCAAACATGATATCCTTCTCCAAAGACTGGTCCCTCCTGACAATAGGTCCGAAATATGAGAGACAAAGTTTGGCCATCCTGGCCTCCAAGGAGCACTCTGGCTACACTTCTTCCAACACAGATCTGTTTGTTCTTTTGGCAGCCCAATATTCTCCTCCAACACTATAACTCAAAAGCATCAATTCTTCTGTGGTCTTCCTTATCCACTGTCCAGCTTTTGCATGCATACGAGGTTATTGAAAATACTATGGCTTGGATCAGGCACACCTTAGTCCTCAAGCTGCCATCTTTGCTCTTCAACACTTTAAAAAGTTCTTGTGCAGCAGATTTGCCTAATGCAATATGTCGTTTGATTTCTTGACTGCTACTTCCTTGAGTGTTGATAGTTGATCCAAGAAGAATGAAGTCCTTGACAATTTCAATCTTTTCTCCATTGATAAGAATGTTGTCTATTGGTCCAGTGATGAGGTTTTATGTTTTCTTTACAATGAAGTGAAATCCATTCTGTATTCTTTGACATTCATCAGTAAATATTTTAAGTCCTCTTTGCTTGCAGCAAGCAAGGTTGTTAATGAGTCTTCTTCCAATACTGATGTCACGTTCTACTGTTCTTTATATAATCCAGGTTCTCAGTATACTTGCTCAGAATAAGATTAGATTGAATAAGTATGGTGAAAAGGCACATACCTTTCCTGATTTTAAACCATTTAGTATCCCCTTGCTCTGTTCAAACAAATGCCTATTGATCTATGTACAGGTTCCTCATGAGCACAATTAAGAGTTAAGGAATAGCCATTCTTCACAATGTTATCTATAGTTTGTTATGATCCACACAATCAAAAGTCTTCCATAACCAATAAAGTATAAGTAAATATCTTTCTGGTATTCTCTGCTTTCAGCCAACATTGATCGGACATCAGCAATGATATACCTAATTCCACATCCTCTTCTGAATTTGGCTTGAATTTCTGGCAGTTCCCTGTCTATGTACTGTTGCAACCATTTTTTAATTACTTAAACAAAATTTTATTTGCATGTGATATTCATGACATTGTTCAATGATTTCCACATTCCATTGGGTCACCTCTCTTTGGAATGGGCACAACTATGAATCTCTTCCAATTGGTTGGCCAGGTTCTTGTTTCCAAATTTCCTTACATACATGAATGAGCACCTCCAGTGCTGCACCAGTTTATTTAAAGCTTCCAGTTTGTAATCCATCAAATCCTGGAGGCTTGTTTTTTTGTCAATGCCTTCAATATAGCTTGGACTTCTTCCTTCAGTACTATTGGTTCTCAAACATATGCTATCTTTTGAAATGATAAGCATAATCCATTTCTTTTTTGGTATAGTGACTATGTATTCCTTCCATCTGATTTTTTCTGCATCATTCAGCAGTTTACCTATGTTGTTGTTGGTAAGTGCCATCGAGTAGATTCCAACTCATAATGTCCCTGTGTAGCAGGGGTGTGGAATGTCTGGCTCACGAGCCATTTAAAGTCCTTGAAATTATTTGCTCTGGCCCTGCCAAAGCAACCACAGTTCCAGCCATCACCTTAGGTGTGAATTAATTAAATGTTTGACCAAATATAGATTGTTGTTGTTGTTAAGTGCCATTGAGTCAGTTCCTACCCATAGCGACCCTATGTAGGGTTTCCAAGGAGCAGCTGGTGAGCTTGAACCATTGACCTTACAAAATACAGATAGCAGGATAATTTTTAAGTTGATAATTTTGTATGGTCTGCAAATTATTTTCTAAATACACAAAAGACCCTTGTCAGAACAAAAGTTTCCCACCCTTGCTGTATAGGGTTTCTAAGGAGCCGCTGATATGTTTGAACTGCCAACCTTGTGGCTCACAAAGCAGTGCTTATACAAAGCCAAACCATTTTACCCATAGAACCCTTCAATATTGCAAGTTGAGGTTTGAATTTTTTTTTTTTTTTCCAATTATTTCAACTTAAGAAATCCTGGGTGTGTTCATCTTTGGTTTTCTAATTGCAGGATTTTGTACATTTCATTATAATACTTTATTTTGTCTTTTTGACAAACTTTGAAATTTTCTGTTCAGCTAGTTTACGTCTTCATTTCTTCCATTCGTTTTAGCTTATTTATGCTCAAGAACAAGTTTCAGAGTATCTTGTGATATCCATTTTGTTCCTTTATTTGTTTTCTGTCTTTTTAGTAACCTTTTGCTTTCTTCTTGTACGAGGTTCTTGATGTCATCCCCTAATGCTTCTGGTCTTTGTTCATTAGTATCTAATTACTCAAATCTGTTCTTGAGACAGTTGATTTGTAAATTCAGGTGGAATATAGTCAAGGTTTTATCTTGGCTCTCGTGGAGTTATTTTAATTTTCTTCAGCTGCTGCCTAAACTTACTTTTGAGTAATTCATGGTCTGTTCCACAGCTGACTCCGGACTTGTTTTGGCTAATGATACTGAGCTTTTCCACCACCTTTTGTGAGGTATAGGCACCTTTTATGTTTAAAAAAGGTATTTGCAATGAATAAGTCTTGCACAATTCTTTCATAAGATCCCCAGCATCATCTCTATCACCAAGACGATTTGAACAACTAGTGATTCTTCTTTTTCATTTCCAACGTTCACATTCCAATCCCCAGTGATTACCAATGTGTCTTGATTGCATGCTCAATCAATTTCAAACTGAAGAAGTTGGTTGTTGTTTTAAGTGCCACCGAGTCAGTTCCAACCCATAGCAACCCTGTATAGGGTTTCCAAAGAGCGGTTGGTGAGCTTGAACCTCCGACCTTGCAGTTCAAATGGCTTTGCAGTCTGGCGCATTAAACCACAGCGCTATACCATAGACTTTGTCAATTACATCATCACTGGCTTTAGTGATTGGTCTGTACATTTGAATAATAGTGGCATTAATTAGTCTTCCTTGTTGTTGTTTTTGTTAGGTGCCTATGGCACTTTCAATATTCTCCTCCAACACCATAACTCAAATGCATCTGAGGTTATTGACAATACCACGGCTTGTGTCAGGCACATCCTATCACAGACAGCACTATATGACAAGATAACTCTTGAAAAATGGAAAACTATGAAGATTTTGTAAACATTAAAACAACAGCAATAAAGAAATTGACAAGAAAATGCACAAATAAAATGAACTCAACACAGAAAAATATGTGCAACAAAGGACCCAGAATCACCACAAAAAGTCACCGAGCAAATAGACTGCAATCATATTCATACTCATCAGTCAGTGGATTAAATGCACCAAAGCACAGAGAAGAGCAGAATGGATAAGAAAACAGCGTCCTTCAACATGCTGTCTAAAAGAAACATATCTTACATGCAAAGACAAAAACAAATTTAAAAAAATCAAAGGATGGGAAAAAATATAAAACTAATGGCAGTCAAAAATGAGCAGGCGTGGCAATATTAATTTCTGATAAAATATTCTTTAACACAAAAGTCAGCACAAGAGACCAAAAAGGACATTATCTTATGAGTAAAGGGTCAATTGAACAAGAGGGCATAACCATAATAAATATCTATATTCCCAATGAGAGAGCCTCAAAATACATAAATCAAATTCTAATAGAATTGAAAAAAAGAGAGACAACTCAACAATAATTGTTGTTTTTGTTGTTAAATGCCACCAAATCAGTTATGACGCATAGGAACCCTGTATTGGGTTTCTAAGGAGTAGCTGATGGGTTTGAACCTCAGACCTTGTGGTTAGCAATCCAGTGCTTATCCTACAGTGCCACAACAGGACTCCACAATAACAGTAGGAGATTTCAATACACCACTGATGATGAAGGATAGAGCAACTAGATAGAAACTCAACCAACCAATTTGACCTTATAGATCTACACAAAGCACCAAACAACAACAGCACAATATATATTATTTTCCAGTGCACATGTAACATTCTCCAAAGTAGACCATATGGTAGGCCATAAAGCAAGCCTCAATAGATTTAAAAACACTGAAATATTACAAAGCATCTTTTCAGATCACAATGCTATAAAATTAGAAACCAACAATAGGAAGCTAAAACAATATCAAAAACAGGGAAATTGAATAAATGCTACTGGGTAATAGATCAAATAAAAAATTAAATAGAAAAAAATAATCCTTGACTCAAATGAGAATGAAAATACAACACACTGTAAGTTTTTCCTTTAAATGTTCTACAGAATTCCCCACTGAAGCCATGAGTCCAGGACCTTTCTTTGTTGGGAAACTTTTATTACTGATTTAATCTGTTTGCTTGTTATGGGTCTGTTGAGTTCTTTTTGTTGTAGTTGTTGTTGTCGTTAAGTGCTGTCGAGTTGGCTCCGACTCATAGTGACCCTGTATTGGGTCTCCGAGGTTTAAATCTTCTCGGGAGCAGAAAGCCTCATCTTTCTGCTGAGGAGCAGCTGGCGGGCTCAAACCGCGGATGTTGTGGTTTGTAGTCCAGTACTTTCTTATGGAGTCACCGCGGCGCTCCCCGCTGAGGTTTTTTTACTTCCTTTTAAGTGAATTTAGGTAACTTATGAGTCCTGGTGTGGCGCTGTGGGTTAATGCCCTGGAGTGCAAAGTCGCTTTGGGCTGCAACGTTGGCCATTCAAGCTCACCAGCCGCTCAATGGAAACCCTATGCAGGGTCGCTATGGGTCTGAACCAACTTGACAGTACTTAATAACAACAAAAACATGTACTTCTAGGAATTTGTTAATTTCACCAACTTTATCAATTTTGTTGCCACATAGTTCATAGTACGAATTCTGCTTTTGCTTTAATAAAACCTTGGATTTACCTTTTTCTTCTAGACTTACTAAAAGTTGCTGTTAGATGCTGTCGAGTCAGTTCCAACTCATAATGACCGTACAACAGAACAGAACTCCGCCTGGTCCGGCAGTACCCTCACAATCACTGTTACGCTTCAGCCCGTTGTGGCAGCCTGATCTCAATTCCTCACCATGGGGCTCTTCCTCTTTTCCAGTGACGTTATGAAGGACGATGTTCTTCTTGAAGGATTAAAATTATTTATCATACAACATCCACACAGTTTTATATATAGTATGGTGTTGTTGTTACGTGCTGTGGAGTCGGTTCTGACTCATAGTGACTCTTTTTGGGGTTTTCAAGGCTGTAAATCTTTACAGGAGCAGAAAGCCTCATCTTTCTCCCGCGGAACAGCTGGTAGTTTCCAACTGCTGACACTGAGGTTAGCAGGGTGAGTCCAATTTGTAACCACTACGCGATAGTATATTGTTGTTGTTGTTGTCAGGTGCCATCGAGTCAGAACCGACTCATAGCGACCCCATGCACAGCAGAACGAAACAATGCCCGATCCTGGGCCAACCTCACTACCACCGCCACACTTGACGCCATCAATGATGTCACCTGGCTGATCCATCTCGTTGGGGGTCTTCCTCTTTTTCTCTGACCCTCCACCTTACTCAGCATGACATCCTTCTCCAGCGACTGTTCTCTCCGGACAACATGTCCAAAGTATGAGAGACGAAGCTTAGCCATCTTGGCCTCCAAGGAGCACGATAGTATGTACACAGAAAAAATTTAGTAGTAAAGGTTCATATGCTATCTGATTACTAACAACAGTGAAAAGGATGCACCAGAGGGCGCCATATTCATGCAAAACAAAAATTTGGTTCCTTTGTTAGATTTTAGAAATAGATTTCACTTCCTTTATTACTTTGCCTCCAACCTTTCTGTCCTTGCACACTCCCAACAGAGGTGAGCAGTGGGAAAGTCCAAGCTGTCTTCCACACATATTTTGGAGGAACCAGAACACTGAACTCATTCATGAAGGTAGTCTAGTTTCTTTCTTAGAATTATTGAGTGGTGGAGCAGGAAGGGACTTTCAGAAATCACCAAAATCTTCTTCCCCACTTGGGAGAAAGAAGCTGAAGCTCAAAACCACTCTACTTTCTTGAGACAGAACTAAAACCCTGGTGTACTGATTCTCAGATTATCCTCCTGGCACTTTACTATACCAATTTCCACATTTACCTGGACTCTCTAGTATGAAAATGACCATAGAGATGAACTGCAGGAGCATGAAAGTTCCAAGAAGTGGAGAGATAATATTTTTATGCTAGGCCAGATTTCAGGGTCTATTGTTGGAATCAGCAAACTTCATTCTGGATGCCAAGAAAAGTTAAGACAAAAGAGGGGGGCTGCGGTGTCTTTTCTTGAGAAATTACTCAAAGGAGGGACCTGGGGTTCTAAAAGTTGAGTAGGTGACCTTCAGGATCTGAAGAAATGTGCTGTGATGAGCTCCCTGTTAGGGCAGCAGGGTGTTGTCACCCACCACTGTGCACTCCTATGTTTTCTTCAGAATGTCAGTACCCCAGTGCTCACCTGGATCATTCTCAGTTCATTAACTGGAAAATAATGCTCTATTTACTTGGATCAAGCATCATGACAAATAATTCCCATGCTGATTGAGGTAGGAATGGGCATTAAGTAGCTGAGTTCAATATTGTTCTGGCGTGATTTTAGCGAGCAGAGGTTAACTTGTGGTTTTCAGACTTTGATATGCTTAAAATTTCCTTGGAATCAGGAAGTCAACAAACATTTGAAGAAATGTTCCCAACAATTAGTCATTGGAGAGTGCAAATCAAAACAACAATGAGTTATCACTTCACCCTGGCTTTAACAACAAAGCTAAATAAATAAATTAACAAAAAATGCTGGCGAGGTAGAGAGACTGCAAAATGGGGCAACCAATGTAGAAAATGGTATAGCATGTCCTTAAAAAGTTGGAAAAATAAATATTTTTGATTCAGTTTGGTAGCTATCTATCTTAGAAAAATAAGAGCTGCCACACAAATAGATAAATGCACACCCATATTCATCATAGCATTATCCACAACAGCAAAAAGTGGAAACAACCTAAATGTCCATCAATGGAAGAATAGATACACTTTGGTATGTACACACAATGGAATACTAGGCAACATTAAAGAATAATGAAGAATCTATAAAACACCTTATAACATGGGTGAACCTAGAGGACATTATGCTGAATAAAAATAGTCAATTACAAAAGGACAAATATTGTATGAAGCTGCTATTGTAAAAAGTCAAGAAAAGGTTTTCACATTAAAAGAAACATTTTTTGATGGTTACCAGGATAGGAGGTAAAGGGAAGTAATTCACTGGCTAGAATTTGAACATGTTTTAACTTGGTTAAAGGGGAACGCAATATACAGTAAGAAGGAGGCTGGCCAGAGAAAGATGGAGGCATGGGAAGACAAGTGGAAGAATGCAAGAGTTAAAGGCAACAAAGGTAAATAGTGTTATATACATGATCCTACAATAACTGATCTACAGGTAGATACATGGGTGGACATGCAGATTAGATTGGTATGAGAAGGGGAGTAAAAGTAAAAGTATACTCACACATATATAAAGTGTTGACAGAGGGTGTTTATACATGGGCCTTTACCTTTGCTGCAAATAGATACACAAGTACGGTAGCGCATACAAGGGGCAAAGCTATGAAACCTTCTTAGATATTACCAAACACCTTGAGGGAATGAGTAACTGAGTCTACACTATGGTCAACTGGCATATTCACAAAGACAATGTTCTACATCCTACTTTGGTGAGTAGCAACTAGGATCTTAATAGCTCATGAATGACCATATAAAGTGTAACTATTGAACTCACACTGTCCGAAGGAAGGAAGAATTATGAAAATTGAAAATGCTTAGAATTAGTTAGTCCAGTGGACTAGTGGACCACATGAACCTCAGTCTCTAGCCCTGAGACCAGAACTAGATGGCGCTTGGCCACAGCTAAACTTCTCTGGGTAGGTTCACATTAGAAGGTCTTGGACAGAGTGGAAGAAAACATGGAACAAAACTCAAAATCATTAAAAAGACAAGTCTGACTAGTCAGCTAGAGACTAGTGGAGCCCCTGAGACTATGACCCTTATCTACCCTTCAGGTCAGGAACTGAACTCACCCCTGAGACTCAATTTTCAGCCAAACAATGGACAGGTCTGTAAGGGAAACAGAGTCCTGTTATGGCACTGTAGGATAAGCACTGGACCACAGGGTCAGTTTGAACTGCAAGACTGGAGGTTCTAACCCATCAGCCACTCCTTGGAAATCCTATATAGGGTTACTATGAGTCAGAACTTACTTGACTGCACGTAACAACCAATAAGGGAAACAGTAACACATGGGGTGCACACTCCTTAGAATAACCAACTATCTGATATCACAAGGGCAGCATTTACCCAAGAACATACTTCAAAAGAGTTAGGAAAGAAAGAGGAATGGAAATGGAAAACGTGGGAAAGTAATGTTACATTATGGAAACTGAAATCAATGACACGAAACAAAATGCGTATGAATTGTTGAATGGAAAACTGATTTGCTCTTTAAACTATCACTCACTTCACAATAAAAAGGTTCAAAAAAGAAAGAAAGAAGTCCTTGGAGAGATTGGGAAATACAGAGTCTCACAGCTATACCCAAACTTTACAGGTTATGATTCAGAACATTTGGGATGAAGCTAAGAAATGCACCCTCTTAATAGTAGTCCTGGTGATGGATGTAATTGGTCGTAGTACCACACTTGAAGAAATATTACCTTATGTATTTGCGATTTCACATTCTACTTCCCTAATGGTTCACATACATTGCTGTGGTTCTTTTCATTCCAGAACCAAAAATTCACTGCTATTTATGGCAGGTTTTCTCTTTTACGAAACACAAACATATAGATACAAATGATGGAATAATACCTATGTTTGTAGTGATTCTGTTTGTTTGCATTGAAACAAGACATTATGATTAGAAAATTTCAAAGGAGAAGTGTGAGAAATGGACAAGATAAACACTGTGCGCAGGTCAATCCAAGCACAAGGCCTGCATTGGCTCTGTGTTTATTGTGACCCAGAGAAATAGAAATATATATATGGACAGATCTGTAAGGGGTATAGTAACACAAGGAAGGTATGTACTCCTTTGACAGGCCTTAAAAAAATTCCATTTTTCTATGAACTTTGTGAACCACTCTCATACATATATGGAGTCCTGGTGTGGTGCTGTAGCTGCAAGGTTGGTAGTTCAAACCCACCAACTGCTTCTCAGAAACCCTATACAAGTAACTTGAGTCAGAACCAACTCATAGCAACCTCTATAGGGTTTCTGAGGCTTAGGGATCTGTGCAGAAGCAGAAAGCCCATCTTTCTTCTGTGGAGTGACTGACAGGTTCAAACCAAGGACTCAATAGTTCACAGTCCAGTGCTTAATGTATAGAGCTACCATGCTCATATATATATATGGAGCTCTGGTAGCATAGTGGTTACAAATCGGGCTGCTATCCTCAGGGTAAGCTGTTTGAAACTACCAGCTGTTCCACGGGAGAAAGAGGAGGCTTTCTGCTCTGGTAAAGATTTACAGCCTCAGAAAGCCTGCACAGGGTCACTATGAGTCAGAAATGACTACACAGCACATCACAACAACAACATATATACATACAAACACACACGTATATATACATATATGTATGTTGTTGTTAAGTGTCAGGAAGTTGGTTCCGACTCTTAGCAACCCTGTATAGGTTTTCTAAGGAGTGGCAGGTGGATTTGAACTGCGAATGTTGTGGATATATATGGAGTCCTGTTCTGGGGCCAACTGCCATGTCTGACAATCAGCTATACTCCATGACCCACACGAAGAGATTAAACCTGAGTAGGAGCAATGGGAGATTAGTAATAAAAGAAAGACACAAGACCCAATTGAAATAAGTAAAATTAGACCAGGTGGGACACAGCATTCTGATGGAGATACTACAGCACAGACCAAGACAGCGAGTTTATTATATAAATATCTCAATGGAAGGTGCTGGGAGCAGGGAAAAGAATAACATCTGCTGTTATTGATGCATGCAGTAAGCGGGACTTTATCAAAAGAATGTAACTTGTGGTAGCTAGCTGGAACACTATTAGGGCAGCTAGAATGTTGTGCAGGCGGAGCCGAAGGTCAAGAAAAGACCTTGTAAGTTCCCTGTCTCCTGAGGTAGCCCTGAAAGTTCCTCAGGGGGAGGAGGGGTCTTGACTTGGATGCAGCCTGAATTTCTGGACCACAACTGTTCAGTTGCAATCCTTCGGTTAATCTACACCCAAGTTAGAGACCTTAGGCTCAGCTACTCCCAACAGTCCTGGTGTGGCTCTGTAGGATAATGCACTGGACTGCAGGGTCAGTTTGTGTATATATATACTCACACATACACACATATATACTAGGACAAGTTAAAAAAAATTGTATAGCTGCTAGATTCTAGTTCATACATGCATGTAGTTATTCTAAGTAAGATGTGTTTAAACATGTCTGGTCAGTGGATGGCTGCAGACAAGTTCTCTCGGTAATATACTTTCCTTATTTTGTTAAGGTACCTACAAAATAAAAAAGGTTCAATCAACATAGTGGCTACTGAGAGGATTCTGCTGGACTAGATAAATTTAAAGCAGAGAGGTCAGCTCAGAAGATTTGGAAATGGTTTTATAGTAACTTCATCTAGGTAATCTTGATAGATTTTCCTGAAGTCCTGAAGTCCTGAAGGATGATGATGGAGGAAAAGGCCAGAAAAGTTGCACCAAGGAATTTTTTTCATTACGACAGTGCAGCTGCTCATTCTACAAGAATTTTATTGGCAGACTTTACCCCATCCACTCTATAGCCCAGATCTTACCCCTTCAGACTTCTTTTAGTTCCCCAAACTCAAAAAACACTGGAAACAAACACAATTTAAGTCTCTTGTTGTTAAGTGCCTTGTGATTAGCAGTCCAGTGCTTATTCTACAATATCATACCAAGACTCTATGGATGTTAAAACTGGATTGCTCATCAGAAACTGTATATAGGGTTGCTATGAGTTGGAGTTGATTTATTTCAACCCTGTGTATTGAAGGGCACAAAACCCTTCAGAAAAGGATTGTTGTTGTTATGTGCCGTCATGTTGGGTTTGACTCATTGGGACCCTGTGTAGGGTTTCTAAGGAGCGCTGGTGAGTTTAAACTGTTGACCTTGTGGTTAGCAGTTCAGTGTTTATCCTACTACACAAACACCACCCTCAGAAGTGTATAGACATAGATGGAGGATATGTTGAGAAACATTAACTTTATGCTTCGATGTTTCAGAATAAATGCTTTTATGATGGGACCACTTTCTGTATCTCCAATATAGTCTACAGTTACTTAGGTCGCCATTCGAATGGAGTTTTCTTCCAAGTGGTTTTATGGATCAGAGTCAGCCATATTCCCAGATGTGGACTATGCATCCCCCAGAATCCAAATAGGCATTCCAAACATTGGGCATCCTGCTTAGTTTTGGGGATAGGCAGTGACAGCAACTTATTCTTGGTTACCTGTGGAATGTCATTGGTGGTCCCAGACCGTTATTCCCAAGAATTTCACTGTTTCGGCAGGGACCTGTCATTCTACTGGATTTATTAACTGGTCTCTGTTGATTATGTGGGCCACCACTGTTCTCAAATCTTCCCTAGCCTGTTGGTCTGTATTTGATATTAGCATAGTATCATCAATGTAATATATCCCTGCACTTTACATCTTCACCACATCCAAGTCTCTTCTAACTATACTATGACAGTAAGCCAGTGAGTTCAAATAACTCTGAGGCAACACACTGAGAATATATTTGGATCCTTCTCACATGAAAGCAAACTGTGGCTGGCTATTTTCTGAGACTGAGATGGATAAAAACGCATTTACAGGATCAGTCACTGAGTATCAGTCTTTTAGCTTGCTATATTTTCTGCGCTGTTGATACCATTTCTGGAACAGCTGAAGCCACAGGGGGCACTACTTTATTTAGGCCTTGGTAGTCTACTGTCAACCTCCATGAGCCATCTGTCTTTTTCAGACGCCATACAGGGAGTTGCCGACCCCCACACTCCCTCCTTTCACATGTGCAGAGCAGTTCATTATTTATGATGGCCCTTTTAGACAAATTTTTCCATTTTGTGATATATTGTAAGTCCTAGCATCTATATCTGTGATTGGAGTTCTGGTGTGGTGCTGTAGGATTGCTAATTATAAGGTTGGCAGTTCAAACCCATCAGCCGCTATGAATCAGAACTGACTTGATGGCACCTAACAGCAACAACATGTCTGTGATTATGGACCCATTTTGAAATGGTGGGTGCATCCTTAATCCATAGTCCCATTGTAATTTTTACTTCTTTTGGTTGTTGCATAGTCTTGCTGTTTAGTGGAAAATCGATTTTTTCTAAAGATGAACACCATATTATATCATTCTATTTACAGAAAGCCCATACAGGGTCACTATGAGTCAAACCAACTTGATGGCACTTAACAACAACACTAAGTTCTCCTTACAACGTGAGGTTGACAGAAAGTGGTAGAGTCTGGAAGTTAGTGAGTATTATAAATTGAATAATGTTCTCCTGGCAATATGTGTTGAAGTCCTGGCCTCTATACCTATGGATAAGATACTATTTGGAAATAGAGGGGTTGTCTTTTGTTAGGAGGTCATGCTAGAGTAGGGTAGACTGTAACCCCACTTACTTCAGAGGTATGTAAAGAGCAGAACAGACACAGACACACAGGGAAAAGACAGATGATGTCTTGTAAGTAATGCCAAAGAACACCAGAAAAAAACTGTGAAGGTTCACCAAGTCCCTCCTGGAGCTCCTGCTTGAAGGATTTCCCCTTGGGATCACATCCTGAATTCAGACTGTTACCCTCCTCTACTGTGAGAAAATAGATTGCTGTTCTTTAAAGCCACTCCCTTGTAGCAATTTTTTAATGGTAGCACTAGGTAACTGAAGGAACAGTGGTGGTGTAGTAGGTTAGCATTGGGTTGCTAAGTGCAATTTCAGCAGTTCAAATCCACCTGCCACTCTACAGAAGGAAGATGAGGTTTTCTGCTCCTGTAAAGATTTAACAGTTGGAATTGTCTAAACGGCACACAATAAACAGAGGTAACTAAAACAGAGGATGTGGAAGATCATGAAGCTGGAGAGTTGGGTAGAGGTCAGATCATGTAGAACTTTGTAGGTCATGCTAAGAACTCTGAATTTTATTCATAAATAAACATGAAGAAAATAACATAATCTAATTTTGTCTAACTTATGCTGTGGGGAGTCATGGGTACCAATGGATGGAAGGGTGTCTGTTTTTCTTTTAACTTTGTTGCTTTCTTACAAGGAGATGAAGACAAGCGATGATCACATAAGCTGCAAAGGCAGTATAATGTAAAAGGAAGGTTTTTTGTTTTATTTTGTTTTTAAGTGCCAACAAGTAGGTTCCGACCCGTAGTGACCCTGTATAGGATTTCTGAAGGTTAAGGGTTAGACAAATTTGACTCTACAAACACTTGCAAGCAATAGAGTCTCTTGGAGCTGTTGTTTTCTCATCTGCCAATGGGGAGGATGATAGTATGTATCTCACAGAGCTGCTCTGAGAGTTCAATTAAATGACGCATGTACTCCTGTTTAAGTGCTCTCTAGTATGTACCGACTCAGAGCAACACTGCGAAGGATTTCTAGGAGTGGCTGGTGGGTTTGAACCACAGACCTTGCAGTTAGCAGTTCAGTGCTTATCCTACAGCACCACACTGGGACTTCAATGTATGCATATGCTTCCCTAATGCCTGGCACATGGAAGAATTCAGTGAACATATGAACAAGATGGAGTCCTGGTGTGGCACTATGGGTAAATGTATTGGACAGGAAAATCGGTCTAAACAGCAAGGTCAGTGGTTCAAGCTCACCAGCTGCTCCTTGGAAACCCTATACAGGGTCGCGATGGGTCGGAACTGACTCAATGACACTAAACAACTGCAACAACATGAACAAGATAGAAGTTCACTGACTCCCAAACTGCTCAGAGTTTTTTTTTATTTAGTCTCTCCATCTTTGAAGAATATTGAGGAAAATGTTCACTGGGATCATGAAAACCACACACTTTATCAGGAGACAGATAAATTTGCTTCTGTTACTAATTTTCTGTGTGACTTTAGACAAATCAGTATCTCATTCTGAGATTCTTCCCATCTGTAAAATTCCCAGATCGTTTCTCAGGTTTATTATGAGGAAGGCTTTGTAAATGATCAACTGCTAATAAATGTCAGGTAATAATAGTATTCATAAGTGAAATTTGACCGCCTGTGTTCCTGGATTTGTTAATGAATGGAAAGAATCTGGGGCTGAAGCCAGGGACAGCATATCACCGTAAAGATGAATAGTGTTATGGAAACTACAGAGAACTTCTCATTGGAATTTGTTTCCTAAATACCATGGCTGGACAGCATTAGCATTCAAATTGTGCCAACAAGTCTTGAAAAATTAACTCTCCATTAAGCCATCATTTAACTGGCTCTGGTCTTTGGTAAACCTGAAATTACCTCTCAGAGGCTGGCTCAGGTGAAGCATTGGACATCATGAAGAGAGCTAGCTGGTTTCAGTCTTTGATGATCCAGAGCTCACTTCTCAGATCCTTGGTTTATCTTCCTGCAGAATAGAAATATACAGTAACCCTGCTTCCTCCCTGTGCTCCCACTGCTGAAAAAAAAAAAAAACAACTACAGCATCTAGGGAATCTAAGAAAAGTTTAAAAGATGATTAAAATTGTTTTAAGGGTTTTCTTTTATATGTAAAAATCATTGTGGTGGTGGTGGTTATATACCATGGAGTCGGTTCCAACTCATAGTCATCCTGCATGGGGTCTCTGAGGCTGTAAATCTTTAGGGGAGCAGAAAGCCTCACCTTTCTCCTGTGGAACAGCTGGTAGTTTCGAACTGCTGACTTTGAGGTTAGCAGCCCAATTCATAACCACTGTTATTGGAGAGTGTGATCTCTTAAGCAGAAGAAACTGAAATAAATGTTTTTGTATTTCAGAGATGTTGATCTCTCATTTGCAAAGAGACAGGATCAGAGTCAGACTGATTCCCTTTGATTCTTGGTTCTGCTTCTTTACCACTCACAATGTGTGCCTAAGCAGTTTACTTAACCTCTCTGTACCATCTGTAAAAACGGGGTGATAATGATAGTCTCCAGCTCTTAGGGTTGTTGTTAAAGCAAATGAATTGGCGTATATAGACGAGCTTAGAACAGTGTCTAATTCTCTATCACTGTGTTGGTTGCCTGCACAGTTCATTTATGTGTATTTATGATTGTCCTCCTTTTCCCACTGAACTTATTCAACTCAGACATTATGCCTATTATGTTGTTATTGTTGCTGTTCAGTGCTGGTGAATCGGTTCTGACTCACAGTGACCCTGTGTAGGCTTTTCAGGGAGCGGCTGATGAGCCTGAACCACTGACTTTGCAGTTCAAACCGACTTTGCAGTGTAACTTATTAACCCACTGAACCTTACCAGGACTCCTTGCTTGTAATAGAATCTGACTCAATTTTCTGATGTTTGACTACTGATCGTTTTAAATATACTTGAAGAGTTGTTGTTGTTGTTGTTAATTGCTGTCAAGTCCGTTCTGACCCATAGTGACCCTGTATAGGGTCTCCGAGGAGCAGCTGGTGAGTTTGAACTGCTGCCCTTGAGGTTCAAACTGACCTTGTGGTTGAGTGCGTATCCTGTCTCTAAATAAGTCATGTCAAGAGTGGGATGTTTCCAACATGATTAACATTGACCACAGGATAGGGAATTCATAAATATGAGGATGCTCTGGTAGCATAGTGGTTACGAATCGGGCTGCGAACCTTAAGGTCAGCGGTTCGAAACTACCAGCTGCTCCACGGGAGAAAGATGAGGCTTTCTACTCCCGTAAAGATTTACACCCTTGGAAACCCTATACCGGGTCTCTATGGGTCGGAACCGACTCGATGGCACTTAACAACAACAACAACAGCCTTATCATGGAGTCCTTGTGTGGTGCTGTAGGATAAGCACTTGATCATCAGGTCGGTTTGAACCACAAAGTCAGCAGTTCAAACTCACCACTTGCTCCTCAGAAACCCTATACAGGGTCGCTATGAGTCAGAAGTGACTCAAGAGCACATAACAACAACATAGCCTTTTTTTTTCTTTTAATGTTTACTGTGAATTCTGTGATAGTTTACATGGGAGAACATTAGCTTTACATTCATCCTATTGTATATCCTTTCATTGCCATGGTTACAATCCCCTCCATGCATCATCAACCAACCAAAGGGTATACCCTGCAAGCCTGCTCCCTGGTCGTCAGCACACAGCCCCTCTCCCTCTCTGGGTCTAGAGCCCCTACTGCTCCATCTCTCCATGTCATCGTCTCTGCCTCCATCTCTGGCATCACTGTTTCTCTGGGTAGGGTCCCGCTCTCGGCTCTTCTCCCTTGATGGTTCCAGGGACCTCTGCTCCTGGACTGCAAAGTCAACCACTCCCCTCCTTTTGCTACAAAAACTTTACATTTCCAACCCTCACAGTCAGTCCTGATAACAATTATTCACCATTGTACCACAAGAGGCCTATCACCATCTCCTTTCATCATGTCTACCCAGACAGATTGGATACTACTCACTGGAGATTCTACCTTCCTCCATGCCCTCTGGATCTAGGCTCCCTCTTGAAAGCTTGTAAGCCAGTTACTTCTTGCCTTTGTAGCCACCTCCCACCCCCATTTTGGTAGCCAATGTCCAAGTCGCCTCCCATCGCTGTCTATTCTGCATATGGAGGGGGACAACATAGCCTTTTAATAATCTCTGGAATAAAGGCTTTATGTTCAGAACCAGCCACATTGGCTCTTTTCTGAGGATGGGGTTGAATGAAGCAGAGAACTATAGGATTTTCTCAGAGGAAACAGCTTCCCTGTGGCAATCTTCAGATGCTGTAATGAAATCATTACACTGTCTTCAACGTAGCTGGATCCCCAGTAGGTGTGCTGTTGGACATGGAGAGTATTCACGTATCTCTTGTGCCTCATATCTGGGCAAGCAGATCAAAGCCAAGGTGTTATTCCTTCAGAACCCTACGCCCACTCCCTAACCACCATAAAATCCCTAAGTCAGTCTCCTTTTTCAGCTCCTTCAAGCCATTTTTTCGGACCTGCTGGGAGCTATGTTACTGTCCCCAGAAAGTCTTATTATATATACCCTATTGACTTGTGTAAGGAGCTCTGGTGGCGTAGTGGTTATGAATTGGGCTGTGAGCTGCAAGGTCAGCAGTACGAAACTACCAGCTGTTCCACGGGAGAAAGATGAGGTTTTCTGCTCCCATAAAGATTTACAGCCTCGGAAACCCTGTACAGGGTTGCCATGAGTCGGAACCAACTCCACGGCACATAACAACAACAACAACAACATTGACTTGTGTACGGGTGTGTAGGTATGACACTATCAGTTTTGATATCTGACCCCAATTTTCAGGGTGGGTCCATTCTGTTACTCTAGAATGGGTACAAAACCCTCACTGACTAGCTGCAGTCTACAGAACTTGCCACAGTCATCTTAACAATTTGTCATTGGTTTCCGAGACAAGAAAACATAGTCGTGTTGCAGAAAACTACCTGTGACTTGCAAAGACAAAGGTGTGATTTTACATTTCTTTTTTCTTTCTTTTTGACCAGTGCACAACCCCAGGAAATCTCCTGCTTTCCAGATGGTTGGAGACACTCAGAAGTTGTGAGCCCTGGGGAGAAGCTATGTACAATAACCCTACTAGGGCAGGCTCTGATCCATATCTGTAAAGTCGACCCTGGCCAGACCTCGGTCATCAGGAGAGGGGTTTGAATGGACACATCAGATAGAGAAAAAAGAAAGGAAAAGAGGTGGGTGATCTTTGTGGACCTGCCTGAGGCAGCATGGTGTTTTGAACTTTCTCAGGCAACTGTGAAGGCAAGAGGCTAGTAGATGGTGCAGCACACTGATTATTGGTGCAGAAAAAGCCATTGACTTTCATTTTTCTCTGTGTGGACTATTTTTTCTTTGCTTGTTTTTCTTTTTTTGCATCACACAACAGGAGACAACAACTGTAACCATACAGTCAAACCACAGCTGTACCCTTTACAACCCAACCAATTGGGCAAGAGCCAATACTAGCTGCTATGTGACTGAACAGTGACTACAACCAACAATGGCTAAATTCACATTCCATTTGCAAACAGGAACCAGACTAAAAGGTCTTTGATCACCAGTCCTATTCAATATTGGTTGGAAGTCTTAGCTAGAGCTATAGGACAAGAAAGGGAAATTAAAGGCATCCAAATTGGCAAAGAAGAGGGAAAACTCTCTCTATTTGCAGATGATAGGATCCTGTACATAGAAAATCCCAAAGACTCAGCAAGAAAAGTATTGAAACTCATTGGAAGATTCAGCAAACGTGTCAGGGCACAGATCAACATAGAGTCTAAAAAAATCAGCTGGATTCCTCTATACTAATGAAGTCATGTCTGGAGAGGAAATTAGGAAAACAATAGCATTTACAATAGTCACCCAAAGGATGAAATACTTAGGAATAAACCTAACTTGAGAAACAAAAGACCTATACAAAAAAAAAAAAAAAAAAGTATAAAACACTGCTACCAGAAACCAAAAGAGATTTACAAATATGAAAGAATATGCCATGCTCATGGGTAGGAAGACTTAACATTAGGAAAATGTCAACACGACCCAAAGCAATCTATAGACATAATGCAATTCCAATACAGATTCCAATGTCATTCTTTAAAGAGATGGGGAAAAAATGATCAAGAACCCTATATAGAAAGGTAAGAGACTTTGGATAAGCAAAGCACTGTTTAAGAGGAAGAACAAAATTGGAGACCCCTTACTCTCTGATCTCAAACTTACTAAGCAGCCACAGTGGTCAGAACTGTCTAGTACTGGTCCAGTGAAAGATACATAGATCAATGGAACAGAATTGAGACCCCAGAAGTAAACACATCCACATAAAGCCAAGTCATCATTGACAATGGTCCAAAACACATTAAATGGGGAAGAGACAGTCTCTCCAACAAATCGTGCTGGCTACACTGGAAATCAATTTGCAAAATAATGAAATAAGACCCATATCTCACACCATATACAAAAACAAACTCAATAAGGACTAAAGGCCTAAATGAAAAACTTAGAACTATAAAGACTGTCAATGAAAAAATATCAACTATTGCAAAAAGCACAAAGCAGTAGAAGACAAAACAGATGATTGGGACTTCCTAAAAATTAGAAATTTATGTGTATCAAAAGATTTCACCAAAAGGGAGCCCACAGATTGGGAAAACTTTTTTGCAATGATGTATCAGAAAAGGGCCTAATTTATAGAAAATTATACCTCTATAAGTAAAAGGCACACAATGCAATTTAAAAATGCGCACAGGAGATGAATAGACACTTCACAAAGAAGACATTCAGGCATCCAAAAGACATATGAAGAAATGTTCATGATCATTAGCCACTGGACATGTGCCATGGAGTTAGTTCTGACTCACAGTGACCCTGCATGTGATTTGTGAGGCTGTAAATCTTTATGGCAGCAGAAAGCCTCATCTTTCTTCCATGGATTGACTGGTAGTTTCGAACTCAAGCCTAGCAGCAGCCCCACAAATAACCACTACATATTACTATTGTTGTTGTTGTTATGTGCCATGGAGTCAGTTCCGACTCATAGTGACCCCTGTACAGGATTTCTGAGGCTGTAAATCTTTACGGGAGCAGAAAGCCTCATCTTTTCCCCCCGTAAAACATCTGGTAGTTTCAAACTGCTGTCCATGAGATTAGCAGACCGATTTGTAAGCACTACTGTACCAGAGCTCCTTATGTTACCATTGTTGTTGTTAAGTACTGTGGAGTTGGTTCTGACTCATAGCGACCCTGCACAGGGTTTCCAAGGCTGTAAATCTTTACAGGAGCCTTCACCTCCCACCCAATTCGCAGCACAAACTTCTCAAGAGAGCCCGCACAGCTGTTTCCAAAAGCGGAGGTTCTTCCTACCCTGCAGCGCAGTTATAGGGTCCCAACACATATTCCAGGAGAGACTATCTGCCAGGGCTGCGGAGCCCCAGAGCAGCGGAGACGCAGCAGGCGGATCCCGCCTCCGAGCTGCAGGCCAGGAGCTACCTGTTGATCCCCGCTCTAGCCTCCGGCACGGTGCCGCCCCTGTTAGCGCTGCCTCACTACCTCGCGACAGACAAACTGACAACCCGCACCGCCAGCTCCGGGATGAGCGCACCGATGGTATTCTGAAGTCTCAAGAAGCTAGCCCATTTAAATGCTCATAGCCCATGAGAGAGGCATCAAAGAAGCCATGGCACTCCCTTTTCAGAAAGAGCTGGAGAAATACAAGAACATTGATGAAGACGAGCTTCTTGGCAAACTGTCAGAAGAGGAACTGAAACAGTTGGAAAATGTTCTTGATGACCTAGATCCTGAGAGCTCACGGCCGAAAGACCAGACACAAAAAGCAGCCACCGGCCCATTTGACCGTGAGCACCTTCTCATGTACCTGGAGAAGGAGGCTCTAGAACAGAAAGACAGAGAAGACTTTGTGCCCTTCACTGGGGAAAAAAAGGGGAGAGTCTTTATCCCCAAAGAAAAGCCAGTAGAAACTCTCAAAGAAGAAAAAGTGACCCTCGACCCAGAACTGGAAGAAGCTTTGGCTAGCGCCTCCGACACTGAGCTCTATGATCTGCAGCTGTTCTTGGAGTACACAATTTGCTCAACAATCCCAAATTCGATGAAGAAATCAGCACTAAAAGTGGCAAAGGGCCTGTAAGAATGTGGTCAAAGTTGAAAAGGTCAAGCCAGTATTTGAGGAACCACCAATCCCACAAATGTGGAAGCAAGTCTGCAGCAGATGAAAACCAATGATCCTAGCCTGCAAGAAGTCTACCTCAACAACATTAAGAATATCCCAATTCCAACCCTGAAGGAATTTGCAAAGGCTCTGGAGACCAACACTCATGTAAAGAAGTTCAGTCTGGCTGCAACACGCAGCAATGATCCTGTGGCAATTGCTTTTGCAGATATGCTGAACGTAAACAAGACCTTGAAAAGTCTCAACATAGAATCCAACTTTACCACTGGAACTAGGATTCTGGCCCTGGTAGAGGCACTGAGAGAAAATGACACCTTGACAGAGATTAAGATCGACAACCAGAGACAGCAGTTGGGAACAGCCATTT
>NW_006408523.1:12129914-12135954 GCF_000296735.1 Chrysochloris asiatica | reverse complement strand
AACCACCATTGCTTAACTCAGAGTAACTTTCACAGGTGTCTGTTTCCCTGGTATATGGCAGTTGGTATTGGTTCTTGCCTGGGTTTTGGTGTTTTATAGAGTGTGATTGTAGCTTGGCTATATGGCAGCAGTTGCTGGCTCTTCTTGTGTAATATAGGGAGAGAAAGAGTTCCCCAAAGGTAGAAGGGGGAACATAAAACAGCAAAACAGCACCAGCAAACAAAAAACAAAAAACCCCCACAAAACAACAACAAAAACTAGACTGAATACTGCAGTCTATAATCATAGAAAAGGGAGAGGAGGGAGAGAAGAAGAAGAAAAAATCTATAGCCTAATATGAGTGTGACTTTAATGTTCTCTCTTTAGCTTCTTGCTTTCAACGCTGCCTGAGAGATTTCAAGATGCCAGTGTTGGTTGTTATGCTATACCTCAGGCTTTAATTTAATTTTCAGCTTGTTTTGTTTTTAAACTCTCTTTCCCTCTCTACAGCCCTGTCCTGCCCTTTCCTGTATTAAAACAACAACAACAACAACAAAACGTTTAGGGCCTGCTCTTGGGCTGAGTATCTGTGCTCATGTGTGACAGAAGGACCTACCAGTGGTGAGGGTGGTCACCAGAATGGAGATGGGCAAACAGTGGGGGCACCAATGATCAGATACCAAAAAAAAAAGAAAATCAGACCAAAGCAAAACCGACAAAGTGTATTGTCCACCTTTAGTTCCAAGGTTCCTGCTGCGTTTTTCCATGGTGTTTCTGTGATCTTGCTGTTTGGTCTCGCCCAAGATGTCGGCTCCGGGCCTCCGAGCCTGGCAGATTCAAAAGTACACGATTTTTTACTTCACCTTCAAGTTCCACTAGCTATAAGCCTTCAAACATTCAAAATATTCCTATCTCTGTGGTTCTGAGTTTTGGAGCTCTGCCCTGGATATGCTTTGCCTGGTATTCTGTGGTATGGCTGACGGTGAACTTCATTACACCTCCACCCTAACCGCCATCAAGCCCCACCTCCCCCAGTGGTATTTGAATCCCTTCCTACCTGATGAGCTTATCTTCAGGCACCATATCTGACAATGAATGTTCAGTTACTCTTCATAATATTTTCATCTTCTGCTACTATATCTGACAGTGTTTCACTGCTATTCTTAAAGTTTTCAGTGTTTTTGCTACATTCAGAAGTAGTTGGCCTTTTCTTCTTCCTTGTCTGTCTTAGTTTGGAAGCTCATCTGAAACCTATCCACCATGGGTGACCCTGCAGGTATTTAAAATACGGGGGGCATAGCCTGTATGCATGACAGCAACACACAAGCCAGCACAGTAAGACAAAGTGACAGGTGAGTAGTGGCAGCAACCAACTACTGTCCTTTAAACAACGATTCATTCCACACAAGGAATGCATGTGGGGACTTTATCATTCTTGCAAATATAGTCAGAAACAACTTTCAGGACTACAACTATGCAGCATATGTTTATGTAGGCATGGACCTTGTTCTATTTTGAAAGTCTACTGGCAAAGAGAAATCAAATTCTTTAAAAGTCCAGATTTACTAGGCCAGTTAGGAGTACAGGAACCATGCCTCCATCCCACAAATGATCATTCAGAGATATCTTTTAAACTTTGGACCAAAACGACTCCACAAGGTTACCCTGCAGCCAAATATCAGATTGAGCCTTAAATCAACAATAACACCCATCAGTCCTGTGCCTCTTTAAAAAAACTATGTTGTTGTTGTTGTTGTTAAGTGCCGTTGAGTCGATTCCAACCCATAGCGACCCTGTAGGAGCAACTGGTGAGCTTGAACCACCGACCTTGCAGTTCAAACGACTTTGCAGTATGATGCATTAGCCCACAGCGCCACACCAGGACTCCTTAAAAAACTATATATGAGATCAAATGGTCAACATTTACTCTAAGGCAGAGAAAGTAAGGGTGAAGCAGGGAACCTACATTATTGGAAATGGAACAACTAGAACCAAAATAATGAATCTATTAACACGCTGTGATAAATCTAACAATGTCACAGAGTTATGTAGAAATTGTTAAATGGAAACCTAATTTGCTGAGTAAAATTTCACCAAAATCTCAATGAAATAATACTAACAACAACAACAAAAATGTACCGGCAAGACTTGTCATTTTGTTGTACTGAGGTTCATTGCGTGTTGCTGTGATGCTAAAAGCTAGGCTACTGTTATTTTAAATACCAGCAGGCTCACTCATGGTGGACCAGCTTCAGCTGAGCTTCCAGGCTAAGGCTAGGAAGAAGGAAAGGCGAACTACTTCTGAATGTTTGGCTACTGAAAACCTTACGAATAGCAGTGGAACATGGTCAGATATAGTGCTGCCCTTCAGTATGGAAGGCACTCAAAATGCAACTGGGGAAGAGCTACTTCCTCAAGGTAGACTTGATGGTGATGACAATAACGGAGTAACGCTTTCAGGACCTTCATTTGCTGATTGGGCACAACTCAAAATCAGGAGAAACAGCTGTAAATATCCATTAGTAATCAGAGCATGGACTGTATGAAACATGAATCTAGGGAAATTGGAAGTGGTCAAAATGAAATGGAACACATAAACATTGATATCCTAGAGGTATTGGTGAGCTGAAATGGACTGGTATTGGTCATTTTGAATCAGACAATCATATGGTTTACTATGCCGGGAATGACAAATTGAATAGGAATGGCATTGTATTTCTTGTCAAAAGAACATATCAAAATCTATCTTGAAATACAATGGTGTTTATGAGAGGATAGTATTCATATGCTTACAGGAAGACAAGTTAATACCACTATTATTCAAATTTACGTACCAACCACTAATGCCAGTGATGATGAAATTGAAGAATTCTGCCAACTTCTTCAGCCTGAAATTGATCAAACATGTAATCAAGAGGTATTGATAATTACTGGTGATTGGAATGTGAAGATTGGAAACAAAGAGGATGGATCAGTAGTTGGAAAATATGGTTTTCATGATAAAAATGATGTGAGAGATCAAATGTTAGAATTTTCCAAGAACAATGACTTATTCATTGAAAATACCTTATTTAAACAACATGAAAGATGACAATACAAATGGACCTCACTGGATGAAATACAAGAATCAAAATGATTACATATTATTAGCCAAAACAAGGTCAGGGGCCAACTGTGGGACAGAACATCACTTGCTCATATGCAAATTCAGGCTGAGGCTGAAGAAAATTAAAACAAGTCCACGAAAGTCAAAATATGACCTTGAATATATCCCACCTGAATTAAGGCCCATCTCAAGAACAGATTTGATAGACTAGATGCTAATGACCCAAGACCAGAAGAGCTGTGGCATGACATTAAGAATATCATACAGGAAGAAAGCAAAAGGCCGTTAAAAAAAGACAGTAAAGAAAGATAAGGCCAAAATGGATGTCAAAAGAAGAGACTCTGGAATTTGCTCTCCGGCATAGAAATGCTAAGGTGTCTTGGAATCTACTTTACTTCCTCACCATTTGGAAGTTCTGTATCTATACTATACCTTCTTATGACTTTGTGATTGATTTCATTATAAATTGATGTCTTAAATAAATATAAATTGATGTCTTAAAATGTAGGTTTGTTTTAAATACTTCTATATCTGTATTAGTTCTGGGAGGTGTTGTCATGTATGTTAATTTCTGGTTGTTTTCTGCTATTGAAGACGTACAGCCAGAATGTTTCTTAGAAGTGAGAATGTTGAACGCTTATCTCTCATTCTTTAGATATGTTGTTAGGAGGGATCCGTAATTGGAGAAAGACATCATTCCTGGAGATGTGGAGGTTCAGTGCAAAAGAGGAAGACCTCAAAAAAGATGGATCGACACAATGGCAACAACAATGTGCTTACACATGACAGTTGTAAGGATGGCACAGGACCAGGCAGTGTTTTGTTCTGCTATTCACTATGAGTCAGAACCAACTTAATGGCATCTAACAACAACAACAATAATTGAAATGTTTCAATACACCGATGCAGTGCTGGAGGTGATCACTGGTCTTCACCCATTCCAGAGTTCACCCAACAGAATGTGGATCATCAAGCAATACTATTACAATCACATGCAAGTAAAATCTTGCTGAAGATAATTTCAAAAAGATTACAGCAACACATTGATTGGAAACTTCCAGAAATGCAAGTTGTATCTTGGTTGAAAGCAGAGACCATCAGAAATATGTTTACTTGTGTTGCATTGATCATGTAAAGAATTCAACTGGTGAATCAACACATTATGGATAACGTTGTGAAGAATGTGAATTACAGAACCTTTCATTGTTCTGTGTAGACCAGACCAGAACAGTACAAGAGGATACTGTGTGGTTTAAAAACATGGAAGGGATATTTTTAAATCATACAGTCAGGGTTGTATCCATTCACCATATTTATTCAAACTGTATGCCGAATAAATAATCCGAGAAATGAGATTATATGAAGAAGGCAGCATCTAGAATGAAGGAAGACTCATTAACAGCCTGTGATATGCAGATTACACAATCTTGCTAACTGAAAGCAAAAAGGACTTCACGTACTTACTGATGACGATCAAAGTCTCCACCTAAACATGGCTGTTGTTATGTGCTGTGAAGTCGGTTCCGACTCATAGCGACCCTGTACAGGTTTTCCGAGGCTGTAAATCTTGACGGGAGTAGAAAGCCTCATCTTTCTCCTGCAGAGCAGCTGGTAGTCTTTCGAATAGCTGACCTTGAGGTTAGCAGCCTGACTCATAACCACTATGCTAGAAAAGAAAAACCCTCACAACTTTACCAAGCAAATCATGATCAATAAGGAGCTCTGGTAGCTACTCTGGTAGTGGCTGTGAGTTTTTGCCCTGATGGACTGGGTAAGAAAAAAGGGGAGAAGTTGCAGGTAGGAGTATATGATTCAGTTGTGAGTGGTTGTTAACAGGGATGATTGAGATTGTGAAAATTTGGATTTACAATGCCTATAAAATTAGTCATTTTAGAAGCAGGGTTGGGGGATTCATTACCATCAAAGAAGAGTCAGAAATGGATCATGTCCTTTGGAACCTGCGATTCCCATGCGTTGAAATTCCTAGACCCAGGGACAGAAATCTGTGGTAATAGAGGAGGGGCAGAAGAGCATGTTACGGAGTGGTGGGCTTCACAGCCCACAGAGGAAGTAAAGCTGAGTGACTTTGGGCAGGAGACTTCCTTGCAGAGTGGGGTGCCTCCAGGTACTTAATTGGGGAAGCTAGGTTTGCTGATACATGGAGGTAGAGCTGAGTACCTTCAGGCTGAGGCCTACGATGGAGTAGTGTGTTCTGTGTGCATTTCTCAGCAGCCCTAAATGAACTTTGTAGCACTGCTGAACAGTACAGAGGCCAGGCCAACGGGTCAAGGGTCAGAGAGGTCTGGCTGTGAGCACAGAAAAAGAGACAGGCTGTCCTGTCTAAAGAACTGTGCCCTGAATATTTGGGGCCTCGAATTTAATCTGTTAACTCTCCTGATAGGCCCCCTAAGTATGAGTATATTGTCTGAGTTCTGGATAATCCCTGAAATGAATTCTTGAACCCAGCTGAGTAAAGAATACTGTGTTGGGGGTGTGATGATTTGGTGCTCATTTCTTACAGCCCACAGACCTCACAGACAATGTGCACACATATGGGATTGTCAGGGGAGTTAACAGGTTACATTTAAGGATCGGAAACCCTTGGAATACGGTTCTGTGGTCAGGGCAACCCCTTGTCAGCTATGCCCACACGAATACCTCTGTCTGCTTCTCAGCCTCTCAGTCATGTGGCTCATTGGTGTCTGCCTTGCTAGGGCAGGAGTTAAAAAGCTCAATGGCGCTTAACAACAACACATTAATGACCACCCTGCTAGTAAACCTTAGCCCAAAAGCTCTAGCTCTGTGAGTTAGCGAACCTATCCTAGCCCTCAATTAAGTGCCTAGGAGGCACCCTAGTCCTTCAGCAAGGCTCTTGCTTTCTTGTTCCATGGACCAGGAAGCTCACAACACCTGGTCTATCCTGGTCTCCTGGTCTATCCTGGTCTATCCTGGTCT